>NC_067488.1:50771309-51099977 GCF_947179515.1 Apodemus sylvaticus | reverse complement strand
GCGGGGGGAGGGGGGGGTGAGGGGGGCGGGGGGAGCTATGTGCCATGGTTGTGGGAGAGACCATCTGGGGGTCAACTGCAGGATACACCTGTTGACAACGCATCAATGACCGGAGGGGAGATGTGGACCAAGACCAGGATTTCCCAAGAAAAGGAGAGAACCTGAGGTCTCTGTTTGCATGGAAGACACAAAGCCTGTGGTTATTGTAGGGGTAGAATATTCCTCTGTTCATCTGGGGCTGCAAGAGACTGTAGGTGGCACTTTCAAATTTAACAGTTCAGGAGGAGGCAGGTGTCGGGTGGGGACAGACAGGCTCTGGGTCCGTGGTGAAGGAGGCTGGCAACTGAGCCTGGTCCAGGTGGGTACCGAGCATAACCAGCACCGAGGGGCCAGACAGGTGCTGAGTGGGATAAGAGCTGCCAAGCAAGCCTGCTGACTGGAGTTTGATGTGTGGAACCCATGTAGGATACAGACAATGGACTCTACGCATTGTCCTATCACCTGCTCCCACACAATGTGGCACATGAACCCCATACATGATCCTGATCCCCTAATAATTTTATGAAGAAGAATCTCTAAGAATTCCTCTGTGTCTCTTGCAGATTCTTAATTCATTCCCGATACTCCTGCGCATCCCAGGGCTAGCTGACAAGGTCTTCCGAGATCAGAAGACCTTCATGGCCATACTGGTTAACCTGCTGACTAAGAATAGGACCACCTGGGACCCGGCCCAGCCACCCCGAAATTTGACTGATGCCTTCCTAGCAGAGATAGAAAAGGTGATTGGCAGCTGCAAGAAATGTCACCAGGGGCTGTGGGATGAGGTCATGTCAACTGTAAGGCAAGAAGGATGGGGTTCTGTATATCTTAAAGTAAATTAGCCCCTGGACCATTCTTTCTGCCTGGCCCAGGCCAAGGGGAATCCTGAGAGCAGCTTCAATGATGAGAACCTGCGCATGGTGGCGGGTGACCTGTTCACTGCAGGGATGGTGACCACCTCAGCCACGCTGTCCTGGGCCCTGCTGCTCATGATCCTGCATCCAGATGTGCAGCGTGAGCCTGGCTGGGGCTGCGGCTGGGAGGGAGGTAGAGGGACACTCCCCAGATGACTGAGATGCCAGTGGGAACTCAACCCAGACTCCAGTGCCACTCACTGGTGTCCTTCTCACAGGGACTCAGTCCTTAGCATGGTTGTAAGACAGGGAAAGCCCCTGTGACTCTTTCACTGAGGGTATGCTGTCCCTCCAGGCAGAGTCCAACAGGAAATCGACGAGGTCATAGGACAGGTGAGGAGTCCAGAGATGGCAGACCAGGCCCACATGCCCTACACCAATGCTGTCATTCACGAGGTGCAGCGCTTTGGGGACATTGCTCCATTGAATTTGCAACGCATCACTAGTCGTGACATTGAAGTTCAGAACTTCCTCATCCCCAAGGTAGGCCTGTGTCTGTCACCACTTCATCTTGATCATTATTAAAGAAGAACAGGAGAGACCAAGGCCACCACATCCTATACCTAACGTGCTCACAAGACCAGAGTGCACACAGGTTGTAGCTTTCGAGAGTCCTCACGAAAGAGAAATGTCACATGATAAGGCCACAAGGCCACTTTATGGAGAACCACACACAGGGATGGACACTGGGTTGGCCTCCCATGGGAGATCTGTCACTCAACCCTCCAGGGTGTAGGGAGGTTCTGGGGTTGAGGTTGAATGAGGGAATCCAGTGTGTGTAGGGAAGACATTTTGCATGTTATCCTAGTGACCAGGGTCTAGGCAGCCCCACCCCACTCCATGTTCACACCATTGCCTCCTGCCAGGGGACGATCCTCATCCCCAACCTGTCCTCCGTGCTGAAGGATGAGACTGTCTGGGAGAAGCCCCTCCGCTTCCATCCTGAACACTTCCTGGATGCCCAGGGCCACTTTGTGAAGCCTGAGGCCTTCATGCCTTTCTCTGCAGGTGCCTGGGGAGGCCTGGCTGCCTGTCTGTCCCCAGGGTGCCATGGAGGGTGGAGCCCCAATCAGGTCCCAGACTGACTGAACCCTCTCCCACCCACAGGCCGCAGAGCATGCCTGGGGGAGCCCCTGGCCCGCATGGAACTCTTCCTCTTCTTCACCTGCCTCCTGCAGCGCTTTAGCTTCTCGGTGCCCGATGGACAGCCCAGGCCCAGCAACCTTGGTGTCTTTCCTTTTCCAGTTGGCCCCACTCCCTACCAGCTCTGTGCTGTGATTCGTGACCAAGGACACTAAGTCCAGGCCTGCTCTGCAGGGCAGGCTGAGCCATGCAAAATAAAACAGGCTTGTGGCTGCTGCTGCTGTTTTCTGCTTTGTCCCCAGCCCTCTCTTGCTGAGTTCTCAGTCAACAGTCTCCAAACAACCTTCCCCCCTGCCTCATCCCTCCACAACAGACAACTTGACTGCTGTGATTAAAGGGTATGCCTGAGCCTGGGCCAGTGGCACAGGGCTGCAGTTTCAGCACTTGGGAGCCCAAATCAGGAGAATCCTGTGTGTGCAGCTATCCTGGGATATACAGCAAGGCCTAGGTCAGCCTGGGCTGTACAACCAGGACATTCTGCCTGGTAAATCTAAAGCAGAGCTACAAAGAAAATGCACAAAGAAGACCGGAAGGAGGGAGGGAGAAAGGGAGGAGGAAGGAAGAGAACCAAAACATAGGCTGTGTTCATCAATCACTGCTGACCCTGCATCACCCACTGAGGCTCATCAGTGATGACCAGGTTGTTGACAAACCACAGGGAGAGGTCAGGTCTCCTTGGGTTTCTGAGACAGGTGTAGCAGGCTTCTGTGAAGAGTCAACACTTCTCCTGTCTGGAGACATGACACAGGGGTCCCCAACACTCTCTGAAGCCAGGAGTGACTGGGAAGGCTCCCAGGGACAGGAGCTTCTGTCCTCACAGTGGTGACCACAGAGAATGACAGAGAAGAAAAGAGCAGGCAAAGTGACAGCAGAGCTCAGGGAGACTGGCACACTCCCAGCTGTCTGTCAGATGTGTCAGAGGGTGGGACTCCCAGTCACCAGGGTGACTCAGGCTGAGGACACTGCTCACAAGGAACCTCAGTGAGCCTCACTGTCCAGGGTCTTTGTGAGTGCCAGAGAGATGGAGCACCCACATGGCTGACTTGTCCCCAGACTCTCCAAGTCACACTCAAGTGACCAGGGACCATTTGCCTAAATCTGTTGCAGGTGTAGTGGTGCCACATGGCCCTAAGACCCAGTTGTGCAGAGACACTGCTGTCACATGCCCCAGGCTCTCAGGCAAGGTCTCCCTCTTCCTGACAGGACTCAAGCACTTCTCTTGGAATGTGCAGGACAGAACTCCTTAACCTGCATTTGCTCTTCAGTCCTGCCCACACTCCTTGCTGTTCCAGGCAGATTGGTGCATTTGTCTGAGCGCCTTTTCTGTCTTATTTTGGTCCGGCATCACTAATATCCACCAGGAGTACCTTGTATTTCCTGTGGTGTTGGAGATTGACCCCAAGGCCTGCGCTCAGGCGGTCAGCTCCAGTGAGTGGCCCCCAGCTCATCCTCTCTTACAGCGCAGTGTTGCAATTCATTCCCAGTGCGCAGCCACCACTGCAACCCCTCCCAGATCACTTCATCTGGTAAATGGCGCTCTGCACCCCAGGACAGTAGCTCCTCTTTCTCTCCTCTGCACAACCCCAGCACACATCATTCTGCCTTCTGTTTCTGTGATTTGACAGAGGGCAATCAGACTTAAGCCTTCAAGGCTCCTTCATGTTCAGCAGGTGCCACGCTAACTCTTTATAGATGAACTGTAGGAATGAACACTGTTCACCCATAATGCACTGGCCTTTCTCTGCTTTCAATTACAGTAGATAATCATGAGATACCTGAGAGAAGGGATTCCCATTGGAAGAACTTTCATGGAAGTCTTTTGTTTCTTACAACTCTCATTTGTTATTGCTATTAATCTCTTGAGGCCCATGATTTATAAAACAAACATCATAGTATGTGTGTGTGTGTGTGTGTGTGTGTGTGTGTGTTTAGCCTATAGAGGTTGTGGAGATGGCTCAGAAGTTAAGCACTCTTACTGTTCTTCCAGAGGCCCAAGTTACATCTTACTCCTACACTGGGGACACCAAGGCAAATGTAACTCTAGCTCCAGGGGAATCCAACATCCTCTGGCCTTACAGGAAACTAGGCACCCATACAAGTATGGCACACACACACATACACACACACACAGACACACAGACACACAGACACACATACACTACACACACGTGTGCACAAACACATATATACATACACACACACTCACACACAGCATACATAAATTAAACGCTAGTAACTCTTTTTTAAAAAAAAAATCATGTATTTTTTTTTACGCCAACCTCTCTTTTTTGTTGTTGTTGTTGGTTTTATTTGTTTGTTTGTTTGTTCGTTTTGACACAAGGTTTCTCTGTAGCCCTTGGCTGTCCTGGAACTCACTTTGTGGACCAGGCTGGCCTCAAACTCAGAAATCCACCTGCCTCTGCCTCCCAAGTGCTGGGATTAAAGGCGTGTGCCACCACCACCCGGCGGGTCCTCAGTTTCTACCTGTGCCACATAATGGTGTTAATTCTAGAGAAATTAATCAATTGTTACAAATGAATGGTACTGATTTTAGAAAATTATTTTCCAAATGATTTTAGAAAATTAGAATGGTTTCTGATTTTAGAAAATTAAAATATGTGCATATGACTAATGATGCATTTTCAGGCTTTCTAGTTGCAACTGCTCTAACAGGAAAAGCAACTAAAAATGCTACATTTATTGTCTATGCTTGTATAGTCATTGCCTACATTATTGTCTATGTTTGGTGTTCCAACTTAGATTAAAACAGATAATGGAACTAGCTATTTATTACAGTCATCAAACATTTGAGATGTTTTGACAACAATTTAACAATTTATTTCTTTATAATTCTCAAGGATGAGGTATTGTGGAACTTTAAAACAATATCTTCTTAAAAGAAACAAAAAGGGAGAAATTATATCCCTGTGCATATTATTTAAATCATGCTTTTATATTTTTAAGAAAATCCTAAAATCTGGATGCCAAGGAACTCCTTGCTGAGTGTCTATAGCATCCTACAACTGGGCATACTCATGCCTAGTTGAGATGGAAGATCCACTTATTGGCATATGGCATGATCCTAATCAGGTATTTAATATGGGGAAGAAGGCATGTTTGTGTTTTCTCCGCAGAATGCTGCAGGAGCATGCTAGCTGCCAGAGTCATTGGTATGGCATGCTGAAGGTAATGTCGACTGTGAGCTTGCTGAGTGCCCCGACAGTGGTGACAGGAAAGCTGTATTGGGTGTATGTTCTTGACCCACCTTTACTTGCTTATGCCCCAGATTAAACTGAGAGACCCCAACTCATTATTTTTAGACCCCAGCAATTAGTTTAGCACTGAGTCACTGAGTAACTTGCCTTTCCTCCCTCAGCTTGAGACCTTTGGCCTCAAGAGGTAGCCCACCCTGCCCCAGGAACAAGCTCACCACATTCTTGACACATCTGATGACTGGCCCAATGTCTAACTATACAGTGCCCCAAGGATGTTTGCTCCAGATAATCTTTAACCTTCCTTAAGGCATAAACTATTGCCTGACTTGCTCATTCTGTACTTCCCGTCTGGTGCACGATTGTCCTCCACCCCTTGCCTTGTGATTTTTCCCCTTTAAATACCCCTGACTTCAGTTGCCCAGGGTCCACAGTCCTCTACCCCTGCGTGGTGTACGGCTGTGAAACCCAGAGTTCTGGAATAAAAATCCTCTTGCTTATTGCATCAAGACCGTTTCTCACTAGTGATATGGGTGTCACCTTCCAAGGCGTGGGGTGCTGGGGCGCCCTCGGTTTTTTGGGGGGGTCTTACAAGACAAGCTGCTTTGCTTCAAGCTTTTAGACTTTGTGGGACAGAGAACATGGAGACTGTGAAAACTAACTTAGAAAAATGTATCTAAAGGAGAAGTTATAATGACTCTTCTCTTTCCTTTAATGTGAGTCAGTTATTCTGACTCAGTCATGAGCTGCTCTAGAAATAAATCCAAAATCAGAGATTCCAATTATGAAGATGGCTAGTAATCTTTATCAGCCAGCTGAGTTAATTTAGTAAGAGCTTCTCTGTTGATTCTCAAAGCTATCTCCCACACTGCAGAGACTAGACTTTGTGTCTGATAGCTGCTAATTTGCAACTGAATTGAATACCTTAGGCCATCCAAAGACAAATTAACCCTGTTTGGTTCTTAACTTCTGACTTTGTATTTTAAGCAGGTTGATTGTTTTCATCCAAGCAAGGCTCAGTGGCTCACTGTGACAATTTTTTTCATCACTATGAAGAAATGGACTGAGTGCACATTTGTAGGTTCTTTTGTGGCTTGGTCTGTATTAGGAAAAAGGTGTGCTATGAAGGCCTATTAGCCAGAGATGGGCAACTGAAATTCTATGATCTTTCATCAGCCTAAGATAGGAACTTGTGCCTATAGGCCGAGTTTATTTAAAATAAATGCTAAAGGCTGTTTGTGCAAATAAACACAAACAAGATGCACATGCATTTCCAAAGACGGGTTAGAGAAAGTCTAGAATTCTGACCTAAGACAGGCAGGGCCACCAGCCACCTTAATTCCCAGACAGGACTATGGAGCATAAGAAAATCTTTTGCCCCAGTCCAGTCAATTTTTAATAAATCAAAAGGGAGGAATTGTGCCCTCCCCCTGCAGCCTTCTGAACAAGAATTCCAGACCTCAGTGCTAACCACAATCTCCCCTACCTAGGATGGAGCACTGGGACCAAAGTGAAGTCCATTGTTCTTCCAGATCTACAATTTCCTAAATTAAACAGATGACCAGCGAGCGGTGGAGCCAACACTTGCTGAGGAACTGAAAGGGTTTTGTGGACAAGTTTCCAGCATTGGAGGAAGAGTCCCACTCCACCCCCGGCCCCCGCCTTCATATTTGGAGACCCCCATTAAACTTCGAGCCTTGATCAGAAAACCTTTTGTCTTGGTTCCTTATTTCTCTTGAAAGCCTGTTCTATTTCATCCCCAGCTTTCCTTCCAGGAGACCTTGGCTCCCTTAGCTGCAGGCGGCTACAAAGGACCTAAAGCAGTTAAAGAGGCAATGACTTCTTACAGTACACACTTACCCTATGTGAAACATTCTCTAAGTAATTGGGCGACGCAAAATAAAGTTATTCCTCAATACTGGAGGGCATTGGTAACAGCTATACTAGAGGTTGGTCCTCAATTGCAGTGGTTGTCATGGTAAAGAGAAGAAGCCAGAAGTTTGGAACAGCACAATAGAGCGAGGGGAGTTTGTATAGTGAGGAACCAGTTGATAGGTGAAGGTTATTATGCTGATATACAAGAGCAGGTCCACTTTGAAGATGAAATCATAGAACAATGTCACCTAGCAGCTTTAAGAGCTTGAGACAGAGTTGAGGAGCCAGAAAAGAAATCCACATCATTTACAAAAATTATACAAGGCTCTGGAGAAGCCTTCCCTGATTTTTTTACAAAGATTGATCTCAGCAGTAAATAAGACCATATCAGACCCTGATGCAAGATAGGTGTTGATAGTGACCCTAGCATTTGAAAATGCAAATGCAAAATGTAAAAGAAAAGTCATAAGACCACTGAAGGCATGGGCCCTACCCATAGATGAATGAATAAAGGATAGAAATGATATTAGTTCTAATGTATAACATGCTAAAATAGGTCAACTTATAGCTAGAGGTCTCCAATATCAAAAGGCCTAGTGCTTTAAGTGTGGGGAAATATGAACATTTGAAACAAAATTGTGATCAAGGTATCTCTAAGAGCAATGGTTTTTAAAACTATAAATCAGAAAGAAGGTGCAGGCTTTTAGAAGTGTGCAGACAATGTGGCGATGCATGTAGGTGCAATGTCTTCATGAACCCATGAGTCCATGTCTAAAGGCAAAACTGCCCTAGACTTGGCCATAGATTAACATCTTACACTACCCCTGAAAGTTATATGTTATAAAATATCTACTGGAGTTTATGATCCTTTGCCCTCAGGGATGGTAGGAATGGTCTCCGGAAGGAGCAGTTTGACTTTCCAAGGATTTATTGTGCATCCAGGAATTATATATGAAGATTTCAAAAGAGAAATTAAAATACTTGCTTATGTAGAGAGAGAGAGAGACAGAGAGAGACAGAGAGAGACAGAGAGAGAGAGGGAGAGGGAGAGGGAGAGGGACAGGAAGATACAATTTAACACATGTGATAGAATTGCTCAGCTGTTACTGTTTCCTTATATCAAAGGCAAAGCTACTCCAGTGAAAGGACCAGGAGGGTTTGAAAATACTGGAGAGCATGTGTTCTGGGAAGTAGTTGTTAATGATCAGAGGCTAAAATTAAGGATACAAGTGAATGACATTGAAATAGAAGATTTGGTGGATACAGGAGCTAATGTAACTATCATTTCACTAATCATCATCATCATCTTGGAATTCAGCATGGCTACTTCAAAAGGTTTAGACCAAGTTTCTAGGAGTTGGAAATTTATCTCAGATAAAACAAAATGTGTGATGGGTTAAATGTGTGAGACCAGAAGGTCAATAGGAAAGTTAAGGTCTTTAGTGGCCAACATGCCCATAAATGTATGGGGACAAGATTTATTACAGCATTGGAAACTCAGATTAATATTCCCTCAATTCCAGAGACAATCCCTAAAATAAGGGGTGAGGTGGAAGATGCTTCAGTGGAGGGTCTTGAAAAATATAATCCAGAACAATCCCAGACTGTGCAGGTTGTCTAAAGTCAGGATGCAACAGGGATTGAGTTTCCAACTTTATGGTTGGGGGCACTGCTCAAATTATACCAACAAACTACCTTTGAAATGGTTCACAAACCTGCCTGTGTGTATAGAGCAGTGGTCCTTAACTGAAGAAAAAAATTACAGGCACTTGAGTAGTTGGTACAAGAACAGCTGGAGGTTCAACATATAGAAGAGTCTACCATGGAATACCCACCCCCCATATATGTTATAAAAAAGAAATCGGGGAAATGGAGGATGTTAACAGAATTGAAAGTGGTGAACAAAGTACTCCAATCAATGGGTCCATTACAGTCTGGAATCCTTTACCTTCTTTACTACCTAAGGCATGGCCTATAATAATAATTGGTTTAAGAGTGCTTTTTTACTATCCCCTTGTAACAGCAGGATAATGAAAAATTTGTTTTCACAGGGCCAACATAAAATAATGAGCAACCTGTAAAAAGATATCAGTGGAAAGTTCTTCCACAAGGACTGTTAAATAGTCCAACTTTATGTCAATATTTTGTGCAACAACAGCTAGAAATAATTCATAGGCAATTCCCTCAATCTGTTATTTACATGGATGATATTTTACTGGCTGACTTGAACACAGATACCTTAGAGAAAATGTTTGGGGAAACAAGAATTCTACCTTGTTGGAGTTTACAGATTGTTTCTGTTTAAAAAAAAAAACAGAGATAAGACTCTATACACCATCTAGGTTATAAAATAAATCAAAAACAAAGTCAACTACAGAGGATACAGATCAGGAGAGATCATTAATTTTTCAAAAATTAATGGGAGATATTCATTGGATACAGTTAAGTAATTTGTTTTAAACATTATAAAGAGATTCAGACTTAGACACTCCATGACAGCTAACAAAGGAATCAGAGAAAGGGTTAAATTTAGTAGAAAAGAGATTCCAAGATGCATATTTGGATTGCATAGATTCACAAACTGTATTATATTTTAGTAATTTGCCTTCTACTCATTCTCCTAGTGGGCTCATTATGCAAAGAGAAGATGATACTTTAGAATGGATCTTCTTAGCATACAAAATAGCTGTTAAAAATAAAAGAAAAAAGAATTAAAGAACCAAAAGAAGCATTTACAAAAAGCTACATTTGGCACCTAATGTGGCAGGTTGTTTAAAGGGAAAAGAAACATTGGAAGACATGTGGCAGCCATTGTAGCTAGGCAGAATGGGAGGCTTGATTTCAAGTACAATAGAGCAGAGAAAAAGGAGCTAGAGAGAGTAGTTGTAGGAGACAGAGGGAGTATTAGGACTGGGGAGTGAGTAGAAGCAAGGTCCAGGAGACAGAAGAGTAGAGTCAGAGAAGACAGTTGATGCTGGAAGAAAGAAGGCTGAATAGGGCTACAGAGAAGCTATTCTTGAAGAGCAAAAATATGAGAGAGTTGAAAGTGAATCGGGCTAGCAGACTGAGAAGACAGTTGGTGACAGTTGGTAACAGTTGAGCTGAACCAGAGAAGATATTGTGAGGAGACAGATAAAAGATCTCACAAAGTATCAATAAGAATATAAAGGAAAAAATGGGAAGCAAAAAGCAACATTTGGGGGGGGGGGGCGCTACAATCCCCTAAGCATCTGCTTCAACTCCTGCCACAACTGTCCTGTGATGGACTGTGACTTAGAAGTGTAAGCTGAAACCACCTTCCCTCCCCAGAGTCACTGTTGATCCAAGTGTTCCTGTCACAGCGATTCAGCAATACAGCGATACAGCGACACACCACCTCTTTCATTTCTTTTTTATTTCTGCATTCCTTTCCTCTTCCCCTCCCCTTGCCTTTCTCATGCAGTTGATATCTTAGTGTTCCTCTTTGACCCTCCTTTAATGCATTTTATTTGATTCCCATTATTTACTTTGGGGATTAAGCCAACACCTTCATTATTAGGGTGTGTACATGGGGTCAGGGGAGATGCCACCAAGAGCATCTAGAGAGGTCAAAGGACAACATCTTGGACTCAGTTCTCATCTTCCTCCTTGCTAAGGCAAGGTCTCCCTTGCTGTTTCTGCCACACCACATACTCCAACGACAGCCAGCCAGGGAGCTTCCAGGAATAAACCAA
Organism: Apodemus sylvaticus; assembly: GCF_947179515.1. Lineage (NCBI taxonomy): Eukaryota > Metazoa > Chordata > Mammalia > Rodentia > Muridae > Apodemus > Apodemus sylvaticus. The sequence goes on along the minus strand of NC_067488.1, from coordinate 51,089,081 downwards.
CACCTTAAACTTACAAAATCCTTATTTGAATAACAAATTACTTTCTGTAATATACAGACATATCTGTAGTATACAGGTATATCTCATTTCCATCTCTCTCCCTTCCCCGCTATGCTATCTTTGCCACAGATAGCAGCATGTTTATGTTTTATACTTGTCAACACAGACTTGTAATTGGTGTTTTATGCATTGGTTTTCAGGCGTACAGACAAAAAGAAAGGATTTACAACCCAAAGCACACTAGCACTTTCCCTGTGTTGTTACTATGCCCTGCCAGCAATTCTTCTATGGCTGAGAGTTAACTGGCTAGCACCACTTCATTTCAGCATGGAGAACGCCCTCTACTGCCAAGTCCACTGACAATGATTACCTTCAACTTTTATCTGGAAATGACCTGCTTTCTACTTAACTCCTGAAGGATAAATTTTTTCTTAACAAAGAAGGTGTGGATGATGTTCTTCAGGATTTGTGTGTGTTATCCTGTTGTCCTCCAGTCCCTATGGTCTCTGATCGGAAATTAACTGTTAATCTCATCATGGTCCCTTGTGTGTAAAAGGTGAATGAGCACTCTATACTGCTTTTTAAATTCTCGCCGCAGTTTCCTCTGTCTTAAGTGTCCCCAAGAACCATCTGAGTATGGCTCACTGAGGTCCCTAATCCCTCTGGGAGCACAAGCTAAGTCCCAGTGCTGGGGGAGATGGCAGAGTTCTGACCTTGGACCTGTCAGGGCTGAAGCCTCCTCCTCAGAGCCCTGTTTTCTCATTGCAGATCCCACTCCCAGGAAGACCTCCCCCTTCTCCTCAGATCTGTCCCTGCTGGGGACAGCAAAGACAGGGACTGCCCACAGCAGGTTGGGATGGAGACATCTCAGAAGCCCATGATAGCTCCTTGTAGAAAAGGATAGTGTCAGGGACCCTGAGAAGCAGGAGACACATTCCTCCAGGAGACCAGTCATCTGAAATAAGGGACTGCCTGCAGTAGGCCTGGATGGAGACATCTCAGAAGCCCACAGCAGCTCTTTGTAACAACAGTTGTACCCATTTCTACTAACCTTAGCCCTGGACAACGGCTATATAGATTTCATTTGTGTGTGACTGTTTTTTAGTTGACCTTGGTGTACACAATTATTCTATCATATCTGACTTACTTTCTTCTTTCTCCTTCTACTCTGGCGAATTCTGTGAAACTAGATGTTCCCTGATGTAATGATTCTTAAACAATTAAAAATAGAGGCATGGGTGGCACATGCCTGTAATCCCAGCACTCTGGGAGGCAGAGGCAGGAGGATTTCTGAGTTTGAGGCCAGCCTGGTATACAGAGTGAGTTCCAGGACAGCCAGGGCTATACAGAGAAACCCTGTCTCAAAAAAATCAAATCCAAAAAACCAAAATAAATAAATAAATAAATAAATAAATTGAGGCATGGGGCACACCACAGCACAGTCCCAATGGCCCAGGTGCATGCTGTGTGCTCTCATCTTGGAAACAATGTAATAACTGCACAATGGTAGTTCCAGATTAATGCTTGACTTACAAAGAAAGTTTGACAAAATTATTAGAAAATGAATTAGAACACTGGGCAGTGGTGGCGCACGCCTTTAATCCCAGCACTTGGGAGGCAGAGGCAGGTGGATTTCTGAGTTCAAGGCCAGCCTGGTCTACAGAGTGAGTTCTAGGACAGCCAGGGCTACACAGAGAAACATTGTCTCAAAAAGCCAAAAAAAGAAAAAAGAAAAGAAAATGAATTAGAGCCAACATTGGGACCCCAAAGGAAAAAAACTATTAAAGTTATGAAATAAGTTTTGCATAACATTTGAGAGTGGTTCCTGGAAAGGCAAGTATAGAATATGTAAAATCTTATATTCATAAAACTAAGTCAAAACATGGGACTCCTAGGAGAGTCATTGTGTGCAGTGTGTAGAAGCAGAAAGCTAGGGGAACTACTGAGTTAAGGGTCAACTTGATTCTTTCTGGCCACTGCAAGGCAGCTCTGTCCATGTCATTTATCATTAGAGCTTCAAAAGAAAATGCAAGTAGCTGGCCTCGGAGCTCTGAGCTCTGAAGTACAATAAGTTAAAGTTAAAGTTTAAATAATGATAAGTTTGTAATTATTATTATTTTGGCTATAGGCCTAGGAATAGGGAAGCTGGAAACTCTGGGGAACAATTGTGATTCTTGATTCTTTGTGGGACGTGGTTATTCTTTTGAATTGGATTTGGCAACGATTATACAATGTCTTTTTTTTTTTTCATCTGCTTTTGGAGTATCAATAAAAGACTGGGGCAAAAAGAAGGCAAGAGAGCGAGTAGAGGGCGAGTAGTGGGCATGAGGAGAGCAAGTGAGAGACCGAATACCCAGATCATGAGAAGAGCTTATGAAGAGTGAGTGGAGAGAGACTGTGAGGTGTGTGTGTGAAGAGTGAAAGGAGAGTGCATATGGTGTGTGTGTGTGTGTGTGTGTATGAGAGAGAGAGAGAGAGAGAGAGAGAGAGAGAGAGAGAGAGAGAGAGAGAGAGAGAGAGAGAGAGAGATGTGTGTGAAGATTGTGTGGGAGAGTGAAAGGGGAACACGCAGAGGTGTGTATGAGAGTGAGAGTGCAAGAAAAGCAGAGTGCGCAGGAGAACGCGGAGCGCGCATGGGAAACGCGGAGCGCGCATGGGAAACGCGGAGCGCGCATGGGGAACGCGGAGCGCATGGGGAACGCGGAGCGCGCAGGAGAAAGCAGATTGTGTGCAGCCTCGAGCTGCGAGCGAATGAGCGAGAGAGAAAGAGAGCAAAAAATGAGAGAGAAGAGAAACTTTAAGCCTTGAAAACTTGCCCGTCAGCTTGTACCCAAAAAAAGTAGTGTGTATATTTAGTATGCGCCTTCCATATATCCCTGCTCCAGCTGAGAACTCCGATCCTGTGTTGAGGCTGGACCCCGACAGGTCCCACCTCCCGGGAGTGGATCTGCCTCCTCTAAGTGTCCCCCCCTCTTGCTCAGAGTGGAAGCTTCTCCCCAGAGTGGGTCCTCCTCCTCAGGGTTGCTCCTCCTCCCCCTCTCCTCCTCCGCCTACTCGCCTACAACTCCCCCCCACACTCCTCCGACTCCTCCCCCGCCTCCTCCGACTCCTCCCCCGCCTCGTCTTCCTCCTCCTCCTCCTCCTAAGAATGTGCCTCCTCTTCAGAGTTGCCGCTCCTCACAGCTCCCCGTCCACCTCAGAGTGGATCCTCCTCTGAGTTGCTCTTCTTCCTCTGAGCTCCTCCTCCTCCCGTCCCTGCGAGGCTCCAGACACCTCTTGCCTCTCCTCCGCTGAGTTTCAGAACGCACTGGTAAAAGAGAGGGTTGAGGGTCTGCCCATTCGCTGCGCAAGAGGTGCGAAGCGGGGGGGGGGGGGGGGGGGGGGAGGGGGGGGGAGTGAACCCACCCTCAACTCCAGAGCGGGGCTACCTTGGCACTGGAGCATAGCAGTCCCTCCCCTCTGGGCCGGGCTGGAGTGGGCAGAGGGGAACCCCAGGGCCTCGGAGTTAACTGTTTTCATTTATCCTAGGCTGAGGCTAAAATGCTAGAACCACCTAGAGTCTGATAGAGGGCAGCTGGGTGGGGGGCAGGGTGTTCATCCCAGAAGTCACAGAGCCCGGGAACCCACCTGTAGCCAGGCCTCAGGGCTGCGGATCTCTGTCCTTCAATGAGCAGGGTGGAGCCTGACCCTGGACCTTTGCATAACTTGCCCTTTGGAGTGTATTCTGGCCTTAGTGGGGACAGGCAGCAGCCTAGTCAACCAGCGCTCTCTGCGGAGACACTGCTTCTTACACTTTGAGGCTCAGCAAAGGTGGGGAAGGGAGGAGGTGGGATGGCGAGTGGACCCCGGACCTCACTAACCCTGCTTCACTCTCAGGAGCTGGGATGTTGTTTTCACTGATTGGCTATCTTAGAGGACCCACCCCCATTTAATAGGAAAAAAACTCAAGAAATTCTACACTGAGCTGACCCCCAAATCCCAGCACACGGGAGGCAGGAGCAGAAGTATCTCTGTTAGTTTCCAGGACAGCCTGGTCTACATATCTACATAATGAATTCCAAAACAGCCAGAGCTACATAGTGAGACTCTGTCTCAAAACAAACAGAAAGGAAGGAAGGAAGGAGGGAAGGAAGGAAGGAAGGAAGGGAGGGAGGGAGGGAGGGAGGGAGGGAGGGAGGGAGGGAGGGAAGAGGGAAGAAGGGAGGGAGGAAGAGAGGAAAGGAGGGAGAGAGGGAGGGAAGGAAGAAAAGGAGGGAGGGAGGGGAAGAAGGGAAGAAGGGGGGAAGAAAGAAATGAACAAATAAACGAATGATCAGGAAAAAAAGGGAATTTCTACACTGAACATACAAGGAGTTTCACAGTAAATGCCCACAGACCACCGACTAGAACTACGGTTAATAGCTTGTTGTTATCCCTACCCAAGCAGCCCACCCGGTTCTTGTGGGCGTCAGAGCAGCAGCAGACACTGGCATATTCTTTCTGTGACAGTCAAACATTCCTCACACCAACTAAGAGTCCTCCAGTTCTTCCTATGTTAACTAATGTAGAGATTTGGTTTTCTTCCCTGCTGTTGTGTTGGTTTTGCGGCTTTCTGCCAAATCTCATACCATGGCCCAGGCTGGCCTCACAGTGGATACAGTCCTGCTGCCTCTGCCTCCCAAAGGCTGGTATTACAAGTCAGCTACTATTTGTATTTAACTACAGTTTTGTAAGTATTACTGCCTCCCAGCTCTGAAGGTAGGAAGGTTCAAAAAATCAAAATGTTTCGGAGTAATTCTTATGGGACAAAATGTTTCAAGAGAAAGTGGATGAGATGTTGTTCCAAAAGCCTCAGCCGCTGTGTTGGCAGTGACTGAAGTGGGTCTCCAGCCTCTGCGTTCTCTCTGTGTTAGACCTTTAGACTGCTGGCTTGCCCGGTTTGAACCTGCCGGTTCCATGTGTGATTTCTAAGCTCTAGGGCACAGTTGGCAAGTCCATGCTAGTGATAAATGAGAGGTTATGGCTTTGAGACAGTTGGGTCCAAGTATGTTTTTACTCAACTACAAACCACCAACCCCTCATCCCATTCTGTCTGAGGGGGAGAGGAGAGACATGCCCTGGGAGATTTGTCTCCACTATCAGAAATGCTGTTCAAAGGGCAGGGTTGTCTCTTTATTCACAGACAGGTGATGGGTGGGGGGGGGATGGAAGTTAGGGTCTTGAGCAGTTTATGCTGCTGCTTATGTCCTGACAGACTATGAGAAGGCAACTCTTGGTGGGGGCGGGGGCTGGGGGGCACTCAACGGAAGATTGTGGTCCTACTAAGTGGGCAGAAGAGGGCCCGTTCAGTGGTTGTGCTGGGAAGTTTCTTGTGCTCTCACAAGGGTACTTGCTTGGAAATAGATTGCCAAAAAGCAAGTGTTCCTATTTCTAAGACACCACCCCTTCACTGCCCCGTCAGAGTTCTCCTAGGTGTGGTCTCTTTTTGTGGGGAGGGGGCAGGGAGCCCTGCCTGGTCTCTTCACTGCCTGTCCTATAACTCAGCAGCAACACTCTGGTGTTTAAAAAAAAAAAAGTAGGATTGTGGGACCATGCTATGTAGATTTAGGGTTGACAGATCATATAAGCAGCCATACACTGTCACTTTGAAGGTCGCTGACAAGGCAGCCACCTTCCCAGAGCCTCGCTGGCCACATCTGTGGTAGGTGAAGAATATCGGTTAGGCCAGGGGAAGAGTTGTGCTTTCTGGGCTCACTGCACTCATTTCCTTGCCTTTGGACATAGTAACACATTCAGAGGGCCAATGACATTCCGACCTTTCTCAGGAAAGCCTTTTGGGAATATCGGATCATCTTCCCAAACATTTCTTGTCACCATCTTGGAATTTTGGATTTATGAGTGCTATGAGGCTCGTCTGTCTGTCTGTCTGTTGGGTGGCATAGCAGCAGGCATTACGACTACAAGAAGGCTTCACAAGTATTTGGTCAAAAGTGTGTGTGTGTGTGTGTGTGTGTAATATATTGCATACATTAATCCCCTTGAAGTCAGATCTACTTCCTGTGTTTGAATTTTCTCTTCAAAGAGAAAGAGGCCAGGGCAGGTGACATATGTAGACTAGAGTACAGGGGTCACCTACATTTGGATTTCAGAAGAATTCTGATCTGTTATTATTTGGGGGAAAGTGAAGTAAGAACAAGTTTCATCATTTGGGGGCCACAGAATGAGATTTGTGTGCAGTGGATGTGTGCTCTGTGCACAGACATGGTTCTCCCAGCTAAGAAAGCAGCCAGAGTTTCTAAGTGACTTCCTCAAAATTGCCAAATAATGCAGCTGTCTGGAAACAAGAGAGAAGGGGTGGGGAAAGACCGGGGAGGGAGACTTGAGCTGTGCGATTTCCACTCAGTGATGTTGACTGTAACTCAACAAAGGATATTTTTTTCCTGTTTGGTTCTCTGCCCACAAACAAAGGCGTTTTCATAACATGCCAGTGGAATGTATCTTGGTTGCAGACTGACATAGTCTGGCTTAGAGACTGGGAAGTTTTTAGGTTAGAATAGGATAAGAAGCTAATGTTAAACTCGCTGACTTGTGGAGAGGTCTTGGAGAGCTATGATCTTCATTCTCGTGGGTCTGGAGTGGACAGTGACCAGTCTGGGTCACTAGGAAAAGCCTAGATTTTGATGATTAAATGAACTGGAGGGCCTGGGAGCCTCCTGCAGCATCATGCAATTGCTAGCACTTGCCAGCCGCTCACACTTTAAGGGTCTGAGACGCGTCTGAGCTGGCTTTTGGCCATCCCGTTTGATGAGAAGCATGTGGCAGAGTGAAATAGGGCCTGTGGGAGTGGGAGACACCACACAGGAGCCCAGCCAAGCCATGCTGCTTGTCTGATGGTTCAGTTTATATTACCTGTGTTCCTTGATTCTGTGGAGAACCTGGTTCTAGATAAGGTCACAGACATCCAAGCGCTGAATCTGCTGCCAGAAGGCAAGCCCTTAATCACGACTTTTTAATTCCGGACACCATCAGTAGCTATTGCCCTGGGCAATATATAGCCCTGGGCCTATAATTTTGTCATTCCTCCTGAAGAGATGATGCTCCTGGGGAGATGCAATACACATGCACACGAACACGCACTTGAACTTGAACACAAATGCACACACACACACACACACACAGAGGACTTAGATGGAGGGACCTCTAATGTTGACTGCCAGCGGCCACATACGAACCGGGTTACCTGGAAGAGAATTCTGAGGGTGATGGGAAGGGGGCGAAAGGAGAGACTGAGTCAAGACGACAGTGCCGGTCAAGACTAACTTTAATATTTCTATGTCAAGATTTATAGTCTTAGGGGAATAACCCAACCCCTCCCAGAAGCTGGTCACTTCAAAGGGCAGGCCGAGAACTCTTAGGCTCCAGATCTCAGCGGGTCGCCTGCTTCCAGTCTGGCGGGGTCTCTGCTGGGTCTCAGGTGAAACCGCCTTGAGGCAATGTTGGTAGTCAAGGTGAAGGCGCCTTATTGTTCCAAGGAACAAAGGCCGGAGGTAACCCATCCGAAGAGTGGGGGTTGCCAGCCAGCTTAATGTTGTGGGGGAAGAGACACTCTAAAGCCATTGCCCCTGGCCTGCCTTGACCCTTCCTTGCCCTCTGCGTGGTCAATGCAGCAGCTTGGCTGAAGGCAGAGGATAAAGGGCAGCATCCACTCCTTTACAAGAGTAGAGCCCAGGCCAGGTGAGCGCCCAGGATCTGATAACACTATTGCTCCTTTGTCCTAGGTGGCTGGAGTTAGGATTGAGAAGTGTTTCCAAAGACACCCAAGGAGCAGCAGGGCAGCCATGAGGCTGCCGACAGGGGCTGACCTGTGGCCGGTGGCCATATTCACGGTCATCTTCCTGCTTCTGGTGGACCTGATGCACCGGCGGCAGCGCTGGGCTGCCCGCTACCCTCCGGGCCCTGTGCCATGGCCTGTGCTTGGGAACCTGCCGCAGATGGACTTCCAGAATATGCCAGCGGGGTTACAAAAGGTAAGGGAATTAATTGTTGGAGGGCAGGAAAAGCCATGGTGACCCCTATTCAGAACAAGTGGGTGGTGGTGAAACTGCATGCTGGACAGGTTAAGAGGCTCCCTGTGAGGGGAGTGGTGTAGGACCCGAGGTCACGCTGGGTTTTCCAAAGGCAACAGCTAGGCGGTGGGATGGATGGGTCCTAGCAGCCAGTTTGAGATCCAGTTAACAGGATGGTGGTGTTGGTGCTGGGGTTGCATTCTGATTCCAGCATGCCTGTAATCAGAAGGCTAAAACAGCTGGATTATAAATGTCATCTTAAATTGCATAGCGAAACTATCTCTAAAACAAAGACTTAAGGGCCAGCTGTGGAGGTGCATGCCTCTAATCCCAGCACTTAAGAGGCAGAGGCAGGTATATTTCTTTGAGTCCTGAGCCACTGTGTTCTCACATACCATACTGAGTTCCAGGCCAGCCCATGCTACATAATGAAACTGTTTCAAAAGAAAAATGAAATCTATCCAGGCGGTGGTGGCACATGCCTTTAATCCCAGCACTTGGGAGGCAGAGGCAGTTGGATTTTTGAGTTCGAGGCCAGCCTGGTCTACAAAAGTGAGTTTCAGGACAGCCAGGGATACACAGAGAAACCCTGTCTCAAAAAAAAAAAAAAAAAAAAAAAAAAAAAACAAAAAAACAAAACAAAAAAAAAAAAACAAAAAAAAAAAAAGAAAAGAAAAAGAAAAATGAAATCTAACATTTTAAAAGAAAAAAGTCCAAAGCAGTGGTAGAGAGCTTTAATCCCAGTATTCAGAGGCGGTAAAAGCCAGTGCATCTCTGAATTCAGCACCAGCTTGACCTACATAGAAAGTTCCAAGCCAGCCTTGGTGCATACTAAGACAAAAATTACACACACATACATACACACACATACACACATACGCACACATACACACACATACACACATACGCACACACACACACACACACACACACACACACACACACAAACACACACACACACACACCATACCACACTAAAAAGGAAAATCAAGTCAAGACTTAACATTCCTTTTCATTCCACCAGAGGGAAATGTTTCAAGAATGTGGGAGGGGCACTGGAGAGATGGCTCAGCAGGTAAGAGCACTGACTGCTCTTCCAGAGGTCCTGAGTTCAATTCCCAGCAACCGCATGGTGGCTCACAACCATCTGTAATGGGATCCAATTCTCTTTTCTGGTGTGTCTGATACAGTGTACTCATATACATAAAGTTTAAAAAAAGAATGAGGGAGCGGTCTTGATCCTAAACAAGTGTTTCTGTCAGGAAATCAAAGTTGCGAGATGGAAGTGCCCCGCTTCCATCCTTTTGCTATTTCAGATTCTCAGACTCCCTTACATCTGTGAATCTTAGTTTCCTCATCTAGACATTGGGATGCTACTGGGACCAACTGGCAAATATGTGACACTGGCAAGGTCATGATGAAGTAGTTGACAGAGTCCAAGGAGGACTTGGACAAATGATAGCAGATGTCATCCTGGCGGGGGGGCGCTCCCAGTCTCCCCTGCCAAGTGCTGTCCGGTACAGCTAAGCGCAGGGATCCAGGCCTGCCTCTAATGCACTCTCCTTGCCTGCAGCTGCGATGTCGCTTTGGAGATCTGTTCAGCCTACAGCTGGCCTTTGAGTCCGTGGTTGTACTAAATGGGTTGACGGTCCTGCGAGAGGCACTGGTGAGATACAGTGAGGACACTGCTGACCGGCCGCCGCTGCATTTCAATGACCAGCTGGGCTTTGGACCACACTCTCAAGGCAAATACAGACAGTGGCAGGAGTGGCGGGCAATGGGGGCTAGAGAGGGTTTGAGGATTGGAGGCAGTTTGGGACCTAAGTGGGGGGGAGGGTTGGAGGGGGGACAGGAACAGAGAAAAGACAGCAAAGGCAGATGGCTAAAGGGTAGACAAAGGATCTTACAGTAGTGATGGGCTATAGTGGCAGTAACGTAGCACAGGAGCAGAAAAGAGGGCTAGGACTCAGGCCTAAGTGTGGCCCTCCAGGTGTGGTCCTAGCGCGGTATGGACCTGCCTGGCGCCAGCAGCGGCGCTTCTCCGTGTCTACACTGCGTCACTTTGGCCTGGGCAAGAAGTCACTGGAGCAGTGGGTGACGGAGGAGGCCAGAAGCCTCTGTGCAGCCTTCGCTGACTATTCTGGTAGGTGATGGGTAGGTGGGGGATAGGTGGGGGATAGGTGGGGGAGACAACCAACACCCTGACTGCTGTTTCTACTCCCAGGATGCCCTTTCAGCCCTAACACTCTATTGGATAAAGCAGTGTGCAATGTGATCGCGTCCCTCCTCTACGCCTGCCGCTTTGAGTACGATGACCCACGCTTCATCAGGCTACTGGGCTTGTTGAAAGATACTCTTAAGGAGGAATCTGGATTCCTGCCCATGGTGAGGGACTCGGGAGGGGGTGAGGCATGTCTGTACCCAGATAGCTTCACAGAGTAGAGACTCTCAGGGAGTTGATTGACACGCGGGAGAGACAGGAAGAGGGCATTCTGGGAGGAGATGGACAAACATCAGTGGGAGGGGAGGGCGTAAGCTGGGGTCAAGTGCTCGAAAATGGTGAGTGCCTTGCTCCCCATCCCCCCATCCCCGTGGCAGCCACACACGTCTGTGACGTCTGTGACGTCTGTGACGTCTGTGACGGTTCCACAGTATGATGAGCCCTTCCTTCGGGAAGCTCAGGGCAAAGAGGAAGGTCAGAGGCTGGCAGGGAGGGACTAAGTCATGAGTCTACCCTGGAGGAGGCTGGGACCCGGGGCTCTTCCAAGTGAGCACAGCCGGGCCTCTTTATTGGTTCCTCTCTGCTGCTAACAGCTGCTGAATGTGTTCCCCGTGTTCCTGCGCATCCCAGGGCTGGTTGACAAGGTATTCTCTGGGAAAAAGGCCTTTGTTGCCATGCTGGATGAGCTGCTAACTGAGCAAAGGATGACCTGGGACCCTGCCCAGCCGCCCCGAGACCTGACTGACGCCTTCCTGGCAGAAATAGAGAAGGTGATAGAAAGCTCCAGGACATGTGGTCAGGCTGTGGGCTGAGGGCCTGTGAGCTGTGAGGCCAGAAGGGTGGGGTCCTGTGTGTCACCAAGTAACTCAGCACCTGGGCTGCCCTGGGGACAATGGGAGGCAGTATCCTCTCCCTACTGAGCCCATTCTTCTGCCTGGCCCAGGCCAAGGGGAATCCTGACAGCAGCTTCAATGATGGGAACCTGCGCTTGGTGGTGGGTGACCTGTTCTCTGCAGGGATGGTGACCACCTCAACCACGCTGTCCTGGGCCCTGCTGCTCATGATCCTGCATCCGGATGTGCAGCGTGAGCCTGGCTGGGGCTGGAGCTGGGAAGGAAGAGGAGGAGGGTAGAGGCGCACTCCTTAAGCTTACCTGGGACACGTGTGGCTCCCAGACTCCAGCAAGGATGATGGTCATCTTTTTCCCATGACCCAGCCCTTAACAGAGAGGTGGTGGACGGACAGGGGGCATCCCTGGGGCACCGTAACTAAGGAGATACTGTCCTTCCAGGCCAAGTACAACAGGAAATCGACGAGGTCATAGGGCAGGTGCGGTGTCCAGAGATGGCAGACCAGGCCCGCCTGCCCTATACCAATGCTGTCATTCATGAGGTGCAACGCTTTGGGGACATTCTCCCTCTTGGTGTGCCACACAAGACTTCTCGTGACATTGAAGTGCAGGGCTTCCTTATCCCTAAGGTAGGCCTGGGACCCTCCAATGACCCTGTCTAGTCAGTGTGGCCAGCTAGCTGGTGGCCTGAGCTGTCCACTCTTGAAGTACTGGAATTTAGGCAGCCCAATTGTCAACTCCACAGAACCAACTTCCCCTGGGTAAGTATGGGAAGACAAAGAGTAGCAAGAACTATATACTGGAATCCCCAGCTAGAAAGTCAGGCAAAGTAAAAGTTGAGTGGCTGTATTTATAGCCACTACCTATAAATGCAGGTGACAGCATGTGTACATCTGTCAATTGTCACTTATCCCTGTCATAGTATTAATGAGTGCTGAGAAGCCTCTAGGGCTAGGGTTACCTGAAACCATCTAGTGTGTGTGGTAGAGGCTGTGCCTCTGAAGTTGGTGACAAGGGTCGAGTAAGCCTCACCCTGTCTGTGTTCTCACCACGTGCTTCCTTCCAGGGGACGACCCTCATCACCAACCTGTCCTCTGTGCTGAAGGATGAGACTATCTGGGAGAAGCCCCTCCACTTCCATCCTGAACACTTCCTGGATGCCCAGGGTCACTTTGTGAAGCCTGAGGCCTTCATGCCTTTCTCTGCAGGTGCCTGGGGAGGCCTGGCTGCCTGTCTGTCCCCAGGGTGCCATGGAGGGTGGAGCCCCAATCAGGTCCCAGACTGACTGAACCCTCTCCCACCCACAGGCCGCAGAGCATGCCTGGGGGAGCCCCTGGCCCGCATGGAACTCTTCCTCTTCTTCACCTGCCTCCTGCAGCGCTTTAGCTTCTCGGTGCCCGATGGACAGCCCAGGCCCAGCGACCATGGCGTCTTTGAGGCTCTGACAACTCCATCCCCCTACCAGCTCTGTGCTCTGCCTCGCTAAGAGGACATACGACATCTCACTCATTGTGCTTGCTAGGGCCCTAATGTGCGATAAATCATTTTACTCTAAACTAAATCATCCCTGTGAGATCTCCAGGCTCTGAGGGGCCTAAGCAGCCTTCCCTGGACTTCCACACCCCCTACTTATTCTTACTTGACTACTTGACCCCAATGGAAGGACTGCTCTGTTGGCCTCAGAAATGACGCCATTCTTGCCTTTACCCTGCCCCCACTTTTTCCACCAAAATTGATGTTTATACATAGATACCAACACCTGGAAGGAGGGCCAGAAAGGACTGCTGAGATGTGACAGTATAAGATATATAGATGAGGGAAGGGCAGGACCTCTTTCTCCTAGACACCCCCATTTCAGACCCACTACACAACCAAGGCTAACTGCTCAGCCAGCATCATCACAACTTCTTATATGACATCCCAGAGATGTAGAGAAGTCATGGAGGCTGGAAATGATATGCAGGTTAAGTGCATATCAGGTTACCTGTTGGCTACCACATGCTTCCTGAAGAGGCTTTATGGGAGGGAGAGTCCAGCAGCAGGTTACCTACTAAGCTTCTTTTCACCACTAATGACCCAACAGGGATACTGGCGTCTAGGCCATGCACAGTAAGAAAGTGCTTCTGTAACCAGGGTTGGTAGGACCTTTAAGCTTGTTGTTGAAACAGCCTCCCAGACCTTAGCACAACTGACTCCGTGATGGAAGTACCATTTGGGCCATAAAACTACATGGGCCAGCACGTAGACAGCAGTTCGTGCCACAATGAAAACAAAGACCTAATCCATCAATACCCACAGTTCTGGGAAAGTCTCTAGAGATAATAATCTTGCTTTTTAGCCTCTGTAGTTCTAGCTAACTGTTCTTGCTAACTGAAGTATGTCAACATTCTTGCTAACTGAAATATGTCAATCCAGGATATGATTATTGGTAAAAGCTCACCCTGAGTACAGCTCAGGATTACACTGGGATTCTGAACACCCAGTATAGTCACTAGCCAGCTAATAAAGACCTTCTATTGGTTTAAATCCATATCTGAGTAGTCTTCTCTGGTAGATATCCCCACATTTCTAAAGGTTCCACCAAGATCTTTAGAGACCAGACCTTGAGACACCATGGGCATCAGATCCCCTTGGAGCAGAGAAGAGTATGGTCATCAGGGGCTTCCAGGAGGTGTGCAACCTGAAGACTTTCCAGGGCCCTACGTCCCCCTTTGATCAATCTCTGCCTAAAGCTTTGGAGGAATCTAACACTGCAACACCTCCCCCCAAAAAAAATAATTTCAAAAGTTGCCTGGTCTGTTACCCCAGAGGTTACAGTGCCTTCTGTTTAGGACACAAAGAAGCATGGCTGACCCAATGTCTGGGATCCAGATGAGACATTACCAGACTCCTCTGGTCTGTTCAGGTGTGTGTGTGTGTGTGTGTGTGTGTGTGTGTGTGTGTGTGTTGGCCACCCCTGGTTGTCTTCACTTTGAGTCTTTGTGTTTCTCCAGTCCAGTTCTGTTGACTGGAGATACATCTAACGTGGACAGAAAACAGTCCTACCATTACCCTCATTCCTCCCCCCACCCCATGGCCTGTGATTTCCCTCAGGCTCAGAGGCAGTGGCTGCTGTTGTTGCTATGGCAATGCTGCAGCAGTGGTGGCCACGAAGCCCACCGAAATCTAGAGTCCAGGCTTCCCCATGCACAACGAGCTGTCCCCATTCCCCCGTTGGTGGTGGCCAGTATCATGGGCTCTGCTGCAGTTGAAACTTCAGCCCTAGTATGGGGGGAGGGGGGGAGCGACTTTTTAAACACTCAGTACTCAAGTCACATAGACCTGAGCCGTCAAAAAACACTGCTGCCAGCCAGGAAGCTCAGTTAGATTCTTTAGCTGAGGTTGCTCTTCAGAATGAAGAGGGTTGGACCTCCTCTTTATGAGACAAGCGTATATCATACTAAAAAAAACCAAAAATCTTGTTTCTATGGCAGTCAATCAGACATAGTTAAAAGATTTAGCCATAGTTAAAAATAACCTTTGAAGCCAGGCAGTGGTGGCGCACACCTTTAATTCCAGCACTTAGGAGGCAGAGGCAGGCAGATTTCTGAGTTCGAGGCCAGCCTGGTCTACAGAGTGAGTTCTAGGACAGCCAGGGCTACACAGAGAGACTCTGTCTCAAAAAAACAAAAAAACAAGCAAACAAAAAAAAACCTTCAAGAGGGGGAGGAGGAGGGAAGGAGGAGAAATTGTGGTCAGGGTGGAATATATGCGAGAAGAATGAAACTGATTCAAACTGGGGGTGGGGTAGAAAGAATGGGTGGGAGAACAGCACAGGATACAGCCTCGTTTCTGGCCAGCGCTGTAGACAAATGATTCTTCACTGCTGGGGAACTTTCTGTGCCCCAAGTACAAATGAAAACTAGGAAAATAAAGAGGGGACCTTTAATTAAAACAAATAAATACCCTTAAAAATACGGAGACAGGAGAGAGATATCAAAATCTAACAAGTACCAGTCTTTGTTCTCCGCCCCTCCCCCCACCCACCCGCATTAACTGCTCTACTTCAGGCCATAGCTGGCCCATTAACCCTTCTACCTCTACCTCTCACTATAGGACCCTGATAGCCCAACTGCCTACTTAGCTGTATAAAACAAAAAATAATATCTGTCAAACTATTAGTGCTAAGGAGACAATATAACCCCAGATGACTTCATGATCTGACTCATGCCCATAGAACCAATGTGGAACGTAACGTAATGTATTCTCATTTCTGTGGGGTTTTTTTTTTTTAAGAAAAAAATATGTATATATATTATAAGAATACATGTTTATTTCTTATATATACGTACACACACAGACACACAAATACACACACACACACATATATCACTACACCACATGGTATGACTGGTCTTGGCTTGGTTTTTTCCCCATTCTACTCAGAGAAAGCTATACTAGATTGCCTCCTGGGCCTGTGACCTTGGCTGGCCTACAGTTCCCACTATGGGGGATAGTTTCAACTTGACAGAATGTAGAGTCACCAAAGAGACAAGTCTCTGGCCATGTCTGAGGAGTTCCTAGCTTGAGTCAGTTAACTTGGATAGCACCTTGGGCTTGGGCTGAAGCAAAGCAGAGAGCGAGCAGAGAAGCAACAATCCCTCTCTGCTTCCTGATTACAGAAGCGGTGTGACCAGCCACTTCAAGCCTCTGCTGCCACGCCTTCCCCACCATGCTAAACTACACCCTCAAACTGGGAGACAAAATAAACCCTTCCTTCCTGCAGTTGCTGGGTGCTTTGTCCCCTCCCACAGAGTTAGGATGAGGAGAGATGGCCCTGCTACCTGTCACTTCTCTATGGAATGGTAACTGAGCTGAGCTGGACAGGGAGAGCACCTGACACTTCAGCGCATTTAGTAACATCCAGCGACAGAAAACTCCACTCTGACAGAGAGCTTGGGACATACTTCCCCAGAGGATCAAGCAGTATCCAGCTAGCCTGTCTCCACCACTGTTCTCAGTGGGAGCGCAGCGCGTGCGTGCGTGCGTGTGTGTGTGTGTTTGTGTGTGTGTGTAGCTCATGTTCTAGAACATCTGGATTCTAGCACTGTGTCAATGGGCCAGCCTGGGCCCCACCCCCACCCCCCATGTGTCACTGAAGAGTACACATGAGATTAGGGAGCAGTAAGATTAGGGAACAGGAAGTATGCTCCTGCAGCTGGTGGAAGAGCATGAATATCCGAAGGCAGCCTTGGGGGCCTGAGAAGAAGACATCGAGGCTTTCAGAAGCAGCAGATACAGGCTTTAATGAATCCTTTCTCATTTGTGGTTCCCCGCCTTGCTGAGGTCAGAGACTAGGAGCCACCCCAGCCAGAACTTTCTCAGGAAATACAGGACTCGGTTCCCGGACCCTTCCTCCTGGCTCTACCATAGAAGCCTCTAAAACACTGTGATCATTTGCTGAGAGAAAAATTTACTCAGCACCAAGTACATTCTAATGCCGTGCTCAGTAGGGGCCAGAAGATTACTGGGTCATTTAGAGCTACTTGTGGTAGTTGTGAACCATCCAACATGGGTCTATACAGAGAGTTCCAGGTTAGCCAGGTTTCAAAAAAGGAGAGGAGAGAATGAAAGAAAAAAAATACCAAAAAAAAAAAAAATCATCAATAATGTGGTGGTTTGTCCCCAATAAGTTCATGTATTTGACTGCTAGGTCCCTAGTTGGTGGAACTGTTTAGGGAAAGACTAGGAGGCATGGCCTTGTTGAAGATTGTCATTAGAGGTGACTAGAGGCCAGATAAGATGTAAGCCCTCACCTACTGCTTCAGTGCCATTCCCACCTGCCTGCTGCCACATTCTACTCCATGCCACAGGGGCTGGAGAGATGCCTCCGTGAGCGACTGGCACTCTGGCTGTTCTTCCAGAGGACCTGGACTCAATTCCCAGCTCCACAAGTAATTCACAACCGTCGGCCCCAGGGGAATCCATCACCTTCTTCCGGCCTCCGTGGACACCAAAAAGCACACGTGGTGCACAGACATACAAACATACAAAACATCCATACACATTTATTTACAAGAAGGCAACCACGGGTGCTGTGAGCACAAACCTGCAGAGGCAGAGAAATCACTGCAAGTTCTGAGGCCAGCCTGGCTGGTCTACATAAGTGAGCAATAATTGCGCCAGGCCAGGCGCAATCAGACGACAACTCAAAACGATGACAATAAGTAATCAAACAAACAAAAACAATCAAAATGCAGTTATTATAATCCCTGGGCTAAGAAACGCCAAAAAGCTTAAGCAATCTACACCATTCTTGAAGAAACGGTATTTCGGAAGCACATACACAATATGTACAGCAGTTATACAGTTACTGCCGAAAGACCGCCATCGCCGCCTGGCACCGTTATCTACCCTGCAGTCTGCTCTGAGCCTGCAGCCCGCTGTGCTGGGTTGAAACCAAACTTTTGGCAAAAAGCAGACCGGGGCCGGAAGCCTCGACGCTGCGCCCCCTGGTGGCGCCTCAGCGCCGCCGCCGAGGGAGCCAACCACGGATCGGTGTTTCCGCGGCAGAGCATGCGCATCACAGAGCCCGTCACAGAGGCTTCCAGCCAATCCGCGAGCTCCAGTCCAGTCACTCCTCCCTCCCCTCCCCCCAGTACCGCAAATGGTGCGCCGTCGCGTCCCGTAGCACCGCGCGTGCGCGCGCTGGGAGAGGTGGGACTTCCTTGGCAAGATGGCGGCCGCGTCCAGCGGTCTGCGCCGGGCTGCTGCGGCTGCTGCAGCCAGTACCTCGGTGAAGCCCATTTTCAGTCGCGACCTGAACGAGGCCAAGCGGAGGGTGCGCGAGCTTTACCGCGCTTGGTATCGGGAGGTGCCGAACACTGGTGAGAGGCAGGGGCGCATTCCGGACCCCGGGGACACCTGTCCAAGGTCTCTCGGCCGAGCTGAGGTCACCTACTAGGGCAGAAACGAGAGCTGGGCTTCGAGGAAAGGGGGTCACACGAGCCAGAGTGCCCCACACTGGGGCAGGGCTTCCGAGCGTCCTAGTCGCTTTGGTGGCCTTTGTTCCTGTATTTCTTAGAGCCCCTGGGTGGGGCGAGCGAGCAGGGACTGTGAGAGACGAATTGACGCGTCCGCGGTCCCGAGCTAGCCCCGGGTGCTTCTTGAACCAAGTTACAGTTCCAAAAAATGTTCCAGATGCCCATTAGATTTTTGTAACCACAGTGACAAAGGGCTTTAGCAGTTATCCATTACCCAGTCTGGAGAACAAACTGCATCACCGGAGGGAAACGACTTGGCCAAGGTCATCCAGTAGCTCCCTGGTGCCTTTTGAAGCCTCCAGACTAAATGGCCTCTCAAAGCTCTCTAACCTTGCTCACGAAACCAGCTTGCTCCAGAATTTTGAAGTCTAAGGCCCTACTGCTGCAAAACACCCCTTTCCCCATAAGTGGGAGAATCTAATCTGTTCACCTGAGTCGTGAGTGTGAGTCTGTTATCTTGGTTGTCTCAATGCTGCCACTATTGTGGATCTTAAAAGGGAGTGAGAGTTCAAATGTTCCACAAATGTCAGGGACATCTTTTGTTGTTGAGTAGACATGTATTTAACTTGAACCACCACAGCTGATCTGAGGGAAAAGGCATTTTCCCATAAGTGACAGCCCCTTGGCAGACACTCCTCAGCGCTGCCGAGACGCAGCCACACTGTCCTCAGATTCTGACCTTTATTAGCTGTGTGACCTTGGGTAAGATTTCTCATCAGTATTTGTTCATCTGTGAAATGGCCATAATACTGTCTTCTTCAGGGGGTTACTGTATTAAATAGGTTACTATAGTAACTGATAATAAAACTCGGGGGAGGCACTAATGGGGAAAAGATTTCTCCTAGTTCTTAGAACACAGGCCCACATTTACCTGACAGCAGTTCTAACTTTGGGCACTTCAGACTCTAGGCCTGATGCTTCACGAATACCAAGATTCTGAATGACCGTTTCCGTATCAATTTGCATTTCTCAGTTTGTCATTTTACAGTTCTTTCCTGAAATCCCTGTGTGCCCGCTGATCTTGGTGACCAGCTCTTTGAGAACCTAACATAGTAGTGTTTACTATTTCTATGATCACTGAATTTGAGTATAACAAAAGACTCAAACCTGATTTAGATACAGCATGCTTTTGTCTGTGTGTGTTTTTGTGACTTTTTGTTGTTTTGTTTTTCTGAGACAGTGTCTCACATGGTAGCATTGGCTGGCCTGGAACTTGCTATGTGAACCAGGCAGGCCTTGAACTCAGAGCCCTCTCCCTCTGTGCTGCCACAGTGGGCTTGTTTTTGTTTTTGTTAGGATTTTGCCTCAATACTTTGATCTATCAGCCTGATTTCTCAGTGCTGGGATTAAAGGCATGTGCCACCATGGTTGGCTGATTGTGGTTTTATAGATCAGAGTGGACATGTCAAAAGAACGGCCAAAGCACAAGGCATCCTCATTAACTGAATAGACTGACCTCTGTCACCAGAATACTTGCAAACCCTTGATGTCTCTGAGTGTTGGGGTGGCTGACTACAGCCTGACTTTCTTTTGGAACAAGATCTTGCTGTGGATCCCTAGCACCACACAGGCATGGCAGGCCTGGAGTGCAGGCTGGGTTTACAGCCTGATTCCTAAAGGACTCCCATGTGGAATACTAAGTTCAGTCACTTGAGTTTGTGCCACTGTTTAGGCACTGACTTAATAGACTGGCAAATATTGTGACTTTAAACATATATTTTATTACTTTTAAAATCATGTGTGTTTGTGTATATGTATGGGGGAGGGGATGGTGCAGGTGAATGCAAGTGTTGGCAGAGTCCAGAGGCCCATGTGGGTCCCTGCAGCTGGGGTTACAGGTGATTTGTGAGTTGCCTGACATGGCTGCTGGGGATTGGAAAGGCAGTGTGTGCTCTTAACTGCCGAGCCACCTCTCAGCCTCCCCGCTTTTTTGTTTTGGTTTTTGGTTTTTTGAGACAGGGTTTCTCTGTGTAGCCCTGGCTGTCCTGGAACTCATTCTGTAGACCAGGCTGGCCTTGAACTGAGAAATCCGCTGCCTCTGCCTCCCAAGTGCTGGGATTAAAGACCACCATTGCCCGGCTCTCCCCGCTTTTTAAGGGAAGAGAAGTTTATTGTGTTCTGTTTCAGTCCCTTATATGGGAGTGGAGGTACAGGGTGGCATGCGTGGCTCATGGTTCCACAGTGGCAGCCATGTATCCTGTTTGCAGTCATAGGTGACTGTCCCACTCTCAGTTAAGGCCTAGAGTCTGTCTGTCCTGCCCCAGGTTGTCTGGTGGTTTAATGACAGCCTTCCCTCCCTGTGCAAACCCTTAGTACCCTCAGCTTCCAAATTCATATAGTACTTACAACCCACACTATGGTGCCTTTATTTTTGCTGGTTATTCCATATAAAAATAATATGGTAGTATATTATATATATTCCATATAAAAATAATATTCCTCAGTGATTGAGCCCTTGCCTAACATGTGCAAGGCCCTAGATTCTGTCCCAACCTGTTCCGCCCATACACGAAAAGCAAGTAGGTACACAGCTTCTCCAGAGGTCTGTTGTAGAGCATTAAGATCCAGGCTGGCAATTTAGTAAGATGTGTGTCCAGGCTGGGGGTTGGGCCATGTGGCATGAAGGAACTGAGCCACTTGGACATGTCCAGTGCTCACTCACTGATGTAAGTTTCTAAAAGCATGTTAAAAGGTCTGGTTTCTACACTCGGGTTTTCTCTTTAGTGCACTTAATGCAGCTGGATATCACGGTGAAACAAGGACGGGATAAAGTCCGAGAAATGTTCATGAAGAATGCCCATGTCACAGACCCCAGAGTGGTTGATCTTCTGGTCATTAAGGTAACTGACCCTTGCTGACAGACTTAGAAGATCTGCTGGCTTGTCCTGTGCTTCTGAGTCAAGTAAATACCGCTTAGCAGCTGCCATGTCTCCAAAGTCAACTTGGAGGACCCTGTTTTTCTTTTAAAGCCAAGGTCTCACTATGTAGTTCTGGCTGTCCTGGAACTTGCTCTGTAGACCAGGGGGCCCTGAGAGTCACCTGCCTCTGCCTGCCAAGTGCCAAGATTAAAGGTGTGTACCACCATACCCCCACTTGGAGGTCTCTACTTTTGAGATAGTCTCAATATATAGCCTGGGCCCTGAAGGGGAGGCCTGGGGCGAGGGAGGAGAGACACTCAGCAGCTACGACAGCGTGAAGTAGGAAGTGTTAGTTCCTGTGGGATGCCACCCTGGAACACACTGTCTCACCTGTCTGCAACCACAGGAAGGCAGAGTGGCTCTGGGTATGGGAACTACAGTCGTTAGCAAGGCAGTGCCAAACACCACAGAGCTGAACCTGAGTGCTGTGCGCCTCATCCGAGGCTGGACCTGACGACTTTTCCTTCCTGTGCATAGGGGAAGATGGAGCTCCAGGAAACCATCAAAGTATGGAAGCAGCGCACACATGTTATGCGGTTTTTCCATGAAACAGAAACACCAAGACCAAAGGATTTCTTGTCCAAGTTCTATATTGGCCATGACCCATGAGGTCACCTGATGGGAAGGTGCATGTTAATATTTAACTATTTTAGAGTACAAATAAACTCATTATTTGATGGCTGTTTGTGATAAAATTGCACTAGTGAACCCTTTTCCTGTGGTCTCTCTTACTTCTTGCCTTAGCATACACGCCATGCTTATCCCCTGTCCTGGAGAATGTTGTTTGCTGCTGACTGAATCAGACCCTCGCATGGGGAAGCGGGAAGGGATGTGAAGCTATGTCCAGATCTCCCAGTGGACATGAAGCTGGCGACTGTCACTGTATCTGTGACATATGTACTTATGTATATAGCTTCCAAGATTGGCGTCAAGGCTCTCCAATCCGAGGGGACACTGTGGGGACAGCACTGGAACTGACTGCTCCAAGGCTAGCCCTTCTGCTTAGGAGCACTGGTCTATAAATGAGCTCAGCTACTACCTCTCTGCAGAGCACACTGGTCCTACTATTTCTGTACTTTTTTGTTCAAACAGGATCTCATGTAGCCAAGGATAGCCTGCCTTGCTCCCTGTGTAGCCAGGGATGACCTTGAACTACCAATGTTCTTGCTTCTACCTTCTTCCCTGGACAGTCCTGAATGCTGGAGGAAGGCATTCAGTCTTGGGGTTTAGTTACTGAGTGACCACAACGCACCAGGGATCCTCCTTTTCCCTGAGGGACCCAAGTATTACAGAATATTCTACTAAGCAATAACAAAGCTTTGCATGATCAGCACATGGCAACACCTCGAGACCTAAGTGGCTTTGAGGCAAGTTTTTGCTGGACTTACGTAAAGTAAAAAAATTTCAAGTCAGGGGAGGGTGTCTGTGGAAAGATGGCTTAGTGGTTAAGAGGTTAAGGGCTGCTCGTGCAGAGGACCATGGTTAGTTCCCAGCACCCACATGAAGCAATTCATAATAACCTTTAACTCCAGCTTTAGGGGGAATCACATGCCTTTGGCCTCCAAGAGCAGCTGAAAACAGATACACAGGTAAAAGTAATTTTAAAAGAAAAAAGGTCTCAGTCCCCTTAATTGCATTCGTGGCTGTGTAATAGCCTGGACATTCTGGCTCTAAACCAGATGCTGCTTGAACACAGAAGAGACAGTAAAGTGCAACTCCGCCTGCTGGGAGTGAGAAGCGGGAACCATCTTTCATCATACATGACTCATTTATTATATACTCATAATTTGCTTGCTTGTTATTTCCAGTGCTCTGTGGACAGTCGTGAGGAAGCCTCCCAAAGCACTGGATTCTGGGCTGTTGTCACAAACCGTGAGGAGTGAGGCTGAGGGCTGTCCTTGACCCTTCTGCCAACAGGGAAGGAGCTGAGCATGCCGCCACTTCAGTAGTGCTTTCTCCTGGACTCCCTGTGCCCTGTAAGAAAGGCGTGCATCGGTCACTTTTAAGACAGCCTTGCGCAGCCCATAGTCAGTACTACCCACTGTAGCTACGGATGATCTTGACATTCTGGGGGTCCTGCCTCCACCTCCTCAGTGCTGGGATTGCTGCTGTGTGCCACCAGGCCTGGGGCATTTCTCTTCTGTTTTCTGAGATAAGCTCTCCTGTTAACCCAGGCTATCCTTGAGCTCTGCCTCTACTTCTTCAGTGCTGGGATCACAAAAGCTTGAGACCCCACACCAGGGTTTAGCAGTAGTCACTTCCAGATAGGAAAGTAAAGGAAGATGGCAGACAATGAAGAGTGGGTGGGGTTACATGGTGGAAGGAGGGTGGCCAGTACCTGGAGATGGGCATGGGGGGGGCACTCTAGCTTTAACAATGGAAAGTCGGAAGTGCAAGTTCCTGTGGGGCGCCACCCTGGAACACTCCTTTCCCAGCCCCTTCTTACTGGTGTCTTCTGCATTCCCTTTCTTTGTCCTTCATGATTCTCTTTATCCCTTCATCTCTGAGGCAGAAACTGCATGACTTCATAAAGTATAAAGCACAATAAGTCATAAAAAAGAATGTCAGTTGACTGAAGTTACATCAAGGACAATGAAAAGGCCATTGAGGACCTTAACCTAGTGGATCTGTAAGTCATCCAACATAAGAAAAGTCTCAAGTGGGTGAACACACTGCTCCTCCTGCCCTGAGGGTTCAAATGGTTCTGCAGGCCAGACTATCACACATCAGATCATCCACCTACTTGTGCCTGTCCATCTATAAGAGGGGCAAGTCCTACCTGTTAATCATCGTCGTCGTCATCCTCTGGAACAAAAATGTCATGTTCCTCAAGCAGAGCAGCAAAGTTCTTGCTAATGAGTGTCCCAACATAGAGAAAGGGGATCACAATGGAGAACACACGGAGAAGGCCAAAGGACATCTGCAGACAGAAGAATTCAGTGAGCTCCAGAGACCAGAGGCTGTACCCCAAGCCCCAGTCCCAAGGGCATTTCCACTAATGAACCCCAGATCCAGACACCATTGATTGTTAAAGTCTTTGGAGAAACTCAGAGCAACAAAGAAACAAAATGAGTTTTATGGCCATCAAAATGGATATCAGAAGGAAAAACATAAAGCTAAACTAAATTTAGGAATCTAAGCAACTAAAAATTAGGGCCCAACCAGCTAATTCCTTGCAAGAACCATACACAGTTGGGAGAGAACACTACGCTGGCGGGGCTGTAGCAAAAGAGTTCAGGGGCTGGAGGGATGGCCTAGTGGTTAGAAGCACTGACTGCTCTTCTACAGGACCCAGGTCTGGTTCTCAGACCCACATGGCCTCTCACAAGCAAGTAACTCCAGTTCCAATGAGGCTACAGTCTCTTCTGGCCTCTGTGGGCATTTGGCACTTAAGTGCTGCACAGACATACATGCAGGCAAAACACCCGAACACATAAAATAAAAATCGAGTTACACAGAGATGTGCACTGAAGGGTTCTTCCTCCCAGTTCCTGTGCTGAGCAACCTTATTTCATATTAAACCCCAGAAACATGCAAAGGCAATACGGACTGGAGGAACGCCAGTGGGATTTCACCGGTATTCGCTCTCTGTGCCTTTTCATGCGGCAGCTGCACCTTCCTGTTTCTCACTCAGTACTGCTCAGAATGCTTAGGACAGCTCATATTTGCTCTCAAGAATTTTGTTTTCCCTTCAACTCCACACAGGCCTGCAGTCAAAAAACACACATTTTCCCTAAGAGTACAAAGGGAAAGTGACAGAGTTCAGGAGTGAAAAAAACAGGATGTGGTCTTTGGCTGTCAAGACCTAACTCTGCTACCAGCTTTGGATGCTGGCTTCAGGGCTCTACCCTAATTTCATCTGTAAAATCTGCACATTCCTCAGGACAGAAGGTCCTGCTCGCATACACCCCCCCCCCCATCATTTCCCGTTCATTTCCTTTTTACTAAGTATATTACTTCCGCATTCCCTTCCCACTCTTTCAGTAACTTATTATTTTATGTGCATTGGTATTTTGCCTCCTCACATATATCTATGCGAAGGTGTCAGATCTTGAAGTCACAGATAGTTGTGAGCTGTCCTGTGGGTGCTGGGAGTTAAACCCGGGTCCTCTGGAAGAGCAGTCAGAGTTCTTAAGCGCTGAGCCATCTCTCCAGCCCTCAATGGGATTGTTTTATCCCATCACCTTTGAGGCAGAGTTTACATGACTTGTATAAATCGACACAAAGCCCTTCTTCTGGCCCTAAAGAAATGGATCATTATGTCCCTCGAGATAAGATATTGCACATTTCACTGCTGCCCTCCAGCTTTTGTGTCCTGGAACCAAGCTGGGTTTTAAGGAAGCATTTTCCTCCACCTGTCAAAGTCAGCAAAACCCAACTGTGCAAATTGAGTCCAAGGTCCAGTGCGCAGTCCATGCCAACACTATGATTGGCCTCTGCGCCTGTCAATCAGAACAGGTCACATGTACTTCCCCAATGACCGGCCTCTATCCCTTCGCCCCGCCTCTACACAGACACTCACTTTCACCGGCTTGGGCAAAATGGCGCCGCTGCGAGTGACGATGACTGACCTCGACGGTACCTGGCTGAGACCTGAGCTGCCCCGTACGGTGTAGACATCACCACCTCTCCTCCCCCTCGGCCCGATCCAGAGAGCCCCGGGTCGGACTGATAGCCAGGCCAGCCGCCGAGCCGCCAAGGACGCCATGTCCAGCTCCGCCCCTCGCCGGGAGCCACACCCCACACATCCAATGTGGCCCTCTAGCAGAAACTGTCTCCAAAACTCGCGAGACTCGTGACACCCACGGGAAGCACCGCCCTCCCCGCCTGCGCAGAGCACGTATTCCTGCAGCGTTGGGAAAGTCCTTGGCGCACAGCTAACGTGGTGACGTGTCAAGAGAACGACGCCCCTCCCGAGCTCCAGGGGGCGGGGCCGCCAGGGGCTTCTCTTGTAGGTGTTCCTGCCACTCACCTATGGAAGACGAATTAAGGGACCCGAATGTGAAATGAAAAACTTTACTTGGTATCTGGATTTATTAAAACAAAAACAAACCAAAAAAAAAAAAAAACTAACAATAAAAAGTTAAGAAAAACCTGGGCGAGCCGGACAGAGGTGGTGCACGCCTTTAATCCCAGCACTTGGGAGGCAGAGGCTAGCCTGGTCTACAGAGTGAGTTCCAGGACAGCCCAAAGAAACCCTGTCTCGAAACACCACCCTCCCTCCCCCCCCCCCAAAAAAAAGAAGAGCTGGGCAAAGTGATAGCACACTTCACCACTTGGGATGCAGAGGCAGGAGGATCTCTATGTTTATATCCAATCTGATCTACATAGTAAGTTCCGGAGTAGCCAGAGCTACATAGCACCGAAAAAAAAAAAAAAAAAAAAAAAAGAAAAGAAAAAAAAGAAGAAGAAGTTAACAATAGCCCATGGTTGTCCATGGTTTCTGTGAACATTGGTACAACAAGTGCAGTGAACAGTGGGCTTCCCATACAGGTCTAGGGAACAAGCAACTAGAGGCATTGGCCTGATAGAGGTTATACCACCAACCCAGGTTCTTGGACTCAATTGCTAGCCTCAGACGCAGGCTTTGCAGTTCTGACAACCTGATTCTTCATTTGTAAACACACTGATTATAATAACCAAAATGAATAATTTTCTGAGAAGGTCTCACACATAGTCCATAGCCAAGAATTCACGGTGTAGTCCAGGATGCCCTTGAACTCCTGATCCTCCCCTACCTCTTTGTTACCAACCCTGTGAACTCCACTGTTCTTGTTAGAAAGGGAAGGGGCAAGGGGAGGCTAGTAGGCCTTCCTGCCAGGTCCTGATGCAAAACAAACACCAAAACCAAGGTGCTACTATCTATCCTCCCAGCACTTGCAAAGCTAAGGAGGAGTCCCAGACCTGCATGGGACACAAAGACCTGGTCTCCAAAAACGGAAACTGTTGAAAGACCAAACACTAACTACTGTGACAAGAAAATTAGCAAAGGCCTGTGGTAGCTGTGTGTACAATGGGGGAGGGGGGTGTTTGGGGGTGTGGGAGGGCAGCTGGGTATGGTGTTATAAGCAGTCTTGAGAAACATGGCTAGCATCACAGGAATTAGCCCTGGCCAGAGAGAGACCATGAAACTCAGTTTCCTGGCAGCAAAGTTCTGCCTTTAGGCCTTGATGGGTTTTGGTCAGGGTGTCCCAAGGCCCCAGATAGGGAAAGGAGGGAGGTCAGGAAGAGGCACAGCCCCTGTCACTACATCTATACAAAGGAGACAGGTGGGCCTGGCTTCTGGCTCTGTAGACCCAGCCATTTGGCCCTAGAACAAAAGAAAAAGATACTTTGCACAGTACAGGACAGAGTAGCTATGAGGGCTGCCCTCGGCAGACAAGCCTTAGGAACAAGCAGGATAGGTAACAAGAGTCCCTACAAGTGACCATTACAACAGGTCAGGGAGCGTTTCTCCTGTATAAAAGGCTGCCTGCCTCACTGCTGGCAACATCCAGCACTGTACACTGACAGGGAACCTGGAGAGAGGAGAAATCCCTCTTTAGGACCCAAAGACCTTCTCCTTCAAAGAGCCCTGCCCAAGACACATCGATGTCAATCTTCAAGCCACTTCCTGTCACTTCTGGCATTGAGATGCCCAAGACTTCTTGTGTTGGACGTTATGGCTAGAGTGTCCTGCAGAGGCAGGAGAGCACAGCTCCCTTCCTGCATTACATTATCTTCCCATCAGCCACCTGGCCGTTCTAGACCTCAGGAAATAGGAAGTCAAGATTCTTCAGTTGACCTCAGTGTGAAGGGAGGATCTGGAAATTGGAGAAAGTCTACAGAGCAGGAGGGACACACGGACACACACACACACACAAACATACACACACACACACACACACACACAGCAACCTGGTAAATGAGTAAATATTTAACCCCTGAAGTTCTGACCCCAGCATCCTGGCCAGCAGGACAGGGCCATAGCTTACAGGGCCCTGGCTCAGGGCCTATTCTATGGCTTGCTCTCTGGCTGACTCCCCTTGGCCCTTTGCTGCCAGCCTCGCCTCAGCTCCATGATCTCCTTCCCATACCAGTCATGCAGGGTGGAGAAACAGGAGGTCTCAGGGGACACGGGGCTCTGTCCCATGCTTAGGAGGAGACTAGCAGGGCTCTGTAACTCCCACTCCGTCAAATCCCGACCTATTGGCCGGATCCCCCTTTCTTCCACAGTACCAATGGAATTGCCATCCCTGGGGAGAAAGTGGCCATTCTCAGGGCCTGGAGCCCGGTGCTCAGGAGCCTGAGATTGACTGCAACTGGCAACAGCCCTCTGTGACCCACAGCGATGCAAGGCCAGGCTCTGACGGGCATCCTGCAACTGGTTCTCCAATTCTCGTACCACAAGTCGCATGTAGCCAAAGCTGGCTCGAGACAGTGCCTTCACCCAGGCCTCTTGGGCAACCTGGCCATCTGCTGCCAGCAGGTGTGGGCGTACTCCAGGGGCATCAAAGCGAATGGCGAAGGCAAATTCCTCGGGTACAGGAGCCTCGGCCAGCTCCACTGTGCAGCCTTCCAATACCACGAGACTCAGTGGGACCCGGCTCTCTCTACTCTCGAAAGAGAACAGCAGATTGCCCTTGAGAACAAACCAGTATCTTCGGCCAGTGCCACTGGGAGTGGGTGGGGAGCCTGGTCCTCCCCAACTGCGCAGGAAGCCAGTGCGGTCTGCTGGGGAGTCACTCAGCGCATAGTGGGCCACAGTCCTCTTGTTCAGCTTCATGGCTCCCACGAGAATGGCGAGGTAGAGAGATGGCAGCACCGGCAGGGCAGGAGCCAGCTCGGAAGACTGCAGCCCAGTCCTGGGGCTCCTACCGAGCGTGTTCCTGCAGCTCTCAGACTTCAGCTGAAGGACTAATCTTCCATGCCTTTCATCTCAAAAGTCACATAAGGGTCACCAAAAAAAAAAAAAATTTTTAAAAAGAACCTGGACATCAAAAAAGCTGTAACAGAAAAGACATTAATTGTATCAGGAGAAGAGGAATAGCAAGATACAGACACAGGGTTTTGTTTGTTGGAAGACAGAGTCCCATAGCCCAAGCTGCGCTTGACTCACTCTGTAGCCAAGGATGGAGGAACTTCAGCCTCTGAGCAGACTGTGCCTGCCCCACCCCCAGTGCTTCCTGCGCCCCTGCCCCATGCTCAGCTTCTGTCCTGCTAGGCTTTGAAGGGGCCCTGGACACACTGAGCCCCAGCAATTCTGGTCTTTATTGTGGCTTTCAAACTGGGTCACACCAAATCCCTGGCTAACTGGGTATTCCTGTTGACATTCTTTTTTAACCCAAAGAAATAACCTCCGGGAGGGATGAAAGGGACCCTTAAACCCAAAGACACTTTTGTGCTTCAAACATCCCCACACATGGGGCCGCCCACGGCAAGTCTGAGCCCAACCTCCAGGGATCCCATGATCCTCCTGAGCCCCTACTAGCCTCAGTGGTATCCAGACCACCTTTTTTTTTTAAAGATTTTATTTATTTTATGTATGTGAGTCCACTGTAGCTGTCTTCAGACACACCAGAAGAGGGCGTCAGACCTCATTACGGGTGAATGTGGCTGCTGGGAATTGAACTCAGGACCTCTGGAAGAGCAGTCAGTGCTCTTAACCACTGAGCCATCTCTCCAGCTCCCAGCCCACCTTAATAAGAGCATTTCAGAGCCAAATAAAAGCAGGGGAAGGAGAGGCCGGTGACTGAGAAAGCCCAGGGGTAACCGCATTGCACCACCAATACTGGAGGTGAGAACAGACTGGGCAGGCTCTGGGAGGAGGTGACCAGAGGCAAAGGGGATCTCTGTAAGCTCCAGTGGAGTGTCCTGGGGCACTGAAGACATACCCAGTAAATTCTGTGCTCCAAGGTTCCTATACAGCTGATCTGGCAAGGGTCATATGATGAAGAGTCAGGGCTTGGTCTTAGACCTTCTAGGTGGGGTCTTGCTGGTGACACACTTATCAGCGGAGTCCACAAAAGGGGACAGGGTGGCCTCTTATCTAACCACACAGTTCAGCCACATGGTTTCCAGAGAGCCTGCAAAACAGTTCTCAAAGAATGTGAGAACTGTTCTAACATTGGGGCCCCAGGGAAGGGGCAGCCTCTCACAGGAAGCCCCGCCTCCCCATTTTAATGACCCGCTCATCCCCCTAGGGCAACTGAACTGTGTGTCTTGGCCCACTGTCTCTTGACTGTAATTCTGGGGCCCCTGGGGCTAGGTAGATCAGTTAAGTGCCAGCCAAGGTTTCTGGGCTTTCCCTTTGGGATTTTGCCACCACGGCATTGCGGATAAGTTTCCTGTTCACGGATGGACCCAAAGTGGCTTGATCTAAGGTCAACTAACCAGCAGCCCTCAGATTCTGGCTTAGCCCCTTTCTCACGCCGCACCCCTCCCCCTCCCCCGCCCCGCCCCAATGTTTTTATTTATCACTGTCCCCATTTGTGGGACATCTAGAGTGAGCTAAGTTTGTCTGCCCGATAATCGCCAATAATCAGGCCTGTGCAGACTTGCTGAATTTGTGGGAATGCATCAGTAGACAAAACGAGGTCCCCGTCCTCCTGAAATCTACTTTCCCGCAAAAGAGACACGCCGTAAGCAAATACAATTAAATAAATAATGAATTAATCAAGTAGTGAATGATGAAATCATAGCCAGGAGGCGGGAGGGGAAGAAGGGCTCCAAAGAGAGAAGCAAGCAGGTCTGGAATAGAGGAAGGCCATTCTAGCCGCAGCCCTTTGTGGGCCCCAAGGAGGAGCTGAGTCCACGAGCGCCTGCGGCTGCCGCCTCTCCCTCGGGCGGCCCTGCTGCCTGGGTCCCTGGATCCCGCCCGGGCTCTCCAGCCACGTCCACGGCCACGCCCTCCTGGTCACCTCCTCCCGAAGCCCGCCCGGCCCGCTCTCACCTCCGGCGCCCGAGGGCCTGGCCCGTCGGGTGCGATGCTGTCGCCCCCTGGGCTTTCTCGCTGCGAACCCCGCGCCTCCGCCCAGGTCACGAACGTGGCTGCAGGAGCCGGGAGACCCCGCCCGGGAGGCTCGGGGTACCGCCCCGGCCGCTCCCCGCCCAGTACCCACCAGGCCTCCGGATCCGCAAAGTCGCCTCGGCTCGCACACTGGAGGGAAACTGAGGCCCTGGAGGCCGGGGACCCGCCTGAGCCACAGGACACGTCGGTGAGGGGTGGTCTCAAACCCCGAGCCCGACCTCAGGCTACCCACAGGCCTCCAGCTCAGCCCCGAAGGAGAATTCGGGGTGCTTTTTTTCCCCTAAAAGTTTCCCCTTACAGCCCATCCAGTCTCTCCCTATCCCCCGCCTCCCCTCCCGCGCGCGCAGAGCCAAACCGGACAAATCATCGGATAGGGCGCTTCCTAAGGCGAGCTCCTACACAGCCTGCAAAACCCTGCCAAGGTTCACAACCAAGCTTAGCCCCATCTCTGCCTCTAGAGACTGGCCGCAAATGCGGGTCTGCAGCCCACTCGTGGTCCTGAGGCTCTACCTGGAGTCTGTCCACAGACTTGCAGGGAAGACTGCGGGGAGAGCACTAAGGCAGGAGACCAGGATCCCCCGTCGTCGCCCCGAAGGCAAGTGTGTTCAAATGCCGAACCAAGGGCTTTGCGGGTTCCCACCTCAGCCCCTGCCTTGCAGTTCCTGAAGCCCAGACGGCCCTTCCCTCTCACCCTACCCGCTTAGAGCTCCTGGACATTTAGGTCTTAGCTGTCAGCTCGGAGGTCCCCTCCCTCACCTCCCAGTGTAGACAAGCATACCCTACATTCTGAGTTTTGCTGTATAGTTTTCTAGGGGGCAGTGCGGCGGTTGGTGTCGGGGGTGTTTACTAACTTTTCTTCAACTAATAGTTTCAGCTAGAGTAAATGTGAAGGTCGTGGTGGGGTGGGGCTAGAGCATGGGAGTCCTAAGGGGGGGAGGGGACAGCTTGCCGTTTTAAATAGAACGGGCAGAGTAGACCTCCCTTGGACATATAATTAAAGGAAATGAGGGTGTCCGCAATGCCGCTATCTAGAAGTGCATTCCAGGCAGAGGGCACAGCTGTTCCAAAGGCTGTGTTTGCGGGGCCACCACGAGAAGGGCAGTGAGGAAGCAGACGTCGGGGAATAAAGTCAAAAGGTAGAGGGTGAGGTTTAGAAACAGCATTTCTCCAAACTAAGAGAGTAGCCATTGCATAGACTCGAGAGAGGCGTGACCAGGGCTGGATTGGGTTCGTTTTTCAGATGAAGTGTGTGCCCGTTTGCCTGCATGTGTGTGCACCGTGGGAATGCCTGGTAACCTCAGAGTCCAGAAGAGGGCATCAGATCCCCTGGAACTGGAGAAGGTGTGGTTGTGAGCCACCGTGTGAGTCTGCAGACAGAACCCCTGTGCTCTGCTAGAGCAGTAAGTGCTTTTTGTTTTTTGTTTTTTGGTTTTTTTGGGGGGGGGGTTGTTTGTTTGTTTTTTCGAGACAGGGTTTCTCTGTATAGCCCTGGCTGTCCTGGAACTCACTCTGTAGACCAGGCTGGCCTTGAACTCAGAAATCAACCTGCCTCTGCCTCCCGAGTGCTAGGATAAAGGCGTGTGCCCGGGTTTGGGGGGTTTTTTGGTTTTTTGCAATAAGTGCTCTTAACCACTGAGCCATCTTAGCAGCTCACGGCACTGAGTTTCCAGGTTTGCCTTGGCTGCTGTGGAAAAGTAAGGTGGAAAGAGGAGGGGCCCTTAAGGAGCATCTCAGTCATCCAGGCAATAGGTGATGATGCTGTGTGGTATGAGAGGTGGAATTTAAAGGCAGCGCTCACAGGATTTGGAGAGAATTGCATGTGGAAGATAGGATGGACAGAGAAGTAGGTTTGCCATTCATTACCTGATAGGAGGAAGAGGGCACAGACTCGGGTAGGAGACGGCTATGATTACCATCCGCGTGAAGACATCCAGAAATAGCGTTTGGCACCTAGCCTATGTTCAACATATGAATGACTAATGGATAAATAAATACATTTGGGGAGTGAGCGGGCAAACAACCCCTTGGGTGCCGGGTGGAAGGGGCAGCCTCCTGCCCGTTCGAGAGCTGAAATCCCACCCAGCCTCTTTCACTACCGTTTTTGAGCGGTGAGGAGCAAGGTTTCGCTCTCTGTAGGAATTCACTGCACAGCTACTCACCGAGCGCGGGCAGTGCGGGCCACCACCGCGCCCTCTGGGGCGGAGCACGGAGGCCATCAACCAGACCGGTGGCACCGCGGCGCGCGCACAGGGCGCCCAAGCCGACTTCCCACGAGAGCGCGCCTCGGGAGCGCGCAGAACGCGAGCTTAGATGGGCGGAGCTTATGGAGGCAGGGAGCCGGGACATAGAGGGAGGGCACGGCGTTGCTAGGGGATTCTGATTGGTTGCTCGGGAAGGGTTGTCCCGTGACATTCAGCCTCCCCGGTCGCTATAGGTACGTGCAGCAGGGGCTTTCAAGGCTTAAGCGAACCGCGGACTGAGCGAGCGCGAGGGTAAGAATCAAGGGGGACCCTGGGCCTGTGATGTTTAAGAACCGGGAATCTGAACACATACGGGAATCTGGAACCGGGAAGTGCCTATAGTCTTCCTTCTTCCTGGTATTCCTGGAACCAGGCGCAACTGTTCTCAGCAAAAAGTCCTAGACTACTTGTAGTTCTAAAAGAAGAGCGTAGATTTCGGGAGGTAATGGCTGGCGAAGAAGTGATGGTAATGAAAGCGACTTGGGACCAAATGTGGAATCTGTTTGTTTTCCGAGATAGGATCTCTCTACCTAGTAGCCCTGGCTGGCCTGAAACTCGCAATGTGGACCAGGCTGGCCCAGAATTCAAAGAGATCCATCCACCTGCTTCTACCTCCCGAGTGCTGTGATTGAAGGTGGGCCCCAATATGCCCGGTGGGATGTATAACGTCTGTTATCTTCCACAGTTCAATATATAGAGCTGCTAAGAGCAGATTCGATTGGGTCCTGAGATTTGACTCCAAAGCAATGTTGCAGAAGACAGGTACCCTCACCTCCTCGGGTGGCCTTCAGGGGAGGACTGTGGAGAGGAAACCCCAGCCCTCCTCTTTCTGGATGTGGGTATGTGGGGAGAAGTGTATCTCTCCTTGAAGCTGGGCCAGGAAAATCAAGGAGACACACCCCAGAATCGTTTCCCCTCCCAAGAGGCCACTTCCTCCCTCATCTCTGCTCCAGTGTAAAGGTTCTATCTTACCGATACTGGCCTGCAGTAGCAGCCCTGACATGTTGGTATGGTAATTTATCTACAAGGAAACTGAAATCCAAGAGGAAAGGGCTTGTGTCGGTGAGCAGATGGATGTGAGTCCATCCAACCAACCCCTTTAGGCCCTTCTGAGGCTTTCTGAGGTGGAAAGCAAAAATCTCCAATGCCTCAGAAACCTAGAGTCTTGCCACAATGTACCGCCGCGTCTGTGTAGCGAGGGGAGAGCAGATCTGCCCTCACATATATATGTCAAGGACATGACTTCAGGGGTCAGTTCTGTTGATTCCCAGTCTGTTCCAACAGTTTTTTATTTTATTTTATTTTTTGTTTTTGTTTTTTTTTTCCGAGACAGGGTTTCTCTGTATAGCCCTGGCTGTCCTGGAACTCACTCTGTAGACCAGGCTGGCCTCGAACTCAGAAATCCGCCTGCCTCTGCCTCCCAAGTGCTGGGATCACAGGCGTGCGCCACCGTGCCTGGTGCAACGGCTTTTTAAATACAGAACTTTGCCCCATGTACCTCCCCGCCATACTGCACTCACAGGCTGAGGCATCTCTAACCCCACTGGCCAGTGCCTGGGGAGGGCGGGAGGAGCCATTTACAAGTCACCACCCACCTCTCCGTCCCCCCGCCCCCTCCAGTGCTCTTACTGGCCCTGGTGGCTCAGGCACTGATGCTGGAGAATGGACTCCTGCGAACTCCACCCATGGGCTGGCTGGCCTGGGAACGGTTCCGCTGTAACATCAACTGTGAGGAGGACCCGAAGAACTGCATCAGGTGAGTAAGATCTGCATACCGGGGCGGTGGCGGGGAGAGGAATGGGGTCAGTGGGTCAGAGGGTCAGAAAGACACTCATCAGCAAAAAAAAAAAAAAAAAAAAAAAAAAAAAAAAAAGGAGGGTCAGAATGATTTGAGATGTATCTGACACCTAGCCCCATGACTGCTTGGGGCCTCACTGGGTATACTTGGCCTCTGAGGTAACTGAAAGAAGATAAAAGGCCAGACAAGCCCCATATGCTTCCCTTGGCCTAGTCCTGCCCTTTGGCCTGGAGGCCAGACCACCTCTTTTACCCTCCACTAATCCTGGAAGGTCATTTACACTTGTTATCTGGGTCCAGCTCAGCTGACAGCAGAGGCTTGGTTTTTGGTCTACTGAGCAGCACCTCCCTCCTGCCCTTGCTAGTGAACGGCTCTTCTTGGAGATGGCTGACAGACTGGCTCAGGACGGATGGCGGGACCTGGGCTATGTATATCTCAACATTGATGACTGCTGGATTGGTGGGCGTGACGACACCGGTCGCCTGATTCCTGATCCCAAGCGCTTCCCTCATGGGATTGCCTTCCTGGCTGACTATGTAAGTCCTGCTCCAGCCCTGCCTCTTAGTGTGGGGGCCTGGGACTCAGCAGTCTTCATTGAGAACTCAGCATAGCCAGGCGGTGGCGCATGCCTTTAATCCCAGCACTTGGGAGGCAGAGGCATGCGGATTTCTGAGTTCTAGGCCAGCCTGCTCTACAGAGTGAGTTCCAGGACAGCCAGGGCTACACAGAGAACTCAGCACGGTGGCAGAAACTGAAAATGAACACATACTATTGGTCTAATGAGGTGAGAGCCAGAAAGGGGCCTTAGCAAAAAGAACGGTCCCCTGGAGGAGGCCTCTGGTTGAATCCATCACAGAGATGAGGCCTCTGAAGCGGTAGCAAAGACCTCAAGGCACGAGACAGCTGGAAAAAGGTGGCCACAGCTGGCAGAAGCTATCCAGCTGGGACCTAGCTTTTGTTCAGTGGAAACCACTAAGAGTTTCTTCTTTTTTATTAGACAAGGTCTTGTGTAGCCCAGGATGACCTCCAACTCTCTGTAGCTGAGGATAACCTTAAGCTTCTGGCACTAGCTGGGTGTGGTGATGCATGTGTTTACTCCTGTGCTTCAGAGGCAGGCAGATCTATGTGAGTTAGAGGCCAGCCTAGTCTGCACAGAGAGTTCCAGGGTTACATAGAGAGGCCCTGTCTCAAGCAAACAAACACCACTACACGTCTGATGCCACCTTGCACAGTTTATGCAATGAGTGGGGCTAGAACCCAGGGCTTTACATATGTTAGGCAAATACCCAGCCCTGGGAGCCACTGAAGGTTTTAATGAGCTCTATCAGAGGTGCCTTCGAAGAGGGTCTCACTTGAGCCATGTCTCTTCACCCCCCCCCCCAGGCTCATTCTTTGGGTCTGAAGCTGGGCATCTATGAGGACATGGGCAAAATGACCTGCATGGGTTACCCTGGTACCACCCTAGACAAAGTGGAGCTGGATGCCCAGACCTTCGCAGAGTGGAAGGTGGACATGCTAAAGCTAGACGGCTGCTTCTCCAGTCCCGAAGAACGTGCCAAGGGTGAGTTCACCTCTGGCCGGAACATAGAGAGAGGGAGAGGCCGGCAGCTGTGGAGCTCCGTCCGCACAGTGGTGGCAGCTCTCCCAAGGCCCTCACCCCTGCTTACGGCTCCCGGGTCCTTCTAAAGCTATGGCATCGTTGCTACTTCCTAAGGCTTGGCACCCAGGAAGTCAACCTTTAGGCTGTCCCCTGTGCCTACTCAGTCACCGAATTGGGGTTTCTGCAGGCTACCCCATGATGGCTGCTGCCCTGAACGCCACGGGCCGGCCCATCGCCTTCTCTTGCAGCTGGCCAGCCTATGAAGGGGGCCTACCCCCCAAGGTAAGCCATTCTGCCTGCCACAGCTTCCCACCCTCACCCCCTATCCCCCCACCCCCGGGCCCCTCACCTCCCACCTGCCAGGCCTCTGGGAGGCTGCCACCACAGCTAGAGCTGCTCTCCTCATAGCCAACACACCCATGTGTAGGTGTCTAGAGACCAGATCACGGAGCTATAGCCTCTGCCAGCTTATCAGGTGGGCTTCTGGGGTTGTATCCAAGGCAGGCAAGCCACAGGCACAATGTCCGGCGAGTGGTCAGAACCCCTGGGTGCTTCCATGTGGGCCGGGAAGGCTGATGAAGCCATGCAGAGCCTTGGAAGGGCTCAGTCCTCCAAACCTAAAGGAGGCAGGTGGTGGCACTGTCGCTGAAATGGGAGTGTACGGCATGTATGTGGTACGGGGGGGGGGGGGGTGATGAGGCGCCCCCTCCCCAATACGGAGAAGACTGGGCATTGCCAGAGTGGGGCCCCCTTCCCACACTACACACCATAAGACCCTGTTCTCTGCCTCATTCCAAGTCTCCAGCTGTCTGCCTCCCCAGCCGGTAGGTGGCCCCTTGAGCAGCAAGGTGACCGATGCTAGCTCCTGCCTCTTCTGACTTTCAGGTGAACTACACGGAACTCGCCAACATCTGCAATCTCTGGCGCAACTACAAAGACATCCAGGACTCCTGGAAGAGCGTGATGTCCATTCTGGATTGGTTTGTGAAACACCAGGACATATTGCAGCCGGTGGCGGGTCCTGGGCACTGGAACGATCCAGACATGGTACCAGCATGGAAGGAGAGGGGGTCTCTAGCCCAGTCATCCATTCCATCCCTGCAGCCCTTCCGACGTACCGCCCTGTGCTTCTCTTTCTTCCAGGGCAGTGGGTCTCAGTTCCTCATGCTGTGGTGACCCCGCCCCACCCCACCCCACTCCCCCACAACCATACAATTATTTTACTGCTTCTTCATAACTAATTTTGCTTCTCTTATGAATTGTAATGTAAATATCTGATGTGTGATCCCCACTGGGGTCTTGATCCACAGGTTGAGAACCACTGTTTTAGGGCCTAGATCAACACTACTCTGTGTCCCTGGACTGGGTGTGTTGGGGTCTTTTAAGCTCCACCCCCGCCCCCTCTTTTCACATCAGAATGTTCAAGAGCAGAGTTTGGGAAAACCCATTGTTAAGCACTTCCCCAGGACATTCTGATGTCTCTTAAAGAGCTCTGAAAGCCCGTCTGTAGCGTCCGTCCAGTTGTCCGGTTGGCCTGGGTCCCTCCTCCTCTGCTTTGGTCCCTCTGATGCTCTACTCTGTCCTGCTGCAAAGCACCCCAGCCCTGCACCCCCCCCCCAGCATGCTGGCCCTCCATCCTGATTTTAGTCCTTGGATCTCAATCACAGCCCTGGGGGCTTACACAGATATTCCTGTCATTATCCGTTCATATAGTCAGCAAGCATCACCAGGAATGACAACCTGGGAGAGGGGTGGGGGGGGGAGTTTCAGTCTGGAGACCTGAGTCACCTCCTTTAGAGCTCCTGATCCAATCCAAACCTGGCGCTCTCTCTCTCTCTCTCTCTCTCTCTCTCTCTCTCTCTCTCTCTCGCTCTCTCTCTCTCTCTCTCTCTCTCTCTCTTTCGCTCTCTCTCTCTCTCTCTCCTCTCCTCTCTCCTCTCTCCTCTCTCCTCTCTCCTCTCTCCTCTCTCCTCTCTCTCTCCACTTACCCCCAATCTCTCACTATGTCATTATGGAATTCTAGCTTCTTCTTTTTCTTTCTTTAAAGATTTGTTTGTTGTATGTATGTGAGTACACTGTCCCTGTCTTCGGACACCCGAGAAGAGGACTTTGGACACCATTACAGATGGTTGTGAGCCACCATGCGGTTGCTGGGAATTGAACTCGGGACCTCTGGAAGAGCAGTCAGTGCTCTTAACCACTGAGCCGTCTCTCCAGCCCCCTTTAATATCTTCTATGCCTCAGTCTTGTCATGTGGAAACAGAATAATGCAGGGGCTGCAGCCTCAGTCATAATTGTGTGCATCTCCACTATGGACTGCTTGGTTGCTTGTGGTGAGGGATCGCTGTTGTCCTTCCAGCTGTGGCTGTGGAAGGGTGGCCAGTGCCAGGAATCGCTGTGGTCCATCCAGCAGTGGCACGGAGTGGCCAGTGGCAGTCACAGGAGCTCTGGTTTCTGCCACTTCTCTCTAGCATTTCTTCCTTTCATTCCTCCCTTTCCCTCCCTCCTCCCCTCTCTCTTTCTTTTGTTTTATGTTCTGTTTGAGACATCTGTATAGCCCTGGTTGGCTTTATAGACCATGCTTCCCTTAAACTCATGGAGATCCACGTTCCTCTACCCACCAAGTGCTGAGGTTAAAGGTGTGCGTCTTCGTGTTTGTTTTTGAGACCGTCTCATTTAGTGGAGCCTTTCTGTAGCCAAGGTTATCGACCGCGAATGGATGCATGTCCTCTTGCGGCTGCTTCTTCCCAAGTTCTGGAATTCCAGAGCCTTTCCTCCATTTTTTTGTTTTGTTTTGTTTTGTTTTGTTGGCTTTTTTTTTCTCCCAGTACTGAGGTTGAACCCAGTCTCTACACACCCTAGGCAAGCATCCTACATTTGGCTATACACTTCACTCTATATTTTTTTACTTTGAGAGGAATCTCATTGAGTTGCTCAGACTAACTCTGAACGTCCTCTAACCAGAGCAGGCCCTTGTATTTATGAGCCTGCATATCCTCACTCACAGACTTTCTGACCCCAGGATCCCATCCCATCCCCTGAGTCAGCCACAAAAGTCCCATCACCCAGCTCCGCACTGGGGTTGGGGGAAGGGAGCTGATGCTCAGTAGGATGTGGCTTTGCTGGCCCAGTAACCTTGGCTGTGCTAGGCCTGCCCTACCTTGCCCACAGGTTTGACAACAACCCTGGGGCCCACCTGCAGGAGGAGGCCAGCACTCACTGCTCCTTTCCTTTGTCCCCAGCTGCTCATTGGAAACTTTGGCCTCAGCTTCGATGAATCCCGAGCACAGATGGCCCTGTGGACGATACTGGCAGCCCCCCTCTTCATGTCCACGGACCTGCGTACCATCTCCCCCCAGAATATAGACATTCTTCAGAATCCACTCATGATCAAAATCAATCAGGACCCCTTAGGCATCCAGGGACGTAGGATCTTCAAGGTACTGGGATGGGGATGGGGAGACGGGAAGGTTGATGGACTGGGCTCTCCTGAGAGCAGTGGAGTTGGGGCCAGGTCTCCATTCTGGATGCTTGGGAGCTGCTGGCTTCTTGCCTGGGTCAGAGCAGGACAGTTCCTGGGAGTCACTGTGGGGATACATGACAGGAGCATAGAGGATTGGTGAGTCACAGCAGCTGGATGCACGGGATGTCCTGCAGAAAATAGGTGCTTTCCTCCAGTTTCAAGAAGGTTTTAGCCAAAGACTAAAAGTCTTTGTTGCTTTGGTAGCAAAGTACAGTGTTGCTACCCCAAGTGCCTAACTGTATACTGTTGCTACCGCAAGTGTCTACTGTATGCCATTGCTGTTGCAAGTGCCTAGTGTATACTGTTGCTACTGCAAGCATCTGCTGTATACTCTTGTTACCACAAGCGTCTGTTCACTGAGCATCATTGAGGGCTGGGCACTCTGCATGCATTTTCTCAGTAACTCTGTTTTACTGAAATCAGAACTTCCAGAATCTAAGCAGTTTTCCCAAAGCCACACATTTATACTTGAACCCGACAGTGTCACCCTGAAGCCTTTGTTCTGTGCATAAATCCCTGCCTCTAATGAAAAGAAATATACCATGCTATAGACGGTACTTGTTGAGGACCAGCAAGATGGCTCAGCTGGTAAAGCTGCAGAACCTAGTGACCTAGATTTAGTCCTGAGACCCTACAAGGTAGAAGGAGAGAACCAAATGCCACAAGTTGTTTTCTGATGTGTGTGCACATGCATGTGCGTGCACACGCACATGCATATATTTAATAGCATGTATACAGGCAAAATACACACATGACTATAATAATAAATCTTACCCCAAAATGAAACCGCTAGAAGGCACACTTTTGAATTATTGATGTCTCAAGGAGATAACTAGTCCCTGCCTCATGGCTAATGATGGAACTAGGCCTGAGGATGCTCTGGAGATTGAAACTGTGCTTGAGGCCAGCAGCACACCCTCCCCAGCCCTGTCCATTGTCCCCTCTTAGCAGTGCCTACAACTGCAGCCCCAGAATGGTCTTGGCAGGTCTCATACAGTGTGCCCTCAGGTCTTCGGGTCTGTCCCTCTTGACATCCTGAGGTGGGGGGCCTGGTATAGGGTCAGCACCTGCTGAGTCAGGAAGGAAGGGAAAGAAAAGCGTAGGTGCTAGGTGACTGGGACGTCGCATCTCCTCGGGTCTCCGTGACAGAGCTGTGGGCTGAGGTTGATATAGAAGAGAGCTGGCAGGGGTGGTAGAGAAGGTGGGGATGTCGGGGCCAGACTGAACACGAGGCTCCAGCCAGTGCTTGTCTTTTATGCCTAGAGCAAAACCCATATCGAAGTGTTCAAGAGGTATCTGTCTAACGAGGCCAGTGCCCTGGTCTTCTTCAGCCGCAGGACAGACATGCCTTTCCACTTCCGTTGTTCCCTCTTGGAACTGAACTACCCGAAAGGCAGAGTGTATGAGGTGAGTGCCCTGTCACCTGCCGTCCCTGGCCCAGCCCTCTGGCATCCAGGTGGCTCTGCTTCAAGTGTGATATCCCCGATGCCTTGGGGCCCTAGGTGGTCCTGGGGTGGGGGTGGGGCAGCCCTAGGTACCAAGGTCTGTAGGTGGTGCTGTTGCTTCCAGCTGTGTAGAATGAGCTGCTGCATATGAATGACCCTTGACCTCCCAAGCTGGTCCCTACTCACCGGTTAGGTTTTGCCGCCATTGTCCTTACATTTTTCCATGGGTTGGGGTTTTTTTCTGTTTGCCACTTGAACATCTGTCAGCCTTGCTAGTAAGTATGGGGTCTACTAGAGGCCTTGCTCAGATAGGCTGAAATACAGCCTTCTCCAGTGGCAGGGGCATGTGTGTATGTGTAGCCTTGATAACAATGTATTCCTCTGCAATACAGGGCCAGAACGTCTTCACAGGAGATGTCATCAGTGGCCTCCAGACTGAATTCAACTTCACTGTGATAATCAATCCTTCGGGGGTTGTGATGTGGTACCTATATCCCATCAAAGGCCTGGGGATCTCCAAGATGCTGTCCCAGTTGTGAGGACCCAAGAATGACAGGCTATTGTAGCCCCACTGAGCCGGGACCACGGAGCCTTAGCATGCTGAGGACAGGGCAGGTGACGTGACCTCCATCATGCCCAAAGTGCATTTGCGGGGCCAGGTTCCATGCCATGCTTAGCTGAAGCAGGGGCCCTCTTAGAAACTTGGAATTCT
The DNA here is from genome assembly GCF_947179515.1 of Apodemus sylvaticus. Lineage (NCBI taxonomy): Eukaryota > Metazoa > Chordata > Mammalia > Rodentia > Muridae > Apodemus > Apodemus sylvaticus. Next base: position 51,046,698 of record NC_067488.1, on the reverse strand, counting down.
TGGGACAGTTTCTTGTGGCCTTTGGGACTCTGCCCCCACATAGCTCTGCAAATTTTGCTGAACAGCTCAGCCGCCAGCCTCCCAAGCCCCCACAGGCAGGACCCTGATGCCCGTCGGACTCCAGCCTCTGACTTTGCTGACTCAGAAATCAGGATTTGGAATTTTTTTAAATTAAGAATAGAGACCTGACTCCATGCCAGGAATTTCTCAGAATCATGTGATTGGCCTTCCTACTAGAGAAGGCCTTTGCAGTTGGTACCCTGGGGAGTGAGGGCCGGATCGGAGACCTTAGCTCCCTTAGGTCACTAATAAAGCTGTTTTTTTAAACTGTTCTCTAATCACGCAGTGGTACTATGGACCTGTGGCAGGGGTCAGGGGAACCCATTGAGGGACTCTGGATTGCACTAGCCAGACGCTGGCGGCGAGGCTCATACATCAACACAAGATGTATGTGTTCATTGTTCCAGTGACGTTTGGGCCTGATTTCTTTTAGAATTTTATTTTTCTGAATTTTCTACTTCCTGGAAATGCTAGGCTTGCCTCCCAATTTGGGCATCCCTGGTGTGCTCACATAGTGAGATGTCTCAGCAATATGCTGAGACCCTCCAGCATAAGCTCTGCCCAGCAGTGTCCCTTGTCCCCCAGCTCCACAACCTGGTAGCTGCCACCTACCCCACTCTCTTTATCTCCCATTCTGGCAGCAGAAGAGATTCAAATTTCCCCACTAAGGTCACAAGTCTGGGGCCCTTTCCATGCCGGGGTCTGTTGCCCCTTCCTCTGCCTAAGGGAAGCAACAGTCAGGGAATGGGAGACTCCGACCTCCATTACCGGTTCTGACTTCCAAGCCCCGATCTCTCTATTCAGCTTAGGACGTAGGACCCGTTTCACCCAGAAGCTCTGGTTCTTTGCCATTCACAATGCTGCTGGCAGAGCAGGCTGATAGGTCCTTCTTACCCCTTAATGCAGGGGTGCCTGAGCTGCAGGCCTTGTGTTGGTCCCGCCATTTCTTCTGAGTAGATCTGTACTTCACCTTTAGGTTTTTGAGGTCCTTGAGTCTACAGTAAGGTGTAAAAATCTTAGAACACACTTGACCCATGACCATGACATACATAGGTTCTCTAGAGGAACACAACATGTCTCCTCACTCGTGTGTGTGTGTGTGTGTGTGTGTGTGTTAAAATGATCTATTAAATTGGTCTAGGAAATAGGGTTAGAATAGTCTCATTGGTAACTATCTCACACCTGAGATGTCAAGAACCGATAATTCTCAAAGCTGGATACCTCAACATGCACACTCCAACAATATCTATCTCACGTCCTAAAGGCTGAGTGCGTAGGCAGCCTGATCTGGTTTAGAAGACCCTGAAGAATTCCTGGAGAGCCACTCCTGTCTCTATTAAAAGCCCAGAAAAACTAGTACTGATATCAAAGGATTCATCTGCAGTAAATTAACTTAGCAGTGACAGGGAAAGCCAATAGCCCTCCTTCTCTGTCCTTTGATATCTAGACTGTCCCCAGACAGTTCTGCTCAAATTTGGGTAGGGTTTTCCCATATGAATTTAGGCAATCAGCGTAACACCCCCACAGACAAGTCCATAGTCAAGGTGAATGTAACCAATTCCTCAGTTGAGTCTAAGTGACCCGATGACTCCGGGCTGGGGCAAGCTGATATTTAAAACAAGCATGCTAACGAGGCCGCCACATCTTCCCAGTCTGGCAGCCATATCACTGGAGAAAGCTGCCGTTCCCCCAAAGGCTCTACCAAAGACAAATTCGTGTTTCATTCTCCTTTATTTCAAGGATAATCTCTCACTGAGTGTGGGGTTTTAGCTGCTTCATCCTGTTTTGTCTTTGGAGGGTCAGTTTGTCCTCTTGTCCTTGTCCTGAAGTAGGAGTTCCTCCATCCTAACCCTAAAAGATGCCCTGTCTGTCATTCTGTGATGGTCTCTTTCTTCCTGGTATTCCTATGATATGTGCCCCACACCATTTGTGACTTCTGCAGTTTACCTTTTGTTTTCTCTTCACGCTTTAGTCTCAGTCATTACACGTGTGTATGTGTGTATGTGTGTGCATATATGTATGTGTGTATGTATATGTGTGTGTGTATGTACAAGTACACATGCTTTCACACAGGCTCCAGGGCCAGAAGACAGTATTGGCTCTTTATCACTCTGCCTTGTACCTCTGAGGGAGGGTCTCTCACAACCTGGAGCTCAGTTTTCTACTGGACTGGCAGCCAGCCAGCAAGTCGCAGTCATCCTCCTGTCTCTGCTGCCCTCTGTGCTGCAGTTACAGGAACTATGCCTGGGTGCTTCGATTTGAACTCTGGTCCTTATGCTAGCTCAGCAAGACGTCCTTCCCACTGAGCAGTCTCTCCTGCCCCTGCCGGGTATACTGGCACGTACACAAACTGAATGGCTTTCTCTTCAGCAGTGCTTAGTTTATTGGTGAATTCTCACCAGAATACTTCATTTCTGTTCTAAGCCGTTTTTGATAGGTTAGCTCCACCCACAAAATAAGCCAATTCAAGCCAAATGTATAGAAAGGCAGGTTTATCAGGTGACGCTCTCCAGTGGGTTCACTTCATCTCACAGACAGAAGTCAGGACTTTTTTTCAGTTTTTGGTTTTATTGTTGCATTGGGAGGTATGTATTGTTACTGTTTTGAGATATGGTTTCTAAATGTAGCCCAGGCTGGGCTCAAATTTGCTATCTTCCCACCTTGGCCTACCAAGAGCTGATATTACAAGTCTGTACCACCTGCCTTCTGAGATGGACTTCATATACGTCTGTTCATTCAGCTGTAATCAATCCCATGGTTAAAAAGGAGGCATATTTATGTGGGTGTCAGGGAAGGAGATAGGAAGGAGTTAATAGCCTCAGGTCAGGTCTCAGACTCTGGTGAACTCTGACCTAGCCTTGGACCTTACAAGTCTTTATTTACAACAAGCTGCATGCGAGGGGGTGAGGAGGGCTTTCTCTTTCACTAGGTCATTTAGGCCTAGCTGGTTAGGCTATGATGAAATAGTCAAACAGTTCTTGTTAAAGAAAACTAAATGTTTTGGGTGTGTTCTTCAAATAGCTGCTTTTCCCTTTTGCCGAAAACATTGAGGAATCTCAATGGTTAATTCTGTCATTTCTTTAGGATCTTAACTAAAAGGCAGCATCTCAGTGTGTTTCCAGAAAGGACGAACTGGGGGAAGAGTAGGAATGGCCACCTCAGAGTGGGCCTATGGCATCTTCCGACGTGTGTCCCAGACACAGAGCTGTGCCAAGCCTCTCAGTGTCCTGTGGTGACATCCTGCTCTGACTTCATCAGCCTTCCAGGGTGGACTTGGTAAAGAATATTTTCAGTATTGTCTTCACACAAAGAAACACATGAACATGAACACAGCAAAAGTAATTTGGCAAGACATTGTCTTTTTGCAAAATGTGTACCACTACCCAAACCAGGCTAGACAGCCCACCCAGGGGAAAGGAAGTTCTTGGAAGGTAACAAGGGCTCTGCATAAACTAGAGTTTAAACAGATCGGGAAGATTAGAAGGTTAGCATAAAAGCTTTACAAGGTTGGGAAGAGAGAGAATATTGGCCACTGGTGGCCTCAACACCTCTGAGAAAAAAAAATTATTTTCTTCATGGACTACAGACCAGTGAACCTCTGGGAATCTTCAGGCCTTCAGCACCAGATGGACACCTCTGAAGTGTACAGTTTCAATAAGTAAGCAGTAGGGCTCTCAGCCTTTCCACTGTATAAATGACTGTTGCTAGGTAACCTGTCCCCCAGCAGCATACATACATACATATATACATACATACATATGTATATACATGTATATGTATATATGTATGTATGTATCCCTGTCTGTCCCTAGGCTACTTTACATAGATGGGATCAAGTATTTTGCTCTGATTGGTCTATACTTTTTTCAAATATTTTCCTTGAGAAACAGGACTGTGAGCCAGGCGTTGATGGCGCAGGCCTGTAATCCCAGCACTCTGGGAGGCAGAGGCAGGCGGACTTCTGAGTTCGAGGCCAGCCTGGTCTACAGAGTGAGTTTCAGGACAGACAGGGCTACACAGAGAAACCCTGTCTCAAAAAAACCAAATCCAAAAACAAAAAAAAAAACAAAACAAAAAACAAACAAACAAAAAAAAACGGAGAAACAGGATTATGCTCATACTCATACTCACCAATATTTGGGGGTTTTAGATGTAATACAGGTACTTCAGAATTAAGCCACCTGCAACAGCTGTTGCTCTGAGCTAGCTATTGCTCTATGGGAACAACTCTCCAGATGTCTGCAAGGCCAGCTGCTTCACCTGTTTTGTCTTTCCGGTATTTGCTACAGTGTCGCCCTCTCAACAGACTGTGTGTCTGTTACTTAAATTACTTAGATCTATAAAATGAAAAGGCCTCTAACCTGTAAGCACCACTTGCCCAAGGACAGAAAACTTCCTGGAATGCGGGAGGCCATTGTTCAGGTAAGATGGCAGGACACCATTTTTTTTTGCTTCTGTAAACAAGCTTGATTGCCTCAGTTGTGCAAGATGTGCTTGATCACACGTAAGCAGGATACATGTAGGATACATGTAGGCAGCAAGTGCATCAAGATGTATGCTTGCTCCTGATTGGACAAAGGCAGGATGTATGTAGCCTTGTGGGTTCTGCCAGTTCCCGCTACCAAAGTAACCATTTCCTTATCACTGGCAGAAGGGACAAATGACCTCTGTGATTTCTACCAGCATATCAAAGCACATACTAGTATCTAGTATCACAAGCACCTGTTACACATTTCAAAGCCCATGCTGGCATCCTGGCCCTCCCCTCCCTTAAAATTCTCCAGCTCATGGGCTCCCCCTCCCCCAAGCTATTTTGGTCTTTCCCTCCCTCCCTCTTCTCTCTCTCTCCCCTCTCTTTTTCCCTACTTTTTCCGTTCTGGACTCTTCCAGACGCCTCTGGCTCTTCATCTCTACACTGAAAAATCCTTCCCCTAAACCATACCAAATGTTGGAACGATCATTTCAAAACTATCAGTTTATACACAACACATGCATTGAGAAGCAATGCACACACAAGGAACACTAGGTAAACCAGTTTGAGTATGTGAATTGTGAGAAATAAAATGTAAGGGTTAGTGTTCACAGCCTTCGCCGCGCGCCGCCGCTTTCTAACGCCAGCGCCGCCTCTCGCTTGCCGAGCTCCAGCCGAAGGAGAAGGGGGGTAAGTAAGGAGGTGCCCATACCATGGCTCCTACAAAGCAGACCGCCCGCAAATCCACCGGTGGCAAAGCACCCAGGAAACAACTGGCTACAAAAGCCGCTTGCAAGAGTGCGCCCTCTACTGGAGGGGTGAAGAAACCTCATCGTTACAGGCCTGGTATTGTGGCACTCCATGAAATCAGGCGCTATCAGAAGTCTGCTGAACTTCTGATCTCAAGCTCCCTTTCAGCGTCTGGTGCGAGAAATTGCTCAGGACTTCAAAACAGATCTGCGCTTTCAGAGTGCAGCTATTGGTACTTTGCAGGAGGCAAGTGAGGCCTATCTGGTTGGCCTTTTGGAAGATACCAACCTGTGTGCTATCCATGCCAAACGTGTAACAATTATGCCCAAAGATATCCAGCTAGCACGCCGCATACACGGAGAGCGTGCTTAAGAGTCCACCATGAGGGGAAACATTTCATTCTCAAAAAAAAATTTTTCCTCTTCTTCCTGTTATCAGTAGTTCTGAATGTTAGATATTTTTTCCATGGGGTCAAAAGTACCCAAGTATATGATTGCGAGTGAAAAAAACATAGGGGACAGAATCAGGTATTGGCAGTTTCTCCACATTCATTTGTGTGTGAATTTTTAATATAAATGCAAGATGTAAAGCATTAATGCGAGCAAAATTTCAGTGAACACATTTCAACAGTTCAATTTTATAACAATTATAAATAAACCTGTTAAAATTTTCTGGACAATACCAGCATTTGGATTTTTTTAAAATAAGTAAATTTCTTATTGATGGCAAAAGAAAAAAAAATGTAAGGGTTAATTTTCCAAATAAAGGTATCTTTTTTTTTTTTTTTGAGTACACTGTAGCTGTCTTCAGACACACCACAAGAGTGCATCAGATCCCATTACAGATGGTTGTGAGCCACCATGTGGTGGCTGGGAATTGAACTCAGGACCTCTGGAAGTGCAGTCAGTGCTCTCAAGTCCTGAGCCACACAACAATGACTGCAGTGTCAGGGGTGTGGGAGAGCTGATCCTGGTGGTGTAGGCACAGGGAGGGAGCCCAACCCCAGGACCCCCAGGACTGGGGCAGCAGCAGGAGAGCTGAGAGGCATCTCAGTGAGGGTTCCATACTGAGGAGGCTTTGAACTGTAACAACAACTATCTGCAATGAACATCTGCAAGCAAAGCTATTTGGGCATAGGGTATCCTGTGGGATACACCGAAGCTCCCAGTGCCACTACAGCGGGCAAATGTGTGATGCCAAGGTGGGCGAGGAGGAGGAGGGAGGCAGCACACCCATGGGGGCACTAGGGACGAGACAGCTGGGAGAGGTGTGAGAGAACAGCTAGTAAAGGAGCAGGTCGCCACCAGAGGGGTGGGCAAGATGTCTTATTTTAATTTCTTATTGACGGGAGGTTACAAGGGTGTATGGCAGACAGGGAAAGACTGGAAAAGGAGTGGGATTGGGGTAAATGATATGAAAGTCCCAAAAATTCAATTAAAAACATAATTCTATGTGTTAACCACAGCTGGAGCCAGGATCCTCCACATGGGAGACTTTGATGTGGGCTTTCACAAGATGGTTGACGGGTTCCTGGCAGGAAAACTTGGTAACCATGGTCTCTTTCCAGAGGACAGGGCCAGACAGCTCTGATTCTCATTGTGCAATCACAGTTGGCCTGGTAGTCAGTATGTAGACCAGGCTGGCCTTGAACTCAGAGCTCCTCTTACCTCTAGATTTAAAGGTGTTCACTGCCAAACCTGGCCAAACCTGACTGCTCTTCCAAAAGATCCTGAATTCAAATCTCAGCAGCCACAACCATCCATGATGAGATATGACTCCCTCTTCTTGTGTGTCTGAAGACAGCTACAGTGTACTTACATGTAATAAATAGTTTTTTTTTTTTTAAAAGATGAAGCTATGAACAGCAAGTACCCCACTGGCTCGCCCTAGGGTTAAGTTGCCATATTGCCTGGCAACCAATGAAGCCTTTGAGCACAGACTCCTGTGGGACTATAGAACTTGTCAGTTTCGGCCATCTGGAGTCCATGAACCATGGCTGTGACCTGGGAGGGGTGGAACAAAGCCCAGCCTTCAGCACTGAATGTCTCAGTGCTCCCCAATGTCTCAATGCTCCCCAAGTCTGAACGTTCTTACCTCTTCTAACTAAACAAAACTGATTCTACAAATTATTACCTTCACTTGGTGGCTAGAAGTCAACAATGCACACACATGCACGCGTTCATGTGTGTGTGAGTGCATGCGTGCGTGGTACAGCCAAACACAATGTGCCCTTTTTCCCCTCAACAAATTCCTAGTGGCCCACTCTAAGGCCAGCACTGGCAATGAGACAGAGTTACTGTTCTCCAGGAACCCACAGGTTTCAGGGGAGAGAAGATACACACACAGTCCCTACAGGACTGACACAGCTCTTTGCTGAAACACACAAAGGGCACCCCACATGCTCAACAGAAGATAATTAACCCAGAGGCAGGGCTCAGAGCACACTCTTAGGAGAAAGGACTTCTGGGCTGGTTTGAAAGAAGACTGGGATGACTGGGAAGACGCAGGGGCAAAGCCAGCTCAGTTCAGTGTCTGCCAGTGTTCAGCACAGCTGGAGCCGTCAGTGTAGGGCAGATAGAGCTCGAACAGTAGCAAGGTCCTTGAATACACAAGAGCCACAAGTCTAGCCTTTACCCTGAGACTGTGGGAAGCCACTGTACTGTTTGGAAGCACAGTGGAGCTAGGCAAGCTGTCCACTCATCTTTTAAGTTATTCATTTAAAGAATATGTTTTGCAAGAACACAGGACAAAATTGAAAAGGTAAAAATGGAGTTTACAGTCTCCCTACAGCCTTTTCCCCAAGTCACGCAGCTCCCCAGCCAGAAACAACCTGTTTACACTGTCTAAGGTTATCCCAGAGGTCTGCTCAATACTGCATAGGTAGTAGTGGGGAAGCCAATGTAGTGAACTGTGACTCACTCTTTATTGTATTTCGAAGGTTAGACTATTGTTGGTTGTTTGATGCTTTTTTTGTAACAGGGTTTCACTGTACAGCTCCAACTGTCCTCCAACCGAGGCCTTCTACCTTAGCTTCCCAAATGCTGGCACCTACCGCTAAGCCTAAAGGAAAGAACAAATTCCCCCAGTGATGTGCACTGCTGTGCCTGCCCAGATTATTTGGGGGAATTTTCTACCCAGCAATCCCAAAAGAGATGCTTAGATTTTTTTTTAATTTATTTATGTATTTATTTTTTGACTAATGTGTCAGAAAGTACCTGCCTGCCTTTTAGATGGATCCTAGAGAACAAACAGGACCTAGAATATTAGTGACAACAACACTGGATCAAAAAACATATTATAGGGTTGGAGAGATGGCTCAACAGTTAAGAGCACTAGCTGTTCTTCCAGAGGTCCTGAGTTCAATTCCCAGCAACTACTACATGGTGGGTCACAACCATCTGTAATGGGAGCTGACGCCCTCTTCTGGTGTGTCTGAAGACAGTTACAGTGTACTCACATATATAAAATAAATCTTTCAGAGAGAGAGAGAGAGAGAGAGAGAGAGAGAGAGATTACAAGTAAAGAGATAAGGATGGATGGTGTGGTGGTTTGACTAGAGATGGCTCCCATAGATTCATGTGTGAGTGCTTGGGTCATAGGGAGTGACACTATTATGAGGTGTGGCCTTGGAGGAAACACATTATAGGGGTGGGCTTTAGTATTTCCTATGCCCAAGCTACATCCACTGTGACACCCTTTTTTCTGCTTCCTGATGATCAGGATGTAGAACTCTCAGCTACCTCTCTAGCACCATGTCTGCCTGCATGTCACCATGGTTCCTGGCATGGCCATAATGACTGTAAGCCAGCTCCAACTAAATGCTGTCCTTTATAAGAGTTGTCATGGTATCTTCACAGCAATAAAACCCTAAGACTGGTGGCATTGGAAGTATAGAGGACTCTGGGGGTCAGGAAGAAGCTGGGTAACCAGCACTAATCACCAAGATTGACAAACAGAGGGTAGAAGGTCAGAAGAAAACTCCTGGTCACGAGTGCAGCCTGGAATCACTCCACTCACTCCTTTGAAAGAGTCTGTTACAGCAAAGATTTTAATAGGGGTGGAGAAGGCAGCTCAGTGGTAGGGTGGCCAGTGTGTGGACCACCCTGGGCTCAATCCTCAGCAGTGCAGGAGCAAAGCCATTCAATATCTGGAAATGTCCTCTCATTCTGGGTCAAAGTTCCCCAGCACTATTGGAGTTAGCATCTCTTTAAGCATTTTGTCATAAATGTTACTGCCTCAGCTAACATTATTGCCTCCCTTGTTAATTTAAACTTAAAAATGTTTAAGTATGTGCACAAGTATGTGTGTGATGGGCTTGAAGAGGTCAGAGGTCAAGGTCGGGTGTGTTCCTCAGTTGCTCCACAAGGTCTCCGGTCTGGGGCTGATTCAGGCTGACTAGCTAGTGGGAATCAGCGATTCCCACCCACAGGATAGGAATTACAGGTGTGTGCAGCCGGCTCTGGCTGCATCTTCTATTTGTGTGTGTGTGTTTTAAGATTTATTTATTTATTATGTATACAGTGTTCTGTCTGCAGGCCAGAAGAGTCATTATCTGATCTCATTACAGATGGTTGTGAGCCACCATGTAGATGCTGGGAATTGAACTCAGGACCTCTGGAAGAGCAGTCAGTACTCTTAATCACTGAGCCATCTCTTCAGCCCCGAGTCTGGTTTATTATAAGTGCTAGTGATCAACGTCAGGCCCTTCTGACAAGCATGTAAGCAACTGACCATCTCCCTGACCCCACTTCTCTCTTCCATCTCTTCACTTATTCTGACCACAGACTGTTACTGCACATGCTGGAAATTACTACCCTAGTCTGCTCTTTTGGACCTGAGATGTTTTTACCCCTTACTGCTTTGTCTCTTTAGACCTCTTTAGAGGTCGCCTTCTCTATACTTCCCACATCTACATACTGTTCATATACTGTATGTATATGCTGTCATTGATAAGATCCTCTCTCACCGGAAATTAAGGTTGTCCTAGTCTTTCACTAATGTAAAGAACACTGTATGAAACAGCTGTGTTCGATGTGATGCGGTTTGGATTCTCCTTTTAAGACAGGTTCTAATGTAGCCCAGGCTGATGGTTAACTCCCAACAGAGTCAGAGATGACCTTGCACTTCTGAGCCCCCTGCCTCTGCCTCTCAAGTGCTGTGGGATTTCAGGTGTGCGCTCTCATGCCTGGCACCTGGAATTTTATTAATCAGTGGGAATTAAGCCTACAACCATCAGCATACGAGGCAAGCACACAACTGAGCTCTGTCCCTGGCGCTTTTAGTTTTTGAGACGGGATCTCACCAAGCTGCCTAGGCTGCCGTGGACTCCACAGTGTGGCAAGCCTTGACCTTACCATCCTCCTGCCTCTCTCTGGCTGCTGGGGTTCCAGGCCTGGACCCGCAGGGCCAGCTCTCAACATGACATTTAATAGCTCTTAGTAACTACCTACCAGAGTAGTATAGCAGCTTTGAACACAGAGGAGAATAAAGGCAGGAGGCTTTTTGCAAACTCACATCAATGATGTTTTAAATGCTTCCGGTGTCAAGCAAGATATTAGGGGATTTAACCCTCTGGTGCTGTTCCTTCTTTATCCAGCTAACCAAGAATTGACACTGCTTCTAAAATCAAGGTATGGAGATAAGGCTTGACTCCACCCTGTGACTGAACTCCCCAGGTGGGAGACAAACTGCCTAGAACAGGTCTGTGATCAGATACCTAAGTGCTCCGTGTTATCTTGACTTCAACACCAGGGTGTGTTTTTGCTTGGTGAAACTTCAAGGTTTACATCTTAGAGGGGAAAGAATGGGCTTGTGAAGATGAGGTAGAGGGAAAAGATGCCTGAAATTCAGGATTGTGGGCTGTCACGGGCGTGGGATGGCCCAGCAGGTGGAGCTTCCTGTGCTACAGACAAGGCTGTGGATCCAGGAGGGTTGGACTCACGCCCGGAAGGAGTTCCATACCCCATAGGCGGGGCTTCATATCCGGGAGGCGGGGAACTGGAGCTCATAGGTGTGGTTACGTATCTGGGAGTTTGGGCTCCATACGCCACAGTGGGGGCTTCATATCCAGGAGGTGGGGATCCGTATCTCCCAGGTGGAGGTCCATACCCAGGAGGTGGGACTCCATAGGCCACGGGGGTAGCTACGTATAGAGGAGGAGGGGATCCGTATCTCACAGCTCCGTATCCAGGAGGCAGCACTTCATATCTGGGAGGTGGGGCTACGTATCCCGCAGGTGGGGCTCCGTACCCAGCAGGTGGGGCTCCGTACCCCGCAGGTGGGGCTCCGTACCCCGCAGGTGGGGCTCCGTACCCCACAGGCGGGGCTCCGTACCCCGCAGGCGGGGCTCCGTAGGCAACTGGGAATAGCAATAAGAAAGGAAAAAAATTGTTACCCTGTGAATAATGAATTACTAAAGAATAAAAAAAAAAAAAAAGGCCAAGAAAAACACACATGAGAATCGAGCCATGCTAAATACCTGATCTTTAGCCGTTACCAGGGGAAGGTGGTGTTTCTTTTGGTGAGATGATCTGAATTAACTGGAAATAGCCTTCCCGTTACATTGGTCATTACATAGAGTTGTGCAGATACATATTTTATTTGGTAGTTTGTTGTGGTTATGAAAAGAGAAACCCTCTCAGTGAGGAGTATAATTTGGAAACTAGAATGGTCAAGGTCATTGGGGGGGAGCCCTCTGGAGACATGGCCCAGTGGTTAAAAACACTGGCTGCTCTCAGACGACTCTGGTTCAATTACCAGTTCTTACAGGGCACAACCATTTATAACTCCAGTTCTTCTCCTCCAGCTCCTCCCAGACTTCCAATCTTCCCTCCCCCTGGAGAGTGGTTGATAGACCCAGTGACACACCATTGGAGAAACTAGTTTTCCCTTTTCCAGAAGGTATCAGTTACAAATAGCTACTTTGTGTCCATCTCCCTAAATAAGGGGATTTTTGTCTCTTTTGAACTCGTGAAGGTCTTGTATGTGCTGTCTGTCTCTGAGTTATGCATCCTTCCTGTTGTGTCTAGAGAACATTAGTTCCTTGGAGTCCTCCATCACCTCTGGCTCTTAGAATCTTCCTGCCTCCTCTGCTGTACAGATCCCTGGGCCTTTAGGAGAGGTTTTTTTTTTTTTTTTTTTTTTTTGTTTTTTTTTTTTTGTTTTGTTTTGTTTTGTTTTTTGTGGTTTGAATGAGAATGGTACGGATATGCTCATGTATCTGAATATCTGGCTCCCAGTTGGTGAACTGTTTTTGGAAGGGTTAGGAGGTGTTCACTGGGGAGGTTTGAGGTTTCAGAGGCCCATACCAAGCCCAGATTAAACTTTGTCTACTTTCTTTAGAAGATAGAAATGTTCAGTGACTGCTCCAGCACCATGCCCACCTGTCTGCCATCATGCTCCTCACCATGGCAACCATGGACTCAGTCTCTGGAGCTATAAGTAAGCAAGTCTTCAAATGCATGCTTTATTTTATAAATTGCCTTGATCCTGGTGTGTTTTCATGGCAATGGAAAAGAAAGACAGGATCGATGAAAATATCCCATTTAGAACTGAGTGCTCTGCAGTCTCTCACTCTCTGCATTTGTCTAGTTGTGGGTCCCTGAGTTAATTACCATCCCCTGTAACAAGAAGCCTCTCTGATGAGGACTGAGTGACATGCTAATCAATGGGCACATCATATGTCATTAGGAAAAGTTCTATTGCTATGTTCCTTTAGCAGAATAACAGTATTAGTGTTTCCCTTGGGCTCATGGACTTTCTAGTCTCAGGTATGAGTTCCTTAATGCGGTGGGCCGTAAATCCAACTGAAATTGTCTGGTTACTAGCATAACATCTGTGCCACTACTGGATCAGTATATCTTGTAGGTGGATGATGTTAAAGATGACAGGGTGTGTGGCTGAGTGATACTGAGGATAACCTTTCTCCTCCAGCACTGTCTCCTAAAAGTGTCAGAGACACTAACTCATGAAGTCTTACCAGCATGGCTGCTTAAACATGACTTGAAGGAGGACAGCAATGGACAAGGTACTCTGGAAGGGGCAAAGCCTAGGCAACCCTAGGCAAAAAACCTATAGGCATCAAAGACACACTGAGAGTGGAAGAAAAGTCTTCCCCAGAAAAGACCACACAAATTGGTTATCCACTACCAAACGGTCAGCCCTGAAAACATTTACATGTAAGTGATATTATATACACTGAGCAGATCTCACTCATATATTTAGGAATACACACACACAAAACTACAACTAAAGAAGGCCATGAGTTTGAAATAGAGCAGTGTGTGTGTGTGTGTGTGTGAGAGAGAGAGAGAGAGAGAGAGAGAGAGAGAGAGAGAGAGAGAGGGAGAGAGAGAGAGAGACAGGCAGACAGACAGACCCAGACAGACAGAGAAGGAGAGAGAATGGGAGGGTTTGAAGGAAGAAAAGAGAAGGGAGAACTGACGTAATTTCATTATAATTTAAAATAATGTGGTGGTTTGAATATGCTTGGCACAGGGAGTGACACTAAGTAGGAGGTGTGGCCTTGTTGGAGGAAGTGTGTCACTGTGGGGGTGGGCTTTGAGACCCTCGTCCTAGCAACATGAGAGCCAGTCTTATGTTTGCCTTCAAACAAGAAGTAGAAGTCTCAGCTCCTCCTGCACCATGCCTGCCTGGATGCTGCCCTGATCCCACCTAAATGATAATGGACTGAAACTCTGAACCTGTAAGCCAGCCCCAATTAAATGCCTTCCTTATAAGACGTGCCTTGGTCATGGATTCTCTTTACAGCAATGGAAACTCTCACTAAGACAGATTAAAAAAAATATTTTGGGGTTTTTTTTGGGGGGGTGGTTTTTTTGGATTTTGTTTTTTTCTAGACAGGGTTTCTCTGTCTATCCCTGGCTGTCCTGGAACTCACTCTGTAGACCAGGCTAGCCTCGAACTCAGAAACCCACCTGCCTCTGCCTCTCAGAATTCTGGGATTACAGGTGTGCACCATCACCGCCCGGCTAAAACATATTTTTTTAAAAAACAGAATGATGCCTGATGCTCTCGGTCATGACACACACTTGCCTTTTAAGTCAACAAGCCAGATGAACAGAAGGTCATAAAATCAAGAGTCTCACAAGTCCAATGTCTGTGGTAGAACAGGTTAAGAGCTTGGAAACCAGCCAGCTGGTAGTGTGGCACACCTTTAATCCCAGTACTTGGGAGACAGAGGCAAACAGATCTTGAGTTCAAGGTCAGCCTGGTCTACAGAGCAAGTTCTGGATAGCCAGGGCTACACAGAGGAACCCTGGGGGCAGGGAGAGAAGACCTTGGAAACCATCACTTCCATCTCCATATAACAATTAAAAAGGAGAGAGATGAGCTGAAAATCCATCAATGAATTAAGACTCCAAAGCAAGCTACCACCACCAAATACGGAGAGACGTGGATATAGAGGCCAGAAACTGGGCTTCAGTGTAACAGTGGGTACAGGTGAGGAAGATGTGGATGCTTGCTGCATTTACCATGAAAAGGCAAAGACAGCAGAAGGGGAAGGAGCAAGAAGAGAACTAAATCCTACAACCAGAGAAAGTGAAGATTCTCGCTCCTGCCCAGATCAAAACCCACAATCTAGTTCTGTAACTGAATTCAAGGGCAAGAACAACTGGGAACTGCAGCACACATCTTTCATCTGGAGGCATAGACAGGCAAATCTTCACATTTGAAGCCACCTTGGTCTACATAAGTTCCAGGTCAGCCCAAGCTATACAGTGAGAGTCTGTCTTAGAAAGAAAATAATAGCAACAACAGAAATCCAACCAACCACAGAAATAAACATGAAGGGCCTGCAAGATGGCTCAGGAGATAAAGGCCTGTAGCACCAAGCCTCATAACCTATGTTCCATCCCCGGGAGCCACATACTGGCAGGAGAGAACTGACTCCCACAGGCTGTCCTCCGACTTCCACATGAACGCTATAGCATGCACAGAAAAAAAAAAAAAACAACAGCAAAATAAACAATTATTAGCTCACACCCAATACCTGAGCCCAAGGTGAGGCTGAGGCAAGGGCAACCACAGTTCAAGGCCAGCATGGCGTACAGAATAAACTCCAGGCCAGACTAAGCCACAGTGGGAGACCTTGTCATTACAACTAGGTATGTACTGGACACCTGTAATCCCAGCACTTGGGAGGTAGAGGCAGGGGTATCAGAAGTTCAAAGTCATCTCCAACTTACACAGTAAGGTGGAGATCAGCCTGAGCTACAAGAGACCCATCTCAAAACAATAACAAAACCTTTTCTTTTAATAATTATCTCAGTGGCAGAAATCTAACACAGAGAGATGGGAAAAAATCAACATTTCTTTTTCTGTACACTAAAGTGCTATTTGGGTCTGACATCAAAAGCTTTCTTAAAAAATTATTATCATCATTATCATTATCATTATTATTTGAAACAAGGTATCTCCCTGTTGTCCTGAAACACACTATGTAGATCAGACTGGTCTTGAACTTGAACAGATCCACCTGCCTCTGCCCTCTGGAGTTTGAGTGCTGGAACTAAAGGTGTGTACCACCACACCCCACATTTTATTTTTATTTATGTGTATGTGTGGCTGCGTGTGCTCCATGAGTATGCCTGTCTGAAGAGGGCATCAGATCCCCTGGGGCTGGTTCTAGGTAGTTGTGAACCACTCAATGTGGGTGCTAGGAACTGAACTTCGATCCCCTGGATAAACAGCAAATACCTTTAACAACTGAACCCTCTCTCCAGCTTCCCTTAAGGCTCTCTTGACGCTACCTTTAGTTCATTTCCTTGTTTCTATGTACTGCTAATCCTAGAAACTCTGCAGTCTCCTTTGGTTTCAAGTCAGCCTTCCAGTGCTGAAAACTGCTGACAGGCATTTACAGACTAGAGAGACGCTTGGGCGTGGCTGCCTGTGATCAATATGTATCTGGACATATATGTATACGGCTTTTTAATCTTGGATTTCAAAGTGAGAAATTATTTTAGCATATTGGTAACATTTATCTCAAAAATATCATAAATAATTGAGATGGTACCTTGCTCATAAACTACTGAGCAAGCCAGGTCTTCATGGAAGCCTGCAACTTTCTCCACCTTAGGCACGGTAGATGTGAAAAGGCACAGGTCGTGAAGCTCAGGGTGTGGCTGGAGGCTTGGCTGGCTTGAGGCCATGATAGTGCAGCACCAGAGGTGAGGTGGGCAGCTCTGTTTGCTGTGCAGGCTCTGAGCAGGAGCGATCTCCTCACTAACAGGAGTGGCTTAGGTGCTCCTACGCACCAAGATCAGAGTGACTCTGCGACGCCCACACAACCTCGGTACTCAGCAGGCTGAAGCTGAATGGCAAATTCCAGGCCAGCCGTGTTTCAAACACACAAACTTACAGGCAAGCAAGCAAAATGAAAGCTGGAATGCAAGTCCAGCCATTTGCTTATCACTGTTGGGTTTCAACCGAGAAACAAAGCCATGAAAGCCCCAAACCCTGAAGCAAGGTAGTGGGGAACTGTCTTCGAGGATCTAGCATACTTTTCCGCTTCCTAGGGCGACCTCTCCCCACACCTCACCTTGGCACACCCGTGGGGCACGCATGCTCCTGTACCCACATCTCACCTTGGCACACCCGTGGGGCACGCATGCTTCTGTACCCACACCTCACCTTGGCACACCCGTGGGGCACGCATGCTTTTGTACCCACACCTCACCTTGGCACACCCGTGGGGCACGCATGCTCCTGTACCCACACCTCACCTTGGAACGCCTGTGGGGCACGCATGCTCCTGTACCCACACCTCACCTTGGCACGCCTGTGGGGCACGCATGCTCCTGTACCCACACCTCACCTTGGCACACCCGTGGGGCACGCATGCTCCTGTACCCACACCTCACCTTGGCACACCCGTGGGGCACGCATGCTCCTGTACCCACACCTCACCTTGGCACACCCGTGGGGCATGCATGCTCCTGTACCCACACCTCACCTTGGAACACCCGTGGGGCACGCATGCTCCTGTACCCACACCTCACCTTGGAACACCTGTGGGGCGTACATGCTCCTGTACCCACACCTCACCTTGGAACGCCTGTGGGGGATACATGCTCCTGTCCCCAGTGATGACATAAATTCCTAGAGGACCCATCCAGAAGCTTGCAACTCTGAGTGGAACTCCTTGGGCAGCTGAGAAGACAATTTGGCAAAATAAGAAGTCTTTATTCTTTTAAATCGGGTATACGTCAGCTATAAACTGAATAACCATCAGCACTGACTGCGACCTTACATGTGAGGCAACTATAGTCTTGTGGTACCAGGTTAAAAAAAAAAAAACCACAGGTGGCCCTCTTCTTAAACTGCATACTTCTTGAGAGTAGCAACTTTGTCTTATTGCCTGTGGTTATTTAGGGTTAACATCCCTAGATAACCATCCCATAATTTGTTTTCCCATCTATCAAGTGAGCATAATATTAGTATCTTTTGTTTAAAGACTTATTTACTTATTTTTATGTATGTGAGTACATTAGGTGTGTTCAGACACCCCAGAAGAGGACAACAGATCCCATTAAAGATGGTTGTGATCGACCATGTGGTTGCTGGGAATTGAGCTCAGGACCTCTGGAAGAGCAGTTGGTGCTTAACTGCCGAGCCATCTCTCCAGCCCAATATTAGTATCTTTATCATAAGGTTTTATGAGCACTGAGCTAGCCATTGTAAAGGGCTTAGACCACTGCCCGGTGTAGTCAACATTTCAAAAGCGCCAGCTAAATTTCTTGTCTTTAAGCTGAGCTCATTTCCTCTCAGTCTAACACTGATCATGGGTCTTGACCATGATGCACAGCATCCTAGTTCACATACTATAGTAACATCAGACCCTTCTTCCATTTTATCTGCAGCACCATATTCCTGCATCTGTTAAAGCAAACATATGTGTCTGCAAATGGCCATCTTCACTGGACTGTGTTTTAACATCTAGATTGGAGTTTGAGGAGGACAGCAAAAATAGAAAGGAAAGAGCCTTTCCTGACAGGACAAAATGACAACCCGGAGAAGAGAGGGGATTTGATTGGATTGTAAGAGAGTGTGGGTGGCATGAGGAGAAGCCGGGTTGGAAGAGTATTTTATCAGTCGTAGAAAGCCATGAGGTCAGAAGTGTAGGGCGGTAGTTATCCCCAGTCCCCTCTATGGATGGTAAGGGCAAGCAGAGAAGCAGGGCCAAGGCCAGGGGAGGAGGTCAAAATGCACATGGCAAAGCCAGGCTCAGGGAATTGGCAAAGCCTTCCTGTAATCCATGTACAAATATTGACAGAGCTCACAGAAAGCCTTGGCTGTTCCCAGCTCGCACACAGTCCTCTACTGAGAACAGCTGGCCTTTCCGCTTGTGCTTTCCTAGCAACACTCTTGGCTTTCTGGGCTGCTCATGGTGCTGCTCCAGCACAGTGGGCAAACCCACCCTACCCAGCTATCCTGTACACAGATGCATTTGTTCTTTATTCCCAAGCAGATCAGCCAGGTATCCAGGTCTGCAGGATGTGGCACTAAGACCAGCAGTTTTAGGATAGTCATGTAGATGTCTGACCACAGGTTCCCAGCTCCTACAGGACTCGGTGATATCTATAATCACAGTGTGGAATTTGACACACCATAGGTGTACTGACTGGTTTTGTGTGTCAACTTGACACACGCTGGAGTTATCACAGAGAAAGAAGCCTCCCTTGAGGAAATGTCTCCATGAGATCCAGCTGTAAGGCATTTTCTCAATTAGTGATCAAGGCAGGAGGGCCCAGCCCATTGTGGGTGGGGCCATCTTAGGGCGGGTGGTCCTGGGTTCTATAAGAAAACAAGCTGAGCAAGCCAGGAGAAACAAGCCAGTAAGGAACATTCCTCCATGGCCTCTGCATCAGCTCCTGCTTCCTGACCTGCTTGAGTTCTAGTCCTGACTTCCTTTGGTGATGAACAGCAATGTGGAAATGTAAGCTGAATAAACCCTTTCCTCCCCAACTTGCTTCTTGGTCATGTTTGTGCAGGAATACAAACCCTGACTAAGACAATAGGTAAACTCAGAAATGCTTGTTGAATTAATTCATATAGAAATACCAAATGCCTGACACCCAGGCTAGCCACTCTCTCCTGAGTAATAGTCCTGTTTCAACTCCTTGACCCCTACAGTTTTTACTGGTTTTATCACTCACCAGCAGAGGCAGCTTTGGCCATCAACTGGGCAAAGTTGATAGCACCTCCTTTCCGGAAGACTATTTTAAAAGTAGCAGACCCTTCCCAGCCACCTGGAGGAAGAAATGGCAAACGCTTACCACAGTGAGGAACACACTCTCTAACAGGCGGGCTTCTGTCTGAATTCTAACATAAAACAAGTCTTAATCTTAAGCTTTCTAGCATCTTTTCTGGGGTGTAGGTGAGGCACTTCTAAGAGGAAAAAACTTACCATCTGGAGCTGCCTGAATTGTCCCTTTAATGTAGTTTGCACCAAAGATTGGTTGTTCAACGGTGCAGTTATTCATTAGATGAAACGGCATCATAAATGACAACATGGGATCATTGTCTGAACGTGAAGTCACAAAAATCACCTGAATGAGGAAGGAAACTTTGGGAAAGGAATTCAGAATTTGTCCTTGGATAGACTTGAAAAAGCAAGGTCCAGGTCACTTGGGCACTGTGGCCTAATAGAGAAACATCATTTCTTTCCTTCCATCCTTCTTCAAAGTGGAAGTCTCAAAGTAAAAATGTTTTAAAACACCTTCAAACCCAATGTTTAACTTTTTTTTTAAGTGATAGGAACAAGCAAATGTAAACCAATCAGCCAATCAAAAGGAAAGTATAAATTACCCGGTATGAGGTGAGAAACAGAGCCCCCCTCTTTGTACCACTGAAGAGGCTGGAGCCCGACGGTGACTGGGGAAAGGAGAGGTCCACATATGAACATTTCTTCAAGAGACTGCAGAAAGGCAAGGCAGACAGCATGTTATGATGGGCATAAAATGAGCAGGGCAGGAGTGGTGTACACCTTTAACCCCAGCACTCAGTACCAGACAGATCTCTTCCCTTTTTATCGCAGGGCTTTCTTTGTCTTTTCAAACTTATTTCTATTCTCAACGTCTGTCACTAATTCTTAAATTTCTTGGGGAAGAACTGGGCTCTCAGAACGTTTGGCTGGGAAAGAAGGCAAGGCAGGGAGGTGCTTGTTCACACCCCCCACCCCCACCTCCCCCACCCCGGCACATTAGTTTAGCTTCTCTCCAGACGGAGACAATTTGGATTCGTGCTCTCCTCACCCATGGAATCTAGCTGTCTAATTTCTTTTTCTTTTTTTTTCTTTCTTCTTTTGGTTTTGTTGTTGTTGTTGTTGCTGTTTATTTGTTCAGTGCCCCTCAAACAACCACCTGCTTCACTGCTGTGGCTCTACCAAAGGGAAAGTCACTACACATTTATTCTTTAAAAAAAGAAAAGAAAAGGAAGCATGAACGGAGAACATCACGCAAGTAATAGGAGACATGTGTCACATAAATGGCACAAAAATGTCCCAGTCGTTCAACAGGAGGAATTATTTGTGGTGGAAATGATTGTGAAAGATCATGGCTGGAGCTGATTTTTAAGATATAGGTAGTGTTTAAATAGGCAGAGGTAAGGATACGAGGGGCAATCCAGAAAGGGGTCAATGGCACTAGTGGACAAGGGACAATCCAGAAAGGGGTCAATGGCACTAGTGGACAAGGGACAATCCAGAAAGGGGTCAATGGCACTAGTGGACAAGGGGCAATCCAGAAAGGGGTCAATGGCACTAGTGGACAAGGGGCAATCCAGAAAGGGGTCAATGGCACTAGTGGACAAGGGGCAATCCAGAAAGGGGTCAATGGCACTAGAGGACAAGGGACAATCCAGAAAGGGGTCAATGGCACTAGTGGACAAGGGACAATCCAGAAAGGGGTCAATGGCATTAGTGGACAAGGGACAATCCAGAAAGGGGTCAATGGCATTAGTGGACAAGGGACAATCCAGAAAGGGGTCAATGGCATTAGTGGACAAGGGACAATCCAGAAAGGGGTCAATGGCATTAGTGGACAAGGGACAATCCAGAAAGGGGTCAATGGCATTAGTGGACAAGGGACAAACCAGAAAGGGGTCAATGGCATTAGTGGACAAGGGACAATCCAGAAAGGGGTCAATGACATTAGTGGACAAGGGGCAATCCAGAAAGGGGCCAATGGCATTAGTGGACAAGGGACAATCTAGAAAGTGGTCAATGGCACTAGTGGACAAGGGACAATCCAGAAAGGGGTCAATGGCACTAGTGGACAAGGGACAATCCAGAAAGGGGTCAATGGCATTAGTGGACAAGGGGCAATCCAGAAAGGGGTCAATGGCACTAGTGGACAAGGGACAATCTAGAAAGGGGTCAATGGCACTAGTGGACAAGGAACAATCCAGAAAGGGGTCAATGGCATTAGTGGACAAGGGACAATCCAGAAAGGGGTCAATGGCATTAGTGGACAAGGGGCAATCCAGAAAGGGGTCAATGGCACTAGTGGAGATGGAGAGGCAGATAATGGAAAGAGGATTGCCTGCTGGGGAGAAGGTCTTGATATGGATGAGCCAAGTCACAGCATGAGCAGTGTTAGGAAGAACAGAGACCAAGCTGGGAGGCTGCCTGGGATTTGAGATTGGGGAATTCACTGGACCAGCAAAAAGAAACGGCAAGCCCTAGATTTTTCAGCATGGACTGAGGAAGAGGTGCTAGCTAGAGTGACAGAGCAGAAGGGCCTGTTTAAGATCATAGGATAAAACAATAATTACACATTTGTAGTGGTTGTGATAATATATAAAACTAATTTCTGACAGTAAAGGTTTGGGAGTGAGCACAGCTATAGGACGAAGGCACGCTTCACAAACACACACTTCACAAGCACAGGCACATGCACATCCACAACCACGGCACACACCCTTCACACACATACATGGAATTCAAGGCTTACATCCTGGACTTATATAATGATCTGCTGGACTCTGTAGTGACATGCTGTCTCAAAACAAACAGGGCTGCAGGGATGGCTTGGTTATTAAGAGCACTCTTATAACTCCAAGACTGCTCTTGGAGAGAACTCAGGTTCAATTCCCAGCACCTACATGGTGACTCACAATGACCTATAACTATAGTTCCTACATCATCTTCTAGCCCCCATAGGCATTCCACACATGGAACACATCAAACAAGCTAGCAAAAACACCCAAACAACACAATTAAAACAAAATAAATAAAAATGTCTTAGGGTGTTACTGCTGTGAAGAAATGCTATGAGGATGGTATCAAGGAGAACATTGCACTGGGACTGGCTTACAGTTCAGAGGTTTAGTCTGTTACCATTAAGGTGGGAAGCATGGCGGCTCATGGGCAGACTCGGTGCTAGAGAAGGAGCTGAGAGTTCTACATCTGGATTGGCAGGCAGCAGGAAGAGAG
Source organism: Apodemus sylvaticus (assembly GCF_947179515.1). Lineage (NCBI taxonomy): Eukaryota > Metazoa > Chordata > Mammalia > Rodentia > Muridae > Apodemus > Apodemus sylvaticus. The sequence goes on along the minus strand of NC_067488.1, from coordinate 51,023,962 downwards.
AGACACTGGGTCTGACTTGAGCACTTGAAACCCCAAACCCCACCCCCCTGTGACACTTTCTTCAGCAAGGCCACATCTCCTAATAGTGCCCATTCTCTGAACCTATGGGGACCATTTTCATTCAAACCACAAAATACAAAAAAAAAAAAAATTCACATAAACCAACCATGTGTGAATAAAGCTTTTATAGTGGATAGCAATAGATAACTAGTGGTATTATTTTTCTGCTTTTATTAAAATTAATTCAAGATTAATTACTTGAATCCTGATTTTTAGTTTAATTTGGATATCTCTTAATGAAATATTTAGGACCTGAACAGTTTTAGACTTTGGAATGCTTGAGTATACAAGAAATTTGGGGGAATGAGATCCAAGTCTAAAAAATGACAGTCAATTATTTCATATATATCTTATACATATGACCTGAAGGTAACTATCTTTAATATTTTAAGCAAAGTTATGTATAAAACAAAGTATAATACAGTAGAATTTTCCAGACAAGGTATTTGGTGGAAGCCTCAAGGATTCTTTTGTTTTTGAGATAGGGTCTTGCTATATAGCCCAGGCTGGCCTAGAACTTACAATCCTCTTGCATCATCCTGAGTGGTGGGATTGTCAAGGTGATTTCACCTTCAGTACGTGCCATCTGGATTGTTTTTAATTATGTGTATGGCCTCTGTGGGGGAGGGAGTAAATGCGAGTCTGTAGGTGCCCCTGGAGGTCAGAGGAGGCCAGCTCCTTCTAAAGCTGGACCTACAGACACGTGTGTCATTCACCACAGGTTCTGGGAACTGACCATGGGTCCTGTAGCAGAACAGAATATGCTCTTAATAGGTGAGTCATGGCTCCAACACAACCACACCTGAATTCAATGGAGTATTTTAGATTTTGGATTTTCAGATCAGAGATGTTCAACCTGTGCTGGGTGAAGACAAGATAGAAACATAACACTAAAACTATTAAAAGTTTTCCTATGAACTATTTTATTATTTAAAAAACTATTTGGTAGTAGGTATTCTTGTGCTCAGGTACTAAAAGTAATGTTTAGTTTCCAGCCCAGCTGAGCTTTGTAGTACAAAGTTTGTACTCGACTTGTAATTTGGAGTACAAACTCCACACGATCTTTATTTTAATGATACTAAGATAATTACAACACAGACCCTAAGTTCTTCCTTTATCCTTGGGCATCTTGAATCTGACAGTGAGGGACCTCTGCCCTGATTTTCCATTCATTATCTTCTTTGGCTTTGGCTTGTTGGGATACCTTGGCCTGGCTGAGCATATAAACTTCTCTGCTTTCATTGCTTTTGTTTTGGAGACTGAAATGCTCCAAGTGTATTTTTAGGACAGAAATATCTTGAAGGTTCCCTGCTTGCAGAGTCCCCTAACTGATCGTAGGTAGGTGAAACTGAAGGTAGTTTCACCTTCAGACGAACTTAGCTACTCTTGTTCTGTGGACAACAATGCTTAACTTTAGCACTCCACCAAATGACAGGCTTGTCTATTGCTCTGGTGTAACTTTATCCAACGTTAGATAAATGCAACTCCTTCACAATGCTGAGTATCTTTGTCTTTCAATGTGGTGCCCTTCACAATTTATGACACATGAAAAACACCCAGGACAGGCAGGATGAATACATTGTGCTATTATTGAAAACCAAGTCATTACTGGTTTTTTTGCACAGCACAAGAGAGGCTCAACCTGGCTTCTCCTTGTCTCTCATAGCAGCCTTGGCTTCACAAGCAAGGCAGAGAACCAGACGGTACCAGCCTCAAAGGCACATTTTGATAGATGGGTAAAGATACATTTTCAAAAGTTTTCAGACAGGGCCTGGCAAGATAGCTCCTTTAGTAAAGGCACTTGCCACTGATCCTGGTGAGCTGAGTTTGATCCCTGGGATGCACGTATTAGAAGGTAAGAGGACTCCTACAGGTTGTTTTGTGACTTTTATATGTGCTTTGGCATGAGCACACGCACACACATAGGTTTATTTTAAAAAAAATCTAAACAGTAATGCTTTTAGATGAGAGGAGAGCCTCAGAAGAGTTCACGTTGAGAATTAAGCAAGGGTGTATGCACACTGGAGTATCGCCATTGACAGCAGTAATATAGTTGTGGTACTGGAAACTGTCCCACTATATTAGCAAATATAAATTAGACACAAAGCTGTTGGTAAGGGGGGAAACCAGCTTAAGTGTCCATAAGAAAAAGTGCAGAGAAAGCATACCAAAATGCAAAAATGACTGAATGTTGGAATTTGGGTAATTAATTCCCCCCCCCCCGTTTTACTACTGTGACATCAAGTATCTACACAATTTTAAATATGGATAAAACATTTCAGCCTTTTCCATTTTACAACACAGCCTGGCCCATATGCTTATGACCCCTCAGCCATGATGACAAGTTTTCTACAAGCCAGGTATGGAGGCATGCATGCAGCAGATTTGCATCGTCACATCTGGCTCCAATGTTCAACATGTCTGCACTTAGGCAGGAGGGAGACAAGGAGCTTCACCTCCAACCTCCAACTCAAATCACTAATTCTAATTTTTTTTTTTTTTTTTTTTTTTTTTTTTTTACTTTTCCAGACAGGGTTACTCTGTATAGCCCTGGCTGTCCTGGAACTCACTCTGTAGATCAGGCTGGCCTCGAACTCAGAAATCCACCTGCCTCTGCCTCCCAAGTGCTAGGATTACAGGTGTGCGCAACCACCGCTTGACTCAGAAAGATTCTAACAATTTAAAGGAACAACAAGAAAAAAAATCAGGACTTTCCCTTTCTTTCTTTCTTTTTCTTTCTTTCTTACTTTCTTTTTTCTTTTTTTCTTTTTTTTATTTATTTATTTATTTATTTATTTATTTATTTATTTATTGGTGACAGTCTTTCTACAGTATAGCTCTAGCTGTCGACCAGGCTGGCCTCAACCTGACCTCGGAGTTCTTTTTGAGCACTTTATTGAATGAGTCTCATAGACAAGTGAAGAAAATCAGCAGAGAGAGGACATAATCTAGAAAAGGCAGAGAAAGAGGGTAAGGAAAGTGGGTGAGGGGGGATTAAAGAGGAAAATGCGTCAAAGTCATTAAGTTTGCCTAGAGGTGGGCTTCTCCTGACAGAGAAGCCACTTTACAAGCCCAGCACTGTGAGAGACTGGGAGTGACCTTCTTCCTAGGGACCCCTACTTTTGCTCCCTAATCTTTTCAGTAAAGGTGACAAAGTCATGTCCAAGGTTGAAGCAATGAGGAAAGGGAACTTCGGGAGGATTTTGGAGGAAGGCTTGTGACAGTTCTGGATTAGTTACCTACACTCCACATCCTAGCCCTTCTTCCAGGCCAGCTACCGCTTAGTTTCTGGTCCCGTGAGGCGCACCCAGGACCCTCAGGGTGACTGTCACCCTCTTAAAGTCATCAAGTCGCACACAGCCAGTGGAGGCTGTCCCGCGATGCCAGGGTTGAGCCACTCTTCACACAAACCTCACTCAGGCCTCTCCTCTGAGAATGCCTGTACCCCGCGCACCCCTCGCACCCCTCGCACCCCGCACACCCCTCGCACCCCTCGCACCCCCGCGCACGCGCCTAGCCACAGGCTCCCAGGCGCTGCCGCGGACGCATGCGCTCAAACGTCAGGGGCGGAGCTCCGAGGACCGAGCACGAAAAGGGCGGGAAAGTCCTTGATTCGCAGAGGGCTTTCTAGCGCGCATGTCTACCCTGAGCATCTCCTCCCTCCTCGACAGCAGCCTGAAAGTCCCCTCAGGCACCTTTCACCATGAGGGATGGCGGCCCCACGGCGGTCCACCGTATGGTTCTGGTTCACCGCCATCTTGCTCTTGTCCCCTCCCGCCGCCGCCCGCCCTTCAAATGGGAAGGGGCGGGGCCTGCAAGGCAGGGGGCGGGTCCCTGAGGAGAGGGCGGAGATTATGGCGCAGAAACCTTGGAGTTGAGTGAGCAGCTGTCACAAGAGGAGCTGTCACAAGTCAGGGCCTGGGTGAGGAAAAGGGGCGTGTTCGTGGAGCTGGCTTCACCTCTAGAACGGGAACGATCGATCGGAAGGATGGGTGACTAGCCTCCGTCACTGTAGGCCTACAGCCAGCCTTGGTCCTGCTAGGAGCTAGGAGCTGTGGTTTAAAAAGTAGCCATTAACCCAAAATCTCAGTCCAGATTACCCCCAAACCAACCCAGACTGAGGGTTTACATTTCCTTCAGTCTTTTAAGTCCAGAGCTTCCTTCCATCAAAGAGGGCCTAGGACAGAACTGATGGTCTTGTGTGAGAACATCCAGAAAAGGTGAGCTAGGTCAGGAAATAGGACTGAATTTCAACCTTCAGTGGGTCCAATTCTTGGATCCATTGAGCCTTCGTAGGTGACCCACTCAGTCTGTTGCTCAAGACACTCTAGAGTGTTAATGTGTTAGTGAAGACACGAAAATTGCCAAATAGTCAGACGTTATCATTGTAAAGCATGTCCTGATTTCAGATTTTGTTTGTGTGTGTTGTTTTTGTTTTTGTAAATAGGGTCTCTCTACGTAACCCTAACTGTTCTGGAACTCACTATGTAGACCACACATATCTCAGACTCACAGAGATCCTCCTGCCTCTGCCTCCCAAGTGCTGGGTTTAAAGGTATGTGCCACCACACCTAGCACAGATAATTTCTTATATACAAGAGTTACTAGATTTAAGACTCAAACTTAATAGGAATAGTATACAGTGGCAAACATCGAAATCTAGTTTCTCCTGTCATGGTCAGTGAAACCTTGAGCAGGAAGATTGGACTTGACCTTCCACACGTGAATGTTAGCATATAGGATTATTGTGGCTGTGATGGTTGATGTCCACCAAACAGCTGCCTCTCCCACGTGTCACGTCCCTTCCTCTGTGTTTGTTGTGTTACCATCAGTTGGTATCTTCCTCATTTTACTTGCATGGTTTCAAGACCCTCTTGGTCCATCTTCCATCCCGGCCCCTCCAAGCTCTTCCTCTTCATTCATTTACCCCTTAGGTTCACCTCATGGAAAGTCAAGTGTCGCAGGATACTTGTTCACACTACGAACCCCGAGATTTGTGTTATTTTATGGAAAACCTATTTCTAGTTATGGTGTGGCTCCGCCCTAGCACACGCCTTTATTTAATCCAAGAGCCTTCTATTTATTGTAAACAATAGGCCAAGAAGTGGGGCAAGCAACCAGTTGCAGGGAGGGAACATAGGAAAAAAGACAGAGGAAGAGGAAGTCAAGAGAATGGATAGAGAGGCGCGCAGGAAGTAGAAGGGAGGGACACTCAGTTGGAGGCGGTTCGGAGGCAGTGTGAAGGAGAGCTTTTCTTTTGGGATGTTGGCTGAGGAGGAGGATTAGCTGGGCGCTTCCTCTGCCTCTCTGAGCTAGCAGGCTCTCACCGCAGCTTCTGACTCCTGAGTCTTTATGGGCAAAATCGAATGTTTGAGATTTTGTTAAAAAAAAAAAAGTCAAGGTCCCAAATAAATGCTTAAAGTTCACATTAAAATTTAAGGAATAACAAGCGGTGAGAGTTGTGGCATTTACTAAGCTATGAATGAATGGAAGAGTCACCCTAAATTCAAGAAAAGTGCTACCATGTAACTTTGTGTGGACAAGTAGTATGTGCGGATTTTGTGTGTTTGGCTGTGTGTGCCTGTGTGCACATGAAGACGCCAGAAGAGGATGTCACCTATCCTGTCACTCTCCTCTTTCCTCAAGAAAGAATATTTCATTGAACTGGAAGCAGACTGGTTGACCAGCAATCCCCAGTAAGCATGGGGCCACACCTGGTTTGTTTTTAATTTTTTATTGAGTCTTTGTGAATTTCATAGCATGTACCCCAATCTCACACATCTCCTCATCCCTCCATAGCCACCCTCTGCCCTTGCAACCTTCCTCCCACCAAAAGAAAACAATGTATGTGTGTGTGTATATATATGTACATAAATATATACATATATATGTATATATAGACATATGTATATAAAATATATTTAACATATATTAGCCTGGTTTAAATAAATAAATATAGTTTAAATATATAGTTAAATATAAATTGAACATAAAATATTCACATTTTATGTTTAAATTAAAATAAAATAATATAAATTGAAAATAAAATTAAATATAAATATAAATAATATAAATTGAAAATAAATATTAAATTAAATATAATATATTGTTAAATAAATATACATGTATATAATGTATATTACAAAAACAGAACAAAACCGTCTTGCCATGGAAACTAAGATGTGTCATGGTTTATCACACAGTATAACAGCTTTATTTGCAAATGTTCATTGCAAGGAGCTATTGATCTGCTTCGAGACAGCTGGCTTCTGCTACACTACTGGCTCCTCATCAGGACTCCTCTTGGAAATCCTGTTGCCCCATGTCATGGAGATCCTGCGGCTTTTGTTCTGCAGGGCTGACCCCTTCAGGGCTCCAGCAGTTCATAGATGGGGCAGATGCGGCAACTCAAGGTCCTGGGGCTGGGCCTGAGTGGCACCTGTTGACACATCAGCCCAACAGCTCCCTGCATCCCTGGCACCAGGGCCAGCTCTCCCCACTCACACCCTCAGGGCTGGCTCACCTGAGGCCACAGCACCAGTGCCAGCTCCCCTGTGCTGCCCAGGTGAGGTGCAAGGTTCACTCTCACTTTCACACCCTTGGGGACAAGGGCCACCTCTCCTGCTCTTCCACCATCAGGGTCAGCTGTTCCACAGCCACACCACCAGGCCCAGCTCTCCCAAGCTGCCCAGGTGAGGGGCAGGGCCAGCTTTATGCAGTCCTCAGACATCAACATGGCCACAGGAAGCACCCCCAGACCAGGGACATCCGCATGGCCTTTATTGGTAACATGGGCCACAGACACTGACGTAGACCTCTACTGCTGCAGGACCTCAGACACAGACATGGCCCCTAGTGACAGTATGGGCCGTGGCCTTAGGTGGCATCACAGGCCACATAGCAGGCTGTTCCTCCCCACCCTCCAGCCTCCAAGTCTGCCTCTTTTCATAGCACACCAACCATCCCACCTCTTTCTCTCCATCTCCACCACACCCCTGCTCATCACCTAGGCCTGGCTATCATTTGTCCAACCACACCACATGGCACGCAAGGGCCTCTGGATCCGTATCTGGTTTTATGTGGCTGTTAGGGATCTGAACTCAAGTCTTAAGGCTTGCGTGACCATTACACTTACCAGCAGAGCCATCTCCCTGTTCCCTTTTAAATTGTGAATCTATGTGTCTGCATGCTCATGCATGCACCCGTGAGCGAGAGAGAACATGTGGAGGTCAGAGGACAACTTATGGAAGTTAATTCTCTCCTTGCACCATGTATCTGCGTTTAAACCTTTCTAGGGTTTAAACTCAGATTGTCAGCTTTGATAGCAAGTGCCCTTCCCAGCTGAGCTATCTCACTGGTCCCTTTAGATTCTTAATATATTGATAGTAAAATAGTTTTCTAGGCTAGACTAGGCTTTCATTTATAGACTTGGTCCTTATGCTTTGGGGATAGGAGAGATTCTAAGTAGTAGTTGGGACTAAATACTTCCTGGAAAAACAAAGAGAGACAGCTCTCCTGCTCACTAGAGTTTCAAAATTCCAGGAAATGAGTGGGATATAGCCTCAGGTCACCCAAAAATGAAGACATGCCACATGTTCGGCATCTAATATCTGTGGCTACTTCTTGCCTCGCCAAGAGGGTCCCTGGCTCACGCGCAGTGAGATCGTGTCAGTCACAGCTGATTTTTATCAAGGAGCAAGAAACGTGAATAAGACAAAGACCAGTCCGTTATTGTTCAAACAGTAATGTTTAGTTGTACAACAGAGGCTAGCAACATTTACATGACCAGTCTGTGTGTCTGTTGGCTTGTTTTCAATTGGGAAACTAAACTGGAATATCACCAAAACATTGGCTGGGACTTAATAACGTTTTAAAAATGGGTCGTTCTGGCATCCCCTAGGCTTGGGCCTCTTGTCCCATCGGGACTTGTAGATGAATGGCCCACAAGTCACCAGCCTCTGAGCAAGTTGTGTCCAGGTGGAGATGGCAGGTGGGGTGGCGGAGGGAGGATTCTATAAAGACACAGTGTATGGGGCAGTGGCAGTTCCCAAACATTCATGCATCTGAGGGGGGCTTTGCCCTCCATTGGGTATTTTCCATTAGCCTACAGCGACCACCTGTGGTCAGGCTAATGCATTGCTCACATTAACGGGGTGGGGGATGGGAGGAGGAAGTCAGGGTAGGGGTGGGAAGAGAGCCCTCTTATTGCTAAATGTACAAAAGGGTGCTATTTTTCTTCCTAGAGCTTGTGGGTTGGGGGGGGTAGTCCATGTGTGTTTAATTCCCTTTCTTTTAAAGTTTGGGGATGAAATCAACTCCAGCAACCTCTTTTCAGCAAAACCACTTCCCAGATAGCCATTATTTTGGGGTAAACAGGTTGTCTACACACATAATACTGGGCCAGCCACCAGCGGTGATTTTTTTTTTTAAGACGCTAGCCCTCTGGCTCCCCAACGTGGATAATGAATCACCCTTATACCTTTAAGCAATGAAGGAGACACCCTTGTCCCACACAGGGGCTCACACGGCTGACCTCAGTGACTCTGACAAGCAGGAAGGTTGCTTTCTTGACCGTTTAAGGTAGCCAAGAAAGTACTCATGCAGATGAATGGTTAGAAAGCAATGCCGGTTCCCTTGGAGACAGTTACAAGTCGCTGGTATGCACTTGCAAGGGCAGGAGCTCTCCACGAGATCCTCCTCCCTACACAAGGGCAGGGTGGTGCTGGCGGGAACTCCATACCACTGGGAGGTCAAGAGTAGTTTGGCCAAACAGAGGAAGCGGCTGTCCTAAAGACGCAGCTAGCCCCTCCCACCTGCCGAGGGCTGAGAGGGGCTGCGCTGGTGGGGTGGACAAGCACAGCACTAAAAGGGGCGTGGCCCTGCAGCCATAACAGCTGGGAGGGATGAGGGAGAAGCAGCACTTGAAATGGCCTTCATTCAGCAGTGGGGCAGGGGGTGGCTGGCACAGGTGGAAGGACAGTGCCCAGGAGGCCTTCTCCCTGCAGGGGGAGTTGAGAACGGTTGAGGGTGTGGAGACCGGCAGCTGGCAGCAGACACATAAAACAGCTTCTCCAGGGAGAGCGAGACCACGGCTTAGGGGCGACAGGCCACGCCAATGCCCACCATCCTTACCCCTGCTGGGCCTAGGTGCCCAATCCCATGTCACCCACCATACAGAGCAGCTCACTGGAGCAATCAGAGAGCTCTATAATGCTGCCACCATCCTGACAGCTGACCACTCTTTAGTGATGGGAAAGTGGGGTTGAGGGATGAGGGCTAGTGATGGAGCAGTCTCCAGGAAAGGGGAAGACCATAGGATTAGGGTCACGTGATCTGATCATTCCCTCCTCTTCCGCTTGGCCCACTGAATTATGGGTCTCCTAACTCTTTTGTGTTTTTTGTTTGTTTTTTTGTTCTTTTCTAGTGACTGGGTAATAAAGGACTGAGGTCATAAATGCTGACATTTAGTGAGGACCTGTTCAACACCCAGGCTGGACCAGGAGGTGGGATAGCAGATAGATCAGGTGTAAACAGAATCACGTGGTGTCTTCCCTTTCCTAAGGCTAAATGGCTTTCCTTAAAGCAGCCTTAGAAACTACAGGAAAAAAGAATAACTTATATGTGCAAGGAGCAGCAAAAGTATGCATTAATAAATACAGGGCTCCTGAGAAGGCAACGGGAGGCTAAAGAAACGACTGTGGGTATTCCTGGGAACATCTGCAGGACCGGACGGTGAGAGAATGCCGGGAGGGGAGAAGCCAAGACAGACAGACCGACAAATGAGAACAGAGAAAGAGTGAGTGACGAAGCACAGAGAAGCCAGCGTAATGCACACAGAGGCTGCTAGAGAAAGGGAAACCTGTTGGAAGGTTGGTCTCAGAAGTCCAGCTGCCTAAGAAACTCTGTGTATTTTTTTCCCAATACTTCAGAATTAGTTGGTGAATGTAATTTCCTCCACTTAAAGGTTGCCTCATTTGGCCAATATATATGTGCTTCCTTGATCAGAACACTGGGAGCAGCCCAAGTTACCAAGTTCTCCCATTTCCCCAGGCTACTCCCAAGTCAGAGAAAATTTCAGGGCTCAGCTGCAGAAACCGCCTTTCCTAGTCTCCTCTCTAACTCTGAATTCTCTTGCAAGCTCAGTATATAACTGCCCCATGCTTTTACTTGGGATCTCATTCTTTTGAGGCCTTTTTATTTTTATCTTATGCGTGTGAGTGCTTGCCTATTTATGTGCATATAGATATACCATGCTCATGGAGGCTAAGAGATGTCAGATCCTCTGGAACTGGAGTCACAGATAACTGTAAGCTATCAAGAAGGTGCTGTTGGGAACTGAACCTGGGTCCCCTGCAAGAGTGAAAGGTGCTCCTAAGACAGAGCTGTCTCTCCAGCCCCCAGTTCTGAGTCTCTCTTAGGGCAGTAGAAAGTCAATTTAGGAAGTACCTGGGCATGATTTCTAAATATAGAAAGGAAGCTAACATAGATTATTCCAAAAGGAGATAAAAGGTCAGAGACAAGCAGGAAATGAAGCGAATGTATGACTATATGAAGAAAGGAGGCAAAGGACGCTGGAGAAGGGAAGAGAAGAGGAGGCAACTAACCAGCCTGGAAATATGGGGAGGGCGGGCACAGGAAGCAGTGGTTTGCAGCAGTGATGATCTGCTGTTTGACGGTGACCCCGACACAGACACAAGGGTAGAGCTCCATTTCCAGACACCAATTCTGCAGGAACCCCTCAGCTTTCTTCTCTGCTCTCCATGAATTTTCTTTCTGTTTTCCCAAGAAGTCCTAGCCTTCCTCCAGATTACCTCAACTTACAGTGAAAAGTTGTTCTGAGCTCCCACAGCCCGCCACAGGCTAGCTCAGCCACCAGTCCATGAAGAATACTTGCAGCCCCAGTTTGTGGGTGGGTCAGAAGTAAGAAAGAGTTGCCTGTGGCTCACCTGCTCCCAGCATTTTAAAATAAAACCTTCCCCAGACCTCCTGAGTGAGGAGCACAGCTTTTTGTTCTGGAGCACAAGAAAAAAGAAGACAGAATGGAGAGTCATGGAGAAAAGCAGACTTACAAAAGACTTTCCAGAGAGTGAAAATACCTCACCCCTGAGCACACGTGTACACACACACACACACAGAGGCACTCTCCATCACACACACACACACACACACACACACACACACACACACACACACACGACAAAATACTGCACAAATACCAGACAGGCCCGTGGGGCAGAGCTTAAAGGAGGAGGTGGCTGGAGGTGGTATCTGGGATGTGTGTGAAGAAGGGAATATGTATGACAGCACAGAGAAGGGCTCATCACGCGTTACTGTCGTGGTTTTCCTCTGTGTCCGCGCTCACCGGAGGGAGGCCTCCATTGTCATTGAGCCTCTTGGCCCTGTAAGTCTCATAGTGGATATTGTGTGTCACTTCTTTGAGGTCCTGGAGGTGAGTCCTGAAGGGACACAGAGTCAGAAAAGAGAAGCAGATACTATTAAGGGTCAGAAGAGGAAAAGGTGGTCCACCTCTGAGGCTAACACAGCTCCTTGGTACACTGGACCCAGTGACTGGGACCCACCCTTGAGGACCAATGTCAGTTTTACAACCCCTTTCAGATAGGGGCTAGAACTGGGACAGAGAGCTCGGTAAGAGAAGGTAGATGCTCAGGAAGTAAATCTGAGCAGATGGCCTTTGATCACAGACAATGAAGCCAGCCACCTGGGGGAGCGTCGGGGCACATCGTACCTGATGACGAAGTCTCGGAGCAGGGCAAACTCACAGTGGTTGAGGTTTTCCACTACAGACAAAACAGAAGGAAACAGGTAGCCAGTTCACTAGTGCCAGCCCAGCAGGTAGGCCACTCTAACGGGAGCATGAGGCAAGTTCTTATGTGGACTTGCTTGAAGTTTGCTCGCTAATACACTAGCTCCCTTCCTTTCTTTCTTGTCCTTTCTTTCTTTCTTTCTTTCTTTCTTTCTTTCTTTCTTTCTTTCTTTCTTTTAACTGAGTAAATACTTTTAAATCAGGTATAATGAACAAAGTACTACTGTAGAATCTTTTTTTGTTTGTTTGTTTTTTGGATTTGTTTTTTTCAAGACAGGGTTTTTCTGTGTAGCCCTGGCTGTCCTGGAACTCACTCTGTAGACCAGGCTGGACTGGAACTCAGAAATCCACCTGCCTCTGCCTCCCAGAGAGCTGGGAGTACAGGCGTGCGCCACCACCACCCGAGAATGAATCTTAATATGGACTGGTTTTGTCCCATATTTTACAAAAATTTAATGTGGGAGTTTAAGAAACCTGTGAAGGCCTGTTACAGTTTCTCTTCTAGAGATAGAATAAAGATTGAAAGAAGCTAAAACACATAGGACCTAATAACTGGCCCAGCTTCCAAAGGTCACATTCTATAACTGATTCGACAGAGACGGGGTGACTGCTGTCTGCAAACCACTCACCAAGAACTGTGGGAAGAGAGGAGGGCAAGACATGACTCTGGTCTTAACGATGCATATATAACATTCTCATGAATAATTCTAATTCAAGGCAAATAATGAAATAAAATCCCAAGGTGCTGGGTGTAGTGAAGTTGGTGGCCCGCCACTGTCATCCCAGCACTTAGGAGTTAGAAACAGAAAGATTGTAAACTCAAGGTCAGGGCTGGACAGATGGCTCAGTGGTTAAGAGCACGGACCGCTCTTCCAGAGGTCCTGAGTTCAATTTCCAGCAACCACATGGTGGCTCACAACCATCCATAATGGGAGCTGATGCCCTCTTCTGGTGTGTCTGAAGACAGCAACAATGTACTCACACATAAAATAAATAAATGTTTTGGGTTTTTTTGTTTTGTTTTGGTTTTGGTTTTTTGTTTTAAGATTATTTATTTTATTATGTGTAAGTACACTGTAGCTGTTTTCAGACACTCCAGAAGAGGGAGTCAGATCTCTTTACGAGATGGTTGTGAGCCATCATGTGGCTGCTGGGGTTTGAACTCAAGACCTTTGAAAGAGCAGTCAGTGCTCTTAACCGCTGAGCCATCTCTCCAGCCCCTGTTTTGGTTTGTTTTTTTTTTTTAAGAGTTTGTCTGTGTCCTATATTCATTTGACAGGCCAAGTCATTGCCTCCTGGTCACATGTTAAATGGTGTCATTGTTTTCTGCCTGTGGCTAACATCTCAAACTCTTCAGTTCCTTAAGGGAAGTAGCCAGCTGGCAATAATATCCTAGTATTCTAGGACAGTGACACTTTAAACTCTTGGTATTTAACAGCTGCTGCCTGGACAGCCTCCCTGCTGGGAGATGCGCTGGGTTACCTTCGATGATCCCCCAGGGCGTTTTCCTCCCGAGGACCCTCTTGCCGTTCACTTGGTACTCCTTGTCACTCCCCACCACAGCGAAGGGCATGCTCTCCTGCTGAGGGGGGGAAGCAAAAACCAGATGCACATACTCAGTCCTCGGCTCCAAACAGAGTGTCCAGGGCGGGACCGCCTTTCACATCTTCCTTTGCCCATTCAATGACACTACTGGTGGCCAGAGCAGCAACACTCGGCCCCTTGAAAAGCCTGAGCTGGGACTCAAGGCCTGGGCCCAACCCTGACCTCGCTGTAGTCTGACTGGCTAGTCGCAGTAAGTTGGCTTTCCTTCAACTAGACAGCACTTTGAACAGTTCATTGTGCTCGGGCACATATTTCCATTTGATTTGGAACCACTCTGGGAGCTAGCTAGGAGACTCTCTCACAAACAGCACCCACCCAGGCGCCAGCCTGACTCTGGGATGTGTTATGCGGCTCCCGTGAAACCTACTGGCAGATGCCCAGGTACTGAGCTCTCAGGGCTCTGCTCCATCAGGGCAAACACCCACATGGATCTGCCTGGTGTGTGTTTGTCATTGGATCCAAGAGTCATGTGTGGCATAACGACAGAGTAAACTCAGGAAAAGATCATGGGTGACTATACCACGGGGTGAACTCATAGCATAGAAGTATGCAGAGTAATAAGGCAGTGACCATGTTACCAGATGATATGGTTGCAGGTAAACACTCTTATGTGGCCCTTAGCTGGCCAAAATCTCTTCATGCAGTATGTGGATTCAATATGTAAACTGAGGACACATATGTGTAGAGCTGTTCTCTGAATATTAAGCCAAGTATGCATACAGATAATGAAAGTGAATTGCTTTGGTGTTAAGAGCAGACTTTGGGCAGAGGGTACAGGCCAGTGATGGAGTGCTTACCCAACAGACCCAAGGCCCTGGATTCAGCACTGCACAAAGCGTATGTGTGTTTCTGTCTGTCTGTCTGTGTGTGTGTCTGTGTGTCTATGTCTCTGGTCTGTATGTGTGTATATCTATGTGTTTGTCTGTGAGTGATCTGTGTGTGTGTATGTGTGTGTGTGTGTATGTATGTGTCTATCTGTGTGTGTGTCTGTCTGTCTAGGTCTCTGGTCTGTATGTGTGTATATCTATGTGTTTGTCTGTGTATGTGTCTGTGAGTGTATGTGTGTGTGTATGTGTGTGTGTGTGTGATCAAAGAGTGTGGCAATGTCCCTAGCACCACAAAAAAACATGAAAGCCGATGGATGTGACATATTTTAAAGGCATTTTAGCTACCTAAAACATTTCTTCTTTGACATTTAAGATTTGTAAACATCACTTTTAAAGATGATGTTTGGCTGAAGCTGATGAAATGGCTCAGTGCATAAAGATGCTTGCCACTGAGTCTGATGACCTGAGTTACATCCATGGGACCTACTTGGTAAAAGGAGAAACGTAACTCCTGACAGGTGTCATGTGACACCTCTCCTTATGCCACATGTGACACATGCCATAGACACGTACCAATTCCCTGCCACTCACCCCACACACAAATAATTAAATTAACATTTTTAAAAGGGTTTTTTTAAAGTGATGATCCTATCCAGTTGCCTTTTTCAACTGTCTGTGTGTCCCACTATAAGGAGCAAAAGGCCTCTCTCTAGAGTATTCAACTTTCTAGAAGAGTCTAGAAGGTCTCAAAACCTAAGCTGTAAGAAATTTGATTTGTCACAGAATACACGGGCTGGTCAATAGGCCCAGGTTTCTGGTGCAGAATCATAGGATTTTTAATTGAGAGCAAGACCTTAGACGTCATATACCTCATGGTCTCCACACCTGTTTCCATGGTTCAGTGAGAGCCACAGAAGGCTCCTTAGCAGCCGCAGGGGCAGCAGAGCTCTGTGCCTCCGGCCCAGCCAAAGCAGTCCTGCTGTGGTGGTTTGAATATTAGAGCCCTAAAGGCTGGTTTTTGTTTAAAATTTTTAATTACAGTGTGTGTGTGTGTGTGTGTGTGTGTGTGTGTGTGTGTATTTATACTCATGCTCTCTCAAGTATATACAGAGATCAGGGAACAACTTTTGGGAGTGAATTCTTTCTTTATGCCACATGAATCCTGGTTATCCAATTCATCAGGCTATCAGCTTGTCACCAAGTGCTTTTACACATTAAACAATTCATGAGCTCATTCGTATTCTTTAAATAGTTCTTCTAGGGACAAAGAAAGCCTATAAGCCACTCGCCTAGTCCAGCCTCTATTTTATAGAGGGAGAAACGGAGGCAAACTTTGACTAGAGTATAGATTCCTCTGGGCACCAGCCCAGTGTCCCATCACCTGACAATGGTTTTGCCAACTCTTGGGAAGGAAGGTGAGGCTTTCCTAATGTCTGCTGATGGACGGGGCTAGCTTCCTGAGCACAGGAAGCCCCTCTGTGAGTTCACAGTCCTAGTGAGGATCACTGACATCCACAGTTCCTGTGGTCTGGGTTAGGTGAAGTGACAACAGGTTATAGTAAGGGAAGAGCAGGAGGAAGGGCCTGAAGGCACCCCAGAAAGGGACCCAGGGGGCATCTGGTCCCACGAACCTACCCGGATTTTGTCATTCTCTGTCTTGTCCTCCAAATCCTCGTCAAACTCCTTCTGAGGGTAGAACTCAATGCCGTTAACTTCAAGCTCTTTGCGAACCTAGAGCGGCAAGGTGGTAAGTCGGTCCAGGCCAAGGGCAGCAGGAGGAGGAGCCTGTGAGCACAGGCTCCGCCCCTGGGATGTCCAGCTCGCAGGGAAGGGAGGTAAAGCCCGCCTCCTGGGCTCTCAGCTCTCTCTGCAGACCGTCTTAAGTCTCTTCCTCCAGGGCCTCTTCAGTGTTCATCTTGGTTCTTTTGTTTTTCTTTTCACCCAGTGGGAACTAGCAGGGCTTGGCTGCCGATTAGCATACTCTAGGATGGGTTCACGTGATGAATGGGAGCCTCTGCTGGCCAAGTGTGGACGGGGAGGGGAAGGCAACCTGGAACTGATGGCCTCACCTTTGGTCCCAGGAAGGTCGTCTAGCCCTTGCCTCCCGATGGTGAAGTGGGAGGGAGTTAGGGTGGAGAACTGGAGAAGAGGGGACGTGGAAGCCATGGCAGGTAGGACATTGTAGGGACTCAGGAGGGGAAGGCGGCTCTAGAGGTAGGAAAGGGACAAAGAGGGCCCAGCTCACCCTCTGCTTGAATTCAGACTTCTCCTCCAGGGTCATGGTGTCAGCCTTGGCAATGACAGGAATGATGTTCACCACTTTGCTGAGGTGTTTCATGAACTCAAGATCGAGTGGTCGTAAGCTGGGGCCCAGAGAAGGCAGAAAGGTCAGAGCCACATCCCCTTCCTGACTCAGCCACTGCCACCACGCAAGACCACCAGACGGTCCTGGGGAGCAGACTGCTCTGGGAAAACCTGGCTGAGGCTGTGCAGCTGAGGCCCTGCAGCTGCAGTCTCTTCTCTTGCACCTGTCTACTGCTTCAGCGCCTGCTGCGTGTCCCCAACTTTGTCCTGAGTCAAGCTTCCTCTTATCTTCCTCGGTTTCCACACAAAGCATCCCTCTCCTTAAACCCTCTCAAATCACCCATGACACCTCTGACCCAAGACTTTCTTTCTTTGGGGAAAAACATGGTCAGTCATCACCATGAACTCTTCTCAACGGCCTCTTGTCAACCCCCACAGCTCATCCTGTAGAGCTAAGCCCTAGCACCCCAGTCTGACTCTAGTTTGCAATCTGGGGAATCCCTTAAGTCAGACTATCTGATAGTTTCCACTAACTGAGGTCTGGGAAGAGCTAAAACTATCTTGCTAGCTGAGGCAGGAAGATCTCAATTTTAAGGTCAGCCTGGGCTTCAGAGGAAGTTCAAGGTAATTTTGGACAACTAAGTAAGACCATGTCTTAAAAAGTAGAAGGATCACCAGGTGGTGGTGGCGCATGCCAGCACTCGGGAGGCAGAGGCAGGCAGATCTCTGAGTTCGAGGCCAGCCTGGTCTACAGAGTCAGTTCCAGGACAGCCAGGGCTACACAGAGAAACCTTACCTCAAAAATATATATATATATGTATGTATGTGTACATATACATACATACATATATATATACATACATATATATATATATGTATATATATACATATATATATATATACATATATATATATATGTATATATATACATATATATATATATATATGAGGAGGAGGAGGAAGAAGAGGAGGGGGAAGAAGAGGAAGGGGAGGAGAAGGTAAAAGGAGGGCTGGAATATATAGCTCAGTGGACAGTGCTTACCTAGCATGCGTGAGGCCCTGAGTTCAATCCCTAGTACCCACTCTTAAAAAACAAAACAAAACAAAAACAAACTTTAAAAAGCCCTCAATTTATTGAGGTCCTAGATCTGATTCAGGGTTGTTATTGTTTTACAACCTCTATTCCTCACCATTGGCTGGGTACCCCTGGCACCTTCAAACTTCAAAAGCTTAAATTCTGACCCTGCAGAGGGGCTTGGAGATACACACGGCCCTGCTGGAAACACCAGTGAGCTGTCCGACCTCTGTCTGTCCCCACACTCCCTAGCATGGGGTCCATCTGCTGCTTACAAATCACGTGCCCAGCATAGCCTCCTCGTCTCTAGATGTCTGGGTCCCCCTGCAGAGATGGCCACTCTAGATCCCCACTGCCAAGTTCTGTATCTTGCCTAAATACCAGCCCGAATCCAGGCACCCCAGTTCTCATTGCTTTGCCGTTCCTGCCACCCCCATACCCGAGCCTTGTCCAAAGCAAGTATCTATTGAACAAACGAGGTGCCCTCTGCTTAAGTTCTCTCTGCTGGTACAGTCGGGCTGTACGGAGACACCAGTGGACAGTATGGAAGGCAGTAATGGCCAGTTTTACTCTCTTTCTGAGGCCTGGGGAACTCTAAGGTCTCAGGGCCATGACCTTCCAGCCCTCTGGCTCTCCCCAGATAAGTCCAGGTATGGAGTCTGCAACCTATGGCACAGATGACACAAACTGGAGCGGGGCCCAGCAGTCAGAGTGCGCCTGGTACGTACGAGTGTCCCGTCGGGGAGATGAAGTAGAGGCAGCAGTGCACACGGGTGTCAGGGATGCGCTTCTTCCTAGCAATGTTCACCTCCTCTTTCAGAAACTTTTCGTACTGCTCATTGATGTATTTCTCAATGGGCTCCCAGCTAAGGGGCAGGAGAAAAAAATTGATGGCGTGATGGTTTGTATATGCTTGGCCCAGGGAGTGGCACTATTAGGTGTGGTCCTGTTGGAGTGGGTGTGTCACTGTGGGCGTGGGCTTTAAGACCCTCATCCTAGCTTCCTGGAAGCCAGTCTCCTGCTAGCTGCCTTCAGAAGAAGAGGTGGAACTCTCAGCTCCTCCAGCCCCACGTCGAGCCATGCTCCTGCCTGGATGATAGTGGACTGAACCTCTGACCTATAAGCCAGCCCCAATTAAATGTTGTCCTTATAGAGTTGCCTTGGTCATGGTGTCTGTTCACAGCAGGAAAACCCTAAGACAGATGCCATCCCTCCAAAGGACGAAACTCCAGCATGCCTCTGAGGCACAGTCAGGGCACAGTCCCTCACTCCCTCCTTTCTCCACCCAATGGCCAGATCTCCCTCAGACTCCCCAATGGATAGCTTTCCACAGATGTTCAGCAAGAATAGCTCCCACAGGACCAAGCTTCTTGCCAAGAGAGGTTGCAGGTGGTTCTCCATGGGAATGAGTCTGTGTCATGTCTTCCTAGCAAATTATTTAAGGGGAAGGAAATCTCAGAGGCAGGCACATACCAGTTTTCATTGTTGATCTGGTCTCCGAAGCCTGGCGTGTCGATGACCGTTAGTTTCATTTTGACCCCACCTTCCTCTATCACTAGAGAGAACAGAAAGCATCCGAGAGGTCGCTGACCCCTACGGCTGACCCCTGGGGCTCTGCAGCCCACTGGCCAGCAGCACCCATACTTCTTAGAAGCAGCTATCCGCAAAGTCAAGGTTACAGACTTTTCCCACTTGACACGTTTACTCATGCTGTTTGCTACACCTAGGAGACCGTGACCGGCTTCTTCCTGTTTCGACTTCTGTCTAAATCCTGCCTGGCCTTCCTCACCTAGATCAAGAACTACCTCTTTCATGTCTGTACCCACCAACACAGACACACTCCCCATTCCTACCTCACTATCTAGGCCTAGCACCCTAAGAGTTTGTCCAACAAATCTGGGGCTCAATTCCACGTTGCAGTTGCCTTCAACATCTTAGTTCCCAATACACCCCTTCCTTTCTCCCACTTGGCACAGCCCCCCTGACCCCCCAGTGATGTCCACAGAGGATCCTGGCCTCATCCTCACCGTGCCCAATCGCTTTGATCTCCACTGTCTTCGGGATCTTTTCCTCCCGACTCCAGCCGGAGGCCTTTCGGCTCACTTGGGACTTGAAGAGCGTGTTGACCAGCGTTGACTTGCCCAGTCCACTCTGGCCTGCAGCACGGAAAGGAGAGACGGAGAAAGGGAGACAGGCCCCACATCTGCCTCCTGAGCGGCAGAGCCCTCCTGTCAGCTTACAGCGCTCCAGGGCTGTGGTCCAGGCCAAGCCTTATTTGAACACCCCTTGAGTAATGAGCGTCAGGTAGGAACTGGGGACTCTTTATCAGAGAGTGGCCTTGGGGAATGACAGCTGGATCCCATGTCCCTTCATGAACTCCAGGACCAGTGAGAGGAAGCACGATTTGTGCATTTGGGTGGTGTGTGTGGTGTAGTTTTCTGGTTTGGTTTGGCTCGTGGTTTTGCTCAACTTAGCTTTTCTGTATTTAATAACAGTAACGGTGAGAACAGAATTACTTTACTTTCAGATCCTGACTCATGATGCCTGAGCATTTCCACATCTGTTAATAAAATTGGTCTTTAAACCACCACCACTCTCAACTGGTGGGGACTGAAAACCAGGGCACGGTCCTTGACAGTCAGGCTCTCTGACACAGAACTAAATCCCCAACCCCTAAAATCATTCTTTATACCATCCTTCTGTATCTCATAACAGAGTTATAGCCCTAGCTAAGATGGCCCTAGAAACCTCTTTTTTTTCTTTTTTTTTCTTTTTTTTTAAAGATTTATTTATTATTATATCTAAGTACACTGTACTGTCTTCAGATGCACCAGAAGAGTATGTCAGATCTCATTACAGATGGTTGTGAGCCACCATGTGGTTGCTGGGATTTGAACTCAGGACCTTTGGAAGAGCAGTCGGGACTCTTAACCACTGAGCCATCTCTCCAGCCCCCTAGAAACCTCTTCTAATATAACATATGTGAGACAGCAGAGCTAGTGTATGTGAAACCAGGGCTCACACCCCAGGAATGATGCCTTGTGTGTGTGTGTGTGTGTGTGTGTGTGTGTGTGTGTGTGTGTGTGTGTGTTCTGTGTATATATGTATATTATATATTCATGTTGCATGTGTGTGCATGTGTGTGTAGTGGGTGATGTATGTCTGTGTATATGTAATGTATCATATGCTATGTATGGATAGATGTTATATGTTCATGTATGCATGCATGTATGTATACCTAAATATGTGTGATATGTGTAAATACTATATATGCAGTATGTGTGATATATACTCATGTGTAGATATGTGTGCATGCATATGTATGTATGTTTAACGTGTGTATGTGTGAATGTGTATATGTATGAATGACTGTTATATGTGTATGCGTATGGTGTATGTACATATGGGGGCGTGGTAGAGTATGTGTGTTGTATGTTATATTCATGCATGTGTACCAGTGCATGTGCTTGCAGAGGCCAGGAAAGCCTGAGACTGCTGCCCTATCACTCCCCACCTTATTCCTTTGAGACGAGATCTCTGACTGAGCCTGGAGTTAGGCTGGTGGCCAGCAAGGCCCAGTCAGCTTCCCATGTCTCCTCCCCACTGCACCAGGGCCACAGGCACAAGTGTAGCTGGCTGCACCTGGCTTTTTATGTAGATGCTGGAGATTTAAACTCAGTTCCTCAGGCAACCAGTGTTCTTACTTACTAAACCATCGTTCCCACCCCCCAACTACTTTTTTGTTTTTGTTTTTTTGTTTGTTTTGGATTTGGTTTTTTTGAGACAGGGTTTCTCTGTATAGCCCTGGCTGTCCTGGAACTCACTCTATAGACCAGGCTGGCCTCAAACTCAGAAATCCACCTGCCTCTGCCTCCCAGAGTGCTGGGATTACAGGCATGTGCCACCACCGCCCGGCCCCAACTACTTTTTAAATTGTGTTCCAAGACGGCCTAATGGCCTCTTGGGGAAGTCCTGGAGAGGAGGGGAAGCCAGGCGGGCAGGACCACAGCACCTTCCTCCACAATGGCTCCCTTTCCTCCTGTGTTAGTTGTATAGCTCTGCTTTCAAAAGGAGGAGGGCCTCCAAGTGAAAGTGTGCCCAAGAACCACATGCGTAAGAATTACCCAGAACACCTCAGAGCTGGTGACCAACGCTGCCATTCGCCCAGATGTTTGCAGAAGTTCCACCTCAGAGCCTCAATGTAGAACCTGTGGCTTAACTGGACTTTAAGAGGAATTAACTAGATGATAAAGTCCAAGAAGGGCTGGTCTAAAGCATCAGTGGGGGTTGGGGGCGTGGCCAGGCAGAGAGGAAAGAGCCCAGGGTGATGGGCTGATGTGAACACCCGCTGAGGTGTTCTCACTGCTTTGGGCTTGTCATGTGATCCCTGCTGTCTCTTTACAGGTGGATAAGGAGGGAGGGGACCCGCAGAGATGAGGAGTGGCAAACAGATGCATCGTCTCATCCCACCTGGGGAGTTGGCAAAAGCCACTTAAACCATCCTGTAATAACGGCTCTATAAGAAAGCGCAGAGCAAGGCGAAGGCCTCGGTGTGCAGAGTGGACTGAAGATGGGAACCGGTGAGAGCCGGCCTGGAGCAGCTCCCAGTCGGGAGAGAAGTCTAAAAGTACCCCGAGGTTAAAAGAGAGCGATGGAATTAGGATGGATGGTTCAGTGCAGGTTGGAGGAGCCATTGGGTGGCCAGTGGACAAGGAACTAAAGAGGAAGGGAGACCAGGAGGGTCAAGGTCACCCCAACTGTCCCACAGCCCAGCTGTAAGTGTCCACGAACCAACTGCTTCTGGTTCTTGAGTACGCAAGAGTTAAACATCTGCCTCAGAGGGCACACTGTCAGCTCAGCTGGTGGATTTGTAGCAAACCGTTGGGAGGATTTCTACCCTGGCCACAGTTCTTATCCTGCTCCAGGTCAGCACTTGGTGAGCAACACTGGGTTAGGTAGCTGCAGTAATCCAGGTGAGACCCTAGCTCAGCCTAGGGTAGGGGTGGAGGAATGGGCAGAAGCTGACACACCTAGGAGACCTTTATAAGGTTAAAGGGTCAGGGCTTGTTGATTGGACTGGGAGAAGAGGGAGGGAGAAGGGCCTTGCTCTGTTTGCACACTCAGGGAACAACTCAGATTAGACAAATGCACCTTTCTGCTACACTCACTGCTTAAAGCTCGCCGATGCTACTTAGTGACCAAAACCCTGGAAAATGTTGAAGCTTTACTGCTGCTCTACAAACATGAATAATAAGACCATCTCTCTCCCAGTCCTCTCATGGCTCTTGGAGGTGGGAAAGGACTACCCCATTCCACAAACCTAAAAGCCAGCTCAGAGTGACCAACAGGCTACCTGTCTACACTCTGACTGGCCATCCATCCCAATCTCCTATCCTTGAATCAGCGGGTTGGGAGGAGGGGATCAGACCCTTGTGATCAGCATGTTGAAATCCTCTCTCCTACGAAGAGCTCACCCTAGAGAAGCCAGGCCACTCTGGGGAAGGAAATGGGATCGTGGGTGCTGCCCACCACTAGGCCTTCGGTGACCCCATGGCTTTTCATACCAACGACCATGATGTTGAAGTCAAAGCCAGTCTTCATGGTCTTCTTGCGCATCTGTTCGATAATGGTGTCAATGCCAATGTAGCCTAGCAGGTTGGAGTTGATGCTGACCGGTTTCATGGGCACTGCCGGCTTAGGCCTGGGCTCGGGTACCAGCTCTGACATGGCTGCGTCCGTCCTAGCCTCTGGGAGCCCTGAAAAGCCAAGGAGGGAGAGATAGGCAGGGTGAGCGGCAAACAGCGAGGGTTTCGTGGAAGGCCAAGAGTATCTTGATGTGGAGTCACAGAGTTGGAACTGGAAGAGACTGTGACCTCATCCAGTCTGGGTCCCACCTTGATGCCCTGAGGATGTACTCAAGAGCAGAGTTTAGGTCAGTGTCGACCTCTGTCCCAGTATGTGCTTCTCCCGTTTGTTTATTATGTAAAGAGTTATTTATTTCCAACGTATGCATATGTAAATGCATAAGGTAAGTGCATTGCCTGAACATAAGTGTGTGTACCATGCATCTTCAGAGGCCAGAAGAGGGCGCTGCATCATCCTGAACCTGCTCCCAAGCACTACAACTGTATGTGCAATCCAAGGGCCCCTTCCCCTTAGCCCTACTGATGTTCGAGTAGCTATTGTAGCAGGACTGACTGTCTTATGTCTGCAAGAAGGTCACTAGCATCCATAGTGTCAACTAGATGGGGCCACCAAAAGTATCTCTACATGGTACCAAATACTTCCTGGAGGGTAACTCCATTCCAAAAGATCACTGGTCCACGGAACATCTCAGTTACTCAGACCTGCATCTTACCTTACCAGCTATGGAACAAAGAACCTTTAGGGTCCTAAGTCTATGTCACTAGCTCTAGTAATTGTCAATGGCCTTGGTTACTTGGGTCTTTTAGAAGCCATCGGAGTTACCCTGCTCTGCAGAGTAAGCGTTACTCCACCTTCAGCCTCAGTTTCCCCTCTGTGCCATGAGCCGCACAGCTGGTGCGCAGCGGAGGATCCCCTCTAGCCCTCCCACACCAAGTTTTGTGTCTACAGAGCCCATGGTAAGGACTGAGTCCCAAACAAGGACTGCATTTTCCCTATGATGACACAGAGCAGGAGGCTGAGGAAAGAGCTCTCCCTCCCCAGAGAAGAAGATCAAAGGTGCCCTTGGCAGACCGTGGATGTGTTCACACATGGGGGAGATGTGGCAGGTCACACACTGGCCAACAGAGTTAAGTCCTAGAAGAAACCAACTCCGGGTCCCTCTCTATGAGGTGAGTCCGGGAGGGAGGTACGGCAAAAAAAATCTTAGCTCGGCTGTCTGTCAGCTTGTGGGCTTGTGTGGGCCACTTCCCTTCTCTGTCTGATTCCTCCTCTGGAGAATGGTAGTAGGCAGGGCCACAATGAAGACCAGACCGTGGTGAGCGTCACATGAGGTACGATGCATACAGGCCCAGAGGACAGCCTCACACACCCAGGCCCTTTCGCCCTTGCCCTTTTCAAGTTCGGCTTTCTGGAGAGGGGAAGGTTTGAAACTGTGCACAGGAGCGTATTTAGGAGGAGGGGTGCCCCCAGGTGCTAATTTCACAAACATAGTCTTTGCCTCCATGTTCTCTAGAGGCTGCTTTGCCATCTTAGGGTGGCTCATGACTGCCACCCTGCATCTCAAGCCTTGTGAGGAGAGTCGACAGAGCAGCAGATGGTCAGGAGGAAGTGGGAACGTGTCTCCCTCCCCACCACCAAGCCCAGGCAGGAGTCTGCTCTGGTACCCCCACCACCTGGTCCTTCTCCTGGTACTGGCAAGATGTGCTTCCTGCTGGGAAACTCTTCTTTTCCCCTGTCCTCCTCAGGCACAGCTAAATCTGACAATGCTTTAACACCTCCCCAGAGCCTGGCTCAGATCCCTCCTGCTTCCCAGGAAGCTGTTGCCAGCCAGGTGGCTCCAGAGGGCAGCAGGGTTGGCTCAGCCCTGTGACAGCTGACTCTGAACAGCCTGAGCCTGCCCCCTCCACTCCATACCTGGCTCAGGTTCCCCTCTAGCACATCTGCCTTGGGAGCCAGTGCCCCCGTTTCTTCTTCCTGCTGTTCTCAGAGCCTGGCCCTTTTGGTTTCCTGTGTGGCTGCCGGGCACATTTGGTACCCACAGCCTGGGTTGTGACACAAGCAACCAGGGATGCAGGCAAGGATACTTGTAGATGTGGGGGTTGTAAGTATGCTCACAGAGCATGTGTCTTTACATGGTGGCCTACAAGGCTCTGTCTGTATGACCCTGACTAAAAGGGGGAGCTGACCAAATGCCCAAATAACTCCCAGACTCTAGCCAGCTTGAGGTAAGTTCAGGACAGGAGTGGTTCTCACATCCATTCTTCCCAGGAGCAGCGGTAGCATCCATGACAAGCAAGGTACAGAACAACTACGAGCCAGCCTCCTCCTGACCACATGCCAATTACATGCCAGTCACAGGCTAAGAAAAGCCACTGATTGGGTGGCTACAAGTGCCACAGACATGCTGCTGGAACACCCTGTCCCTGCTCAAAACCCCAGCTGAGTAACAACTCCTCACTTTTCAGTTTCCCATTGGCTGTGGAGGGCCCCTCACAGTGGGCTGCCTCAGGCCTCTGTAGGTTCTATAGTACTTAGCATAGCCATTCATTCCAGGCCGTCCCATCTGCTGTCAAATGAAAGCCCAACGAAACCAAGCACGCCAAGGTCGTTGTCATGAAGGACCCACCCACACTGTCTGTGAGGGTGCCTTACCCAGCAGACCAACACCAAACAGAGCAAATGCTGCTCTGGACTTGGCCTCTAGGGCTCCATTGTCTGTTCCTCCTGTCCCCCAGGTCCCACCAGGCCATCCTTGGATGGGCAGCTGACACAGGTGTGAATCCCAGCTAAGTGATTCCTATAAGAGTAGGGTTGCTGGGCGGTGGTGGCGCATGTCTGTAATCCCAGCACTCTGGGAGGCAGAGGCAGGCAGATTTCTGAGTTCGAAGCCAGCCTGGTCTACAGAGTGAGTTCCAGGATAGCCAGGACTACACAGAGAAACCCTGTCTCAAAGAAAAAAAAAAAAAAAGACTAGGATCTTGGTTTTCCTCAGAAGATAGGGGAATGTACCTGCCTTGCTCAGATTACTATGAAAGCCATGGAAAACCATGAACATGTCCTGCCAGTGAACACGGGCAAGTTCCCAGTCCTCTCTGAGGAGCCAAGCCTTATTGTTCTCTGTAGCTAGCACATCTAGCACATCACAGACCCTCAACAATGAATGAATGGATGGGTGGATGGATGGATGGATGGATGGATGGATGGATGGATGGGTGGATGGATGGATGGATGGATGGATGGATGGATGGATGGATGGGTGGATGGATGGATGGATGGGTGGATGGATGGATGGATGGATGGAAGGGTGGATGGATGGATGGATGGATGGATGGGTGGGTGGGTGGATGGATGGATGGATGGATGGATGGATGGATGGATGGGTGGGTGGGTGGATGGATGGATGGATGGATGGGTGGATGGATGGATGGATGGGTGGGTGGATGGATGGTGGGTGAATCAAAGTTCCACCAGGCAGGTGCCCTGCAGAAACCTCTTTCCTTCCTCAGAGGATACTTTCTGTGCAGAGCACCAGGATTGGGGGACCCCCGCACCCCCAATCAACAAATAGCTGATTTGTAAACCACAGTCAAGGTAGATACACCTATAGAAACCTCCTCGTCTCGGCATCTGAGAGGGAAAGAGCTCGTAACAGTGCTCACAACAGAAAGCAGCTAGATAGATGATCCTTGGGGGCCCCCCCTCCTAAGCTCCCAGCTCACCCAGAAAGGGGGACATCTGTCTTCAGTACTCCCTGCTAGCTACTTGCCACCCCAGGGCTCCAGAAAGAGAAACCTGCCACCTGACTCAGCTCTGGCCCCTCAGGACAGCAGACTCCACCCCTAAGGCAAGCAAGGATGTAGTGCTTTCTCCTACAGGAAAATGAATGGCTCTGTCTTTGTCTGGACCACAGACCCCACCCCTCTGTTGGAAAGGTGGCAAAAGGAGAAGGAGATCTTTCAAGAACAGTGTCTGCCCCTCAGCTTAATGCTAAGACTTTCTCTTCCCTCCCAAGCTGAGGGGTTTTATTCAGCCCTTGGTAACCAGCAGCTTTTAAGTCCCACCTCCATCATAGAGCCAATTCCAGTTCATCCCAGTTCCAGCCCTGGGCAGCTCCAAAAAAGAAAAAAAGAAAAAGAAAGAAACAAATCCTTCTTCATTAAAAGAAGCAAAGGGCCTTGGGACACTCCCCTTCCCCCCATTCTAGTCAGGAGGCCAATGAGTTCCCTTGGAGACCACCAGCTGGTGCCTGTCTCTGTGCTCGGTCTCAGTGTGGGGGAAGGGGGACTGACGGATGTGTCAGCGCACAGATCTCTGGTAGGTGGTCTGGTACCGGAGCTTGAAGCACATGCTGTGAATGTGTGTGCGTGCCCTGGTGTGATCCAGAGGAGGCTTTCTCTAAGCATCTGGGTCTCTCCCCAAGCTTCTCTGCGTGCCTTTGCCCGAGACTGCTTCCAAGTGTGTGCCACCGGGTGTGCGTGTGTCCATGCATATGTCACTGCACGTGGGGTCCTCAGCACAGCAAACCCTCCCTTTGATAGGGCTTGGGGCCGCAGCCTCTTCCAGGCCGATGCCAGGCGCCCAAGCGACAATCCTACCTTTGGACATGAATCCTCCTTTGTCTCGGGTCCTCCGGGAGATGCTCAGGGCGCGGGGCTGCAAGGCTGAGCCGGGCACGGGCTCTCCCCGGGCCAAGCGGCCCCTGCAGCCGGGCCTCGCCCCTCGGCGCCGTACCGCCTACCCGCCCGACCCGCCACCCGGCCGTGCCGCCCCTGCGCCCCGCGCCCGCCCCGGACCTCGCCTCCGCTCGCTCGGCGCCGCGCCGCCCCTACCCGCGCGCACCGATGCCGCCGCTGCCACCGGCACCACGTGACCCCCGCGCAAGGCGACCTCGTCGAGGGCCCCTCCCCTTCCCGCAGCTCCCGCGCCAGTACGCGGCAGCGGGCGCCGGAGCTGGGGATGCCCGGCCGGGTAAGGTGTTTGCATCCAGTCCCTGTCGGTCTCCTTAGACCCTGTCCCTAACCCCTTACCGGGTCCAGGGTGCAGGAGCCCGGTGGCAGCTGCCGGCGACGGTGCGCGTGCGTGAGTCACGCGGTGATTGGGATATTGCGCTGGCTCACCGCGGTTCTGCCCAGGCGCGGTTGCTGACTGAGCTCCGAATCAAGAGAACTGGGTTCTAGACCCAGCTCCCAGCCTGGATGCGGAACCCTATAACCCTGAACTTCCCTGAGGCTCTCTTACCCACCCAAAAAGTCTTTGATGCATTGGTGCCGACTAGTTGATCGACCCTGAGGGCACAGGACTGAGGATGACCAAACTTCCTTGACCTTAAAGCTTTTTGGATCTTAATAGAGAAAACAGAAAGTTGGTTCGCACAGGTGCTGTGGCACCATGGAGATTTGGAGCAAGTGAGGGCCAACATGGAAAGGCAAATGGAGAAGAGAGAAAAAGACTAAAGTAAAGGGACGTTTTCCAGTGAAGGGCAATGCAGGCAGGAAGCCCGGAGGTGGCAGAGCGCGGTGCAGGTGCTCAGAACGTGGACCTGGTCTGAGGCAAGAAAGATGGCAGACAAGGGCTACCCCATCTAATAGAGTGGAGAGGCAGGCTGCACAGTGAGGGTCTAGGGGTGGGGATAGTGAGACTTTATTGCCTTCTGCCATCAAATAACTAAGTGCCTGTCGCAGCTTTGTGGAGAAGGGAAGCAGCAGAAGGATACACAGTAGCGACAGCTGTGTGATGTGGCTGTGCAGAGGTTAGGACGTTCTGTCGGTTGAAACCAGCCTAATCTACATAGTTCCAGGACAGCCAAGCCAAGGCTACATAGAAATAATATATACATAGAAATGTATATCTATTATATATGTATATGTATGCATATATGTATATATGTATATGTGCATATGTATGTGTGTATATGTATATATGTATGTGTATATGTGTATATGTGTATGTATATATGTGTATATATGTATGTGTGTATATGTGCATATGTATACATGTGTATATGTATATATGTATTATATATGTGTATGTGTGTATGTATATATGTATATATGCATATATTAAAACATTATATATGTATATAGGAACAAACATATATAGAGAGAGAACCATATATTTGAAACCAGCCCTATCTACATAGTTATAGTTAGTTCGAGGACAGCCACATGGTCAAGGACAGAGAAGGAACATAAGTCAGAATGGGAATAAACTGAATGGGATGTAGAAGAAAATGAAGAAGACTGGGGGTTACCTGGGAATCCCATCACCATGGTGCCTGCAGAGAGGGAGGGAGATGGGGGAGGGCAGCAGCTGGTTCTAGAAGAAAAGGACTCCCTGCCTCTGGACTTGTCCTGGAGATGGGGGGAGGGGAGGAGCCCAGCAGAGTTCAGGAGAGCAAGCTGAGCTGAAGCTGGAGAGCCGGGGTCACAGGGCAAAGAGTGAGGACGAGGCTGTGTGCTCAGTGGGACAGGAGAGACTCTGACAGGCCGCGGGCTCAGCTCAAGCACTGGACCGGATACTTCCCAAAACTTTTTCCCGACCTGGGATCTGAGCTGAGACATCCATAGAATTTCTAGCCCTTGTACTGACCTGTTTATAGGCATGTGAAGGATTTACACACACACACACACACACACACACACACACACCTCCAACATTAGAGTGCTGGAGCCAAGACTTCCAGATAAGGCTGGCTGTGACCTCTTTAGCTCCCGGTCACTGACATCCTGACATCCCTTTTAAGAAGCAGATCTGCAGATCTGTGTCCAGCAGCAGGGCGTCCAGAGAGGGTTTCTCCATGTAGCCCTAGACATCCTGGAACCTGCTCTGTAGACCAGGGAGGCCTCGAATTCAGACTTTCCTTAAAGCCGGACTCACCTATTAACCACCCAATTATCCTGATGTTTTAGAGAACTAAGAAGCAAGCGTAGATAATGCTCAGGAGGGGCCTCAGCACATCCTAAACTGTGAACCCCCAGCTGACAGCTTCCCTCAGTCAGTTCCTTTCCCTACAGCCCCTCAACCCTATCCCCTTTTCTGCCACCTAGTCAGTTCTGACCAGAGAGTTCCCCACTCTCTTTCATAGCCTGTTTAGAGGATGCATCCCTGCCTGCCCAGCAGCAGGGCCTCCCCAAGCAAGCTCTTGCATTTACCTTTGGGTTCTCTGGCCAGGTCCAGTGAGGTGGAGTCCTCGGTACTGTCTGTGGAAGCATCCACAGTGATGTGGTCCTGGGCTAGGTCTGTTCTCCCACTCGGCATTAGAGGAGAGGCAGCATAGGTCGCAGTGTCTGGGATAGTCAGATTGCTGACAAGATGTGTCTTGGCCTCACTACTGGCTGAGTCTAGGCAGAGCAGCACAACTGAGTCCACGGTTGTACCTAGTCTGCTTGTGTCCAACGCAGGAGAATCTGTAGTTGTGTCTGGCTTGCCTACAGTGGCTCCGGCCAAAACTTTGACTGTGTCCAACCTGGTTATGCCCCGCTTGGCCTCATCCGATGTTGGCAAAGCCATGTCTGAGCCCCCTGTGGTCAAAGACGTGACATTCTCCTGCTTGTCTGACTCGGTAGTTCCCAAATTCATAACTTGGCCTAGCTTGGTTGTCCCTGCTCTAGCTAAATTCCTGGCTGTGCCTGCTGTAATGGAGTCTATGACTTTTCCTGACTTGGATACTACAGGTAAGTTGATGGTCAGGTCCATCTTGGAATCCATAACAGGAAGCTCTGTGCTTCTGACCAGTCTGGATGGGTTTGCTGTGGCCATATTGATAGCTAACTCTGGTCTGTTGATAGCCACTGAGCCTGTATTTCTGACTTTACCTAATCTTGTGCTCACAACAGACAAGTTCGTAGCAGAGGTAGCCCTTTGGAGGCATACTCGCGACCTGGGAATACCCCTGGGCCTGCACCTGCCTCTTCCTGGAGAAGTTCTAGTAGGGACTTGACCCACAGGACCTGGCCCCGGAAGGTTTGATGAACTCGGAGTGAACTGAGCTTGGAAAGGTAAGGTCAGACATGAAGACACCAGAGGCTTATCCCCTGCGGGCGTTCTGTTGGATTTGGTAAGGTCTGGCTTCCCGAGGCCTTCAGAGGAGGTCCTGACCTGTGGCACTTGAGCCATGAGTGGCAAGCTTGAGGCAGTCGGCCTCCCTTCTCGGGGGGTGGCAGCCTCCTTGTGCAAACTGGGCAATTCTTCCCAATGAGAAGGTGAGGCTTCTAGGGGCTGTGTTTGGACATTCTGGCGAATTGTTAAGGAAATGGAGCTGAGTTTCCTAGGCATATAGCTATTAGGAGGCATGGGACTCAGGGCCCCCATGGCAGTGCCCTGTTGGGACATACTCCAGGTCCTGGATCTAATGCTTGGCTGGTTGGAATTCTGTAGGGCATTGCTTTGAGGGAAGGCATCCAAATGCACAGTTTTCTTGATGACAGGGATGAGGGGGGACACATCTGCAGCGAGCTTTTGGTGGGTGTGGCGCCCCAGCATGTGACTGCGAGAGAAAGATGTTCTGGAGCCTGGAGCCCTGTGCGGCTGCATCTCCGGAGGAGCAGGTGCAAAGTCGTGGTTCATCCGGGCCGGCCAGCTTTCCCTAAGGCAATCACGAGGGAAGAGGGCAGACAAGAACGAGGTCTCAGCTCTCCTCCTCCCAACCAGCAGGTGGCGCTGCCAGCCTGCGGGAACCCTAATTTGAGGGCCTGTTGAGTCATTGGGGGAGTTTGTGTTTTCCTATAGCCCAAGGCTTTCACCTGCTACCGATTGACACACACCTCATACAGCTGCCCATTCAGCGGCCACAATATGGGCACTGACATCAAAGAACTTGCCCTTGATATCAGAGAACCCAGGATGGAGTTTAGCTCTCTCTTTTCTTGGGTAGGAGGGTGGCCGCTCTCCCTGGACAGCTCTGTGAAGGTTACATACGTATTCAAGGACCCTGGAGGAAGGCAATCTGCCTGTCTCTTGCAGAAACCACCATAGAAACCAAAACAAGAATCCAGGTGTATGGGTCAGAGGCTGAGGGATGTCCAGATGACCTGAGGACAGAGTCTGAACCAGGGGTTCCTACACCACACCAGGAAAGAGCCCCTGAGCCAGACTAGTGCTGGGCAGAGACATTTGGGGGAAGCCTGGATAGAGTGGATGTCAGCTTAAGGAAGCTGTGCCTGGCATCAGGCAGCTCCTAAGGACAACCCACAGTGAGAAGGGCAAGCCTCCTTTTGAAAGACCCAGCCCAGGGCTCCCAGACTGTGCACAGCAGGGTAGATATAAGGCGGAAGGCAGACAAGGCCCAGGCAAAGCTGCAAAGGTGTTCGGGTCCTGCGAGACAGCCTGGCCCCCTCTGCTCTTCGGAACAACCGTTCAAAGACAGGTCGAAGGGGAAGTGTTGGGAATGGATCTGACAGTAGTCGATCTGTGGGGCGTGACTGAAGAACTCCATGTCTGGGCAGTGGGTCAGGGATGGAGTTGGAAAAGAATGTCCCGGGGCAGGGAGTTGAGAGAAAAATGGGTCCCCAGCTCGATGCCCCAGTGCCAGGTAATCTGGACAGGTGAACCATCCGACCCAAGGTGGTCTCCAGGGTCCCCAGGTGGCTGGCTGGTGCCGCCTCTGAGACAAAGTTATTCCCATTACTTTCAACATCACAGACTGCTGCTTGGGGGTTGGGGGCAGGTGATGATCTGAGTGTAAGGGCTGACAGAGCAGCATGTTATGTTAACCGTCTCTCTGAAGTTTGGAACAGGAGAAGCAGGAAGCGTGGGACCCTCATTCTGCCTTAAGGGATTGCGCTCAACCCATCATCTCTGACGGAGTAGCTGTCCAGCCTCTTCCCCATTTGACCTGTCCCTGCCTCTCTGACCTCTCTCGCTCATTGTTCCCAGCACAGGCACCTGGGCACGCCATGTTCACACTGCACTTACCCAGAAGCCCAAGGACAAGAATTTCTGAGGTCACCTTGTTCTTGTGTCACTAGATCCCTGCCTCCTCAATGAGCCCCGTGTCCCGTGAACACCTTAGTCCTACCCTCCACACACACACACACACACACACACACACACACACAGCCACAAAAACATACACGCACACCTACCTGGATCAGAAGACAGAAAAGAGACCCCTGGTTTTTCAGTCAAGGACGCTGGACCTCCTGTAGGCCCCACCCCCTCCTCTGCACCCAGAGCTTAGCCATACGGCCAGGCTCAGAGACTTCTCTTCTCTGGGTCCTCTCTCGAGCTTTCTCTAAGCCTCCCGATCACAGTCCACAAACCGGGGCCCAATTCTCCCCTGGCCTGTCCCTCTAGCTATGTCCCCAGCAGCTGGGCTGGGCTCTGGGGCCTGGAGGCGCTGGCCTCTCGAGAGTGGGTGGCAGTGAATGGCTGCTCTGAGTCTCTGGAATCCTTCAGAGCTATGGGCGTCAGCCAGCTGAGCTGCTCTAAACACAGCCACCCAGGGAGGGGATGGCCCACGTGTTCTTGTCCCCAAGACGGACCCTTGAGAAGTCTCACCAGTAAGAGGGAACTGAGCTACTCCAACAGTGATGTCGCTGTTTGTCCCATGCCCTCCTGCTTTCCCTTTGCAGCTTTGCTGACCCCAGGGTGATCAGTGTCCTTACTCCTGAGAGCATGCTTCATGTTGGGATGTCTGAGCACGCATCTGTACCCTTCGAATCCATTCTGTGACACCCGCTTGCTTCAGACAGATCCTCTACTAAGTAAGACTCAGGGCATGAAGACAGCCAGCCCCCGGCCAGACCTCAAAGAAATCCACAGACCTACCCAAGCTGTCGCTGGCAAGGCAGATTCTCAGCCGCCTCTGGCCACTGGGCTGAGATAAGTCCCCGTTGCTGTGTTCCCCAGCACTGGGCGGCTCTGCCCCACAATGGTATAAGAAGGATAGTGGCAGGGAGAGTCTCCATTGGCTGAGTACTTACTCGGTGCCAGGGACTGAGCCAGGCTGGGGAGACTCAGGGTCTTCTGGAAGAGCTGGGCATGTAAGCAGATCCTCACGGTGCCAGCCACAGAGCGCATGCCACAGACATGCCCTAAACACTCATTCTGAGCCAGGAGCTAAGCAAACGGTTCCCTTGGCCCCGCCCTACCCATCGTCTTGTTGCTTCCTTTTTGCCAATGAGGACGCCATACTCCTCAACACTGTGGGATCCGGCCTGCTTTCCTATGAGCTGCTTGCTCTCCTTGGCGAGTGAGCTTCTGGCCTGGTCAATAGAACTTTCTGTGATAATGGAAATGTTCTATATGTCCACTGTCCAATAAAATAGCCACCAGCCACAGGTGGCTCCCAAGCACTTACCATTATTCTATGATGACCAAGGACATGGATTTTTTTTTTCAATTTTATTTCATTTGAATGTATATCTACCATACTGGGCAGCCCAGTTCTGAAAGACGCAGATCTTCTTCTTCTCTGGATCCAGGGCCTGACAAGAATCACTCAGTATGTTTCTGCACAGTGACTGAATGGTGGACGTGTGGGCCCAGGATCCTCTCCTCTCCTGATCCATTCTCTCCCCTCCAAGCCTTAGGTTTCCATAGCTGGCTATGCCCTGGTTACCAGGCAACCTGCAAGAAATCACAGTGGAGGGGGAGGGGCGCTGTCTGAGTTCTTTCCCTCCCTACGTGTTTTGAGCTCCCACCACCACCACCACCAAGGAAAGAAAATCACCCTGAACAGCCTGGGATGACGGCTATGTGGGGCCTTCCACTGCTCTATTACCTCCTGGAGATCCAGCAGCCAGGGCTGAAATCAGGGGCCCTAGGTTCTCCTTGCCTGACTACTCATTATAAGACCTGTTAGGCCAGGAGGTGGTCGCGCATGCCTTTATTCCCAGCACTGGGAGGTAGAGGCGGGCGTCAGAGCAAGTTAGGACAGTCAGGGCTATACAGAGAAACCCTGTCTCAAGAAAGAAAAAGAAAAAAACAAAATGAAAAATGAAACCAACAACAAAACCCTCCTAGGTCTCAGCTGTCTTCTCAGTTAGAGATTAGCTGCCCTGAAGTGATTTCTTCCAGCCTGAAGATCTAGAATCCACCCCTCCTCCCTCCCGTCAGAGCAAGCCCAACGTCTCATCCATCTCTGTCCTTCGCCTGCTGGTCTACCTCCTTTCTCTCCAGCGTCGACTAGCTCTGAGGAAGCTTCTTAGCATTTTTCCATCTGCAGCTGTAGCCAAGACGTTTGGACTCGACTTGATGTCAGGTATATGGGTATATAATACAGTAAATCGAGTGCTTACCGATAATAATTCAAAGGAATTGATTCATTTTGCCTGGGGATTGCTGCAGTGACAGAGCTCTCAGCTAGCATGCAGAAAACTCTGAGTTCAGTCCCCCAGCCACAAGAATGACAAAACAAAACGCCAAATAGATAACATTAACTCGAAAAAGAAATTTATTTTAAAATAATTTTTTGATGCTCGTAAGATTTTACCATTTGTTAAAGACCAAGGCAGATTTGCATACTGGTAAGACAGAGACAAGCTCCTTTGTTTATACGTAACTAAATTTTAGCTGTTTACCTGCTATGGTAGAATGTAAAGTATCATCAGAGGTTTGTAGAACTGACAGATATTTTGATTTTATGATTGGCAATGCCAAGAGTGCCATTTTGTGTAAATTAAAATAGTAGCAGAGGACATGTGTTCAGAAATTGTTAGAAATGTGTTTCCCTACCCCCAAGTCAGATTTCCCTTAATCTTCTTCTAAGACTCTAGACAGCAACTGAGGCAGATGTTTTTGCTTTAGATGGGGTCTCACATATACCAAGTTGGCCCCAGATTTCCCAGAATGGCCTTGAACTGGTGTCCTTGGGCCTCCAGTGGTGGTGGCTGGGGTTACGGGCGAGCTGTGCCACTCCTGGGTTATGCACAGCTATGGATTGAGCTTAGTTTCTACTTAGCCCGTGAGGAGCAGCAGGAGGAAATGCTGACTTCATTTTCCATCACTAAACCGCTCTGTTTCCATATTAGCAGCAAAGACACTACAATTTACAAAGTACCATAGTCTCTGTGAGCTTCTAGGTGGCATTGCTCGGTGTATGCCATGCATGGGTCAAAGTGTGCCCATCCAATGTTCAATACCAATACACAAGAGTTGGCAGAAACAGCCCGGATTCATTTGGAGTTTGATAATTTTGGGTTGTTGTGCATTCAGAAACCTCTTGCTGTTGCCCAGTTTTCTCTGCTCCCACAATTATTTTCTGGTGGACACCCACAGTTTTTCGAATGCAGGGGCTTAGCCAAGTTCACTGCTGCCCCACCCCCACCACCCACCACCCCAGTCCCCAACAATTACAAACTTGTGTTCAGCTGCCCTCTAGTGGCCAAAATGATAATGTGCATCTGTGCACTTTCCCATCAAAACCTGAGAAGCTTGCAAGTGACCTCCAAGGACAGACACTTCCACTCCAATCAGGTGGCCTCCCTGACAAAGGGCACATGCTATGATAGCTCTCAAACTTGCACGTTCTGCAGCCACATGAATCTGAATATCCCTTTGTCTTTCTGAGACCCACGTTGTTCTGAAATAGGGGTTGGTGTCTCATGGGTGACAGACTATTCCAAAACTTAGGGGCTGTGACACCAAGGACTAGTTTCTCATTCATGACTCCTCCTGTCCACAACTCACCCACGTCACCCTCCCTCTAGCACCCTCCAGGTCATTGCCAGGGATTGTGACAAACTGAAGATTAATGAATCCCCCTTACCAGCCACTAAAGGCTTTGACCTAATTAGAACTCGTTAGCCAGAGCTAGCTAGCTGGGACACCCGCTACGAGAAGGTAGGAAGGTAAACTTCTCTGGCGCACTGAGAGCTGAGGAGCCAGGACTGTTTGGTGTGGAGACATTTTCTGGTAGCTTTAAAAGTGACCTCAGGGGCTGGAGAGATGGCTCAGTGGTTAAGGGCACTGACTGCTCTTCCAGAGGTCCTGAGTTCAAATTCCAGCAACCACATGGTGGTTCACAACAATCTGTAATGGGGATCCGATGCCACCTTCTGGTATGTTTGAATACAGCTACAATATACTTACATACATGAAATATGAAATAAATAAATCTTAGAGAGAGAGAGAGAGAGAGAGAGACCTCTGGGAGGCTCTAAGTCTTTGCCGTCACTGCACTCACTCCATGGAAGCCAGGAAAACTGACTCCCTGGAGGCAGTTAGCCTGGCCACTGGTGGATGGTGTGCCTAGCGTCCAAGACATTAAATCCAGCCATAAACATACACACACACATACATGCAAGCCCACGCACATACTCACACACAAGCATACACATACACACTTACACATGCACACACATTTGCATACACACAGTTGCAGCCTTGGAATTTCTATTTTCTTGCCTATTTACCACCCCGTGGTTTCTTTCGAGTACCATGAACCCGTGGAAAGCTACTCAAAGCCACGGTCACACAGTAAAAGCGTGGGCTCTCAGATCTCCGTACTTCAACTTCTAATGGCGAGAGGGAGGAGGTCTACCGACCTAAGTCCTCCAGAAAGATTGTTAACGGGGATTGTGGCCACCATGTGTGCCTGTTCGTGTGTGCGCACACATGTGTGTGCTGTGCATGCATGGATATCTGTCTGCATAGAGAGGTCAGAAGTCAATGTTGGTTGTCTTCCTCAAACGCTTGCCGCCTTGTTTTCTCAGACAGAGTCTCTCAGTGAGCAAGGAGCTCATTGATTTAGCTAGGGTGCCTGCCCAGTGAACGCCGGGGACCTCACATCTCTGCCTCGCTCCTACCAAGAGTCCGGGTACACTTGACCTTTATGTGGGGGCTGGGAAGCCCGCTCATGCTTACATGGCTAGCGGTTCACCAACGGAGTATTTTCCGGATCACCAACGGAGTATTTTCCGGATCACCAACGGAGTATTTTCCCAGCCCCGCGGCCATCGTTTGTTGGTTTCTTTGTGGGTTTTTGTTTTGGTTTGGTTTGGTTTGGTTTGGTTTTTGGTTTTTCGACACAGGGTTTCTCTGTGTAGCTCTGGCTGTCCTGGAATTCACTCTGTAGACCAGGCTGGCCTCGAACTCAAGAAATCCCCCTGCCTCTGCCTCCCAAGTGCTGGGATTAAAGGCATGCGCCACCACTGTCTGACACTTTGTTGCATTTTCGAGACAGGGTTTCTCTGTGTAGCACTGGCTGCCCTGGAGCTCACTTCCTCTAATTCAGACATCCACCTGCCTCTGCCTCCTGAGCGCTGGGAGCAAAGGTGTGCGCCGCCATGCCATGCGGGACTCCTGACGCCACCTTTCAAGGGCACTGAGAGTCTCCTCCCTCCCTCCCTCTCAGCCGCTCTTTTGGCCTCTCCAGCCTTCGAGCTCCAGCAGAGCAGTGGGGGAGGAACAAAGAGAAGCCTGTCCCGCCCTCTCGACTGGAATCTGAACATCGCAGCCATTCCCACTCGGGACCCTGCGCACCCACCCCGGCAAGCCCGGCCAGTCCCTGGGACTCCACAAAATCTCCTAAAGCAGCTGGGGAAAAAATCCCCTGCAATCTCAGTCTCCAGGGTTCCCCGCAGAACACCAGGCCTACTGGCCGCTATGCTGAGACACCTCCCCATGACGTGTCAATAAATCACACACAGACCAGGGCAGGAATAAGTTGCTGATGGGGTCAGAAGTGACAAGTTCATCAGGTTTTCTCCTTGGTCTAAGCTGTCTTGAAAAGCCACCCTCCAGCCGGGCACTTGGGAGGCAGAGGCAGGCGGATTTCTGAGTTTGAGGCCAGCCTCGTCTACAGAGTGAGTTCCAGGACAGCCAGGGCTACACAGAGAAACCCTGTCTCGAAAAAACCAAATCTAAAAAACCAAAAAGAAAAGAAAAGGAAAGGAAAGGAAAGGAAAGGAAAGGAAAGGAAAGGAAAGGAAAGGAAAGGAAAGGAAAGGAAAGGAAAGGCCACCATCCAGCTGGGTGGTGGCGGCAGCACACACTAATCCCAGCCCTTAGGAGGCAGAGGCAGGTGGATCTCTTGAGTTCGAGGCCAGCCTGGTCTCCAGATGGAGCTCTAGAACAGCCAGAGCTACATAGAGAAACCCTGTCATGGAGGAAAGAACAACAGCAGCACAAAGGGGTGGAGAAAGAAGAAAGGAAGGAAGGAAGGAAGGAAGGAAGGAAGGAAGGAAGGAAGGAAGGAAGGAAGGAAGGAAGGAAGGGAAGAAGGAAGGGAAGAAGGAAGGAAGAAGGGAAGAAAGGAAGGAAGAAGGGAAGAAAGGAAGGGAAGAAGGAAGGAAGAAAGGAAGGAAGGGAAGAAGGAAGGAAGGAAAAGGAAGGAAGAAAGGAAGAAAGGAAGGGAAGAAGGAAGGAAGGGAAGAAGGAAGGAAGGAAGGAAGGAAGGAAGGGAAGAAGGAAGGAAGGAAGGAGAAGGAAAAGGAAGGAAGGGAAGGAGAGAGGAAAGTAAAGCCACCCTCCGGTCTCCACTCACAGGTGTACCCCATGCTCTGGCCTCGTGACACCACCCAGCTCTCAGGAGGTCCCCTAGGGACACCACAGCTTTTGCTGGCATATTCCCCTTCCTTTCAAGGAAAACTCTTATGCAACCTTCAAAGCCCATCCTCCTGATCACTTCCTAGGGCAAGCCTTCCTTGGCAGGCCCCTGTGGAGACTCTACAATCATGTTTTCAGTTCCCCTCAGCTTTGACCACTGTTATCTTTCCATTCATCCTGGGTTTTTTTGTTTGTTTGTTTGCTTGTTTGGTTTGGTTTTTGTTTTTGTTTTTGTTTTTGTTTTTGTTTTTTAGCTCTTTGCAGTTAGGGGCAACATGGGGTCTTTACAGTCTCCGTGCTGGAATGAGTGTGGGGTCAGAGTAGGTTCTGACTTGCCTCTGTAGCTAACTGACATGCCTTGGCTATATAATATTTTCTTCCCCCCATGACTTCCTTAACAATTGTGACCACCAGTGAAGTGGTCTTGCAGATATGATGTGCAAGTAAACAGATGTCAATCCAGGTGGTGGCGATGGGCACCTTTAATCCCAGAGTTCTGAGTTCAAGGCCAACCTGATCTACAAAAAGAGTTCCAGGATAGTCAGAGCTACACAGAGAAACCCTGGAGAGAGAGAGAGAGGGAGAGAGAGAGAGGGGGAGAGAGAGAGAGAGAGAGAGAGAGAGAGAGAGAGAGAGAGAAGGAAAGAAAAGAAGAAAAAAGAAACAGGTGTCTACAGAACAGATAACACACGCTGAGCCTGGGGCCAGGTGCCGGGAGGGGGACTCATCTTTGACACCAGTGCCTAGCACACAGAAATGCTCGGTGGATTCAGGAAACTTGTCTGGGGTACGCCTCTTACATCCCCACTGTTGCTGCGTTTCCTGTTCTCAGGCCCTGGCTTCAGGGCCCTCTCTGCCCTGTCCTCTGGCAGATGCCCAGGCAGATGGAAAGACTCTGCCTTCCCCAGTACTGGCCAGTGGCTGGTGGCCACGCCGCCTAACCCTGTAAGACCTGCTGAGGATTCAGTGGACTCTGCTGCTCTAACTATCCCACCGGAGACATGTCTTTCCACTGTTTAGAGGCAGAAAACATACCTTTCACGAAGAGTCGCTCCCTATTGAGTATAAAAGAATTGGATGACAAGGATGATGAGGATGATACTTCCTTGCTGCTTCTCTTTTGTCTCTGGCTGTCAAAAAACTCGAGGATAAAAATAACAGTATTACAGCCAGAATGTGTATTTCAAGATTCTTCTGCCTCTACCTCTCAAGGTGCTGGCTTATAAGAATATGCCATTATAGCCAGCTTATAGCCTAATAATTGTATACAAAGCATTGTGCACACAAGGCAAGCATTCTGAGCAACAGAGCTACCCAGCCCAGGTCAGGTGCTATCCCTTGCAAAATCCTGATGCTGGAATTTTACCAAACCATAGTGAGCTGAGCGCCACTCGTCTCCTGACACACCGGCGTGTGCACGCATGAGAGGGATCTATGTGAAACCATCATAGCGTGTGCACGCATGAGAGGGATCTGTGTGAAACCATCATAGCGTGTGCACGCATGAGAGGGATCTGTGTGAAACCATCATAGGTTCTTTCTGGAAAGACAGGATATGAAAAATTCATTTATGAACCAGGGCCCACGGTGAGATCAGCAGGAGGTCCAGATCTGAGATGAGAAGGCGTGATGACCCTCCTGGCTTTGGAACACTAGGTGGTGGACACTGGACAGAGGCAGCGGCGGCAGCTGTTCTGGGAGCCTGGCTACCTAGGAGACTCTGGTCGGACCCCAGCCAAGCACAGTGTCACACCCAGAGCCAGGGATTTCACACTTCAGACCCAGAGTACCTTGAATTCTATTTTTAAAGGTGTCAGAAATGAGGTTCTAAAGTGAAACCTCCTGACTTGCGAATGCTGGCAACCAATAGCATCTTTTCAAAGCACTGCTCTGAATAAACCAGACTTGCCTGCAGGCCACATTGGGGCTCTTCTGGTCAAGCCCAGTCTACTCCCAAAGGATCTGTTTGGTATGGCAGGGTGACTAGTGGGTGACTTTAGTGTTCTTTCTGGAACCTACCTTCCCCGCCCCAAGACAATCTGAGAGAGCTGCCCTGTTCTGAGGCAGCTCAAGGCCAGGGCGCGTTGTCAGTCAGCCCCAGTGAGCCTGAAGAAGCAACCTGCCGCCATCTTCCACTTAAAAGCCATCTTATAGTAAAGGGGAACTAGGCTCGCCCCTGCTTATGATTAAATCTGTCTCTGGAGGATCAGGCTATGCCCCACTTGTAACTTTAACTACGAATGGCTCTGCACTGCCTGTTCCAGGCAACAGCAACTGTTGTCTTTGTTTCAAAGATATTTGCAATTGTCTTGCAACCCTAAAGTTTATATGGCCCCCTATCACTACTTTATTATGACTGCCTGTAGTGATAGCCTTGTCTTGATGGCTGTGTTCTGCTCCTGTAGCCCCGCCCATTTTCCCCCATTTAGAAACCCCCTCCCCTAAGATGTAAAGCCTTGTCTTCTTCACATCTGACGCTGACCCCTTGAACCCCTCTTTAGGGGGACACAGCCCGTGTACATGATAAAAAAAAAAAAAGCTTGCTTTAATTAACTTGGCCATGATGATTTGAGTGGGCGGTCTTTCTCCTCTTATCTTTGGGATTAAAGCCCCAGATCCAAGCTGGACCATGTGTAGGGCCCTGAGCCATATTAAGAAAATGGGTTCAAAAATGGGCGCTTGACCTAGGATGAGGGCTAAGTCCCTTTCCTGGGTTATTGGCACTTCAGGGAGAGCCTAGAGCAGGTGAGCATGTCTGGTGGCTGGCAATATGAGGCAGAAAAAAATCTGCTGGTGTGGACACCAGGTGTGGTGGCACATGCCCGTCATCCCAAGAGGAGATTCAGGAGTTCAAATCCAGCATCAGCTCAATAATTTAAAACAAACTGAGGCTGAAGGAGACCCTAGTGCGATGACAGAGGGGAGGGAAGGTGGGAAATAGAAAAAGCTGGCATTAGCTGACTCTCACCCCCATAGTGAGAGGACAATGGCTGATTTTAAAAGGTGCGAAGAAGCAAGAATAGAAGGTTGTCAGAGAGGACCAGGGTGTGGCTCAGGGGTAGAGACCTCTCCTAGCAAGAATAAGGCCCCCCAGCTCCCATCTCTCC
The DNA here is from genome assembly GCF_947179515.1 of Apodemus sylvaticus. Lineage (NCBI taxonomy): Eukaryota > Metazoa > Chordata > Mammalia > Rodentia > Muridae > Apodemus > Apodemus sylvaticus. Next base: position 50,981,026 of record NC_067488.1, on the reverse strand, counting down.
CATCTCTAAGGTGTGGGGGAGGGGAATCCTACAGGGCCTGGGCACTTGGAAGGCAGGGTCAGGTGCTTGAGACTACCCTGGTCTACAGAGCAAGTTCCAGGATCGTCAGGGATACACAGAGAAAGCCTGGCTCCAAAATAAAATAAAATAAAATAAAATAAAATAAAATAAATCCTCCAGGATCCACCTAGTTCTAGAGAGCTTGAATGAACTCCTGTTAACTTTTATGTAAAGAACCAGAGTTCACAATGTTCTCTGGTCCCTCCCTTCCTCGCCCAGGCTGGGGAGATGGATTTCTGCTCTAGAAGCCACTACTCCCGTCATGCGCATGGCGCAGGCTCAGGCCCTTGGAACCCTGAACAAAGGCAACCGTAGAGGTGGGTCTGGTGCTGCTTGCCTTCAGATGCTAGATTCTGTACTCCGAGATCTGGCCACTCCAAGACAAGCAGATCCTCATGGACACCAACTTTTGTTGTGTAAACTTTGCCCCCCAAGTTATCCAGGACTGGTTGATGAGGACACCTACAGCCTGGGCTGGGCAGAAGAGACCGGGCAGAGAAAAGGGTACTGGGCTTGGGGGGGAGGGTCTCAGGAGAAAAGAGAGAAAATCGAGGGGAAAAGAGGAAGGAGTGGGGGTGGCTGGGTGGGACATGGCAGTGTGTCAGCGTTGCTAATGGGGAAGCAGACAAAATGGCACCAAGGGTTGGCATCTGCCCAGCTCTAGTGATTTAAGGCTTATTATAAATATAAAGGTTTTCTGTCTTTTATTTGGGAACTAAATGATCAAAGGCGAGATAGGAACCCCTGAATAATATTTACAACAGACAGCACTGAGCTTCAGGTCCTGGCTTCATACCTTCACACCTCTTGCTAATTAGATTATCACACACACACACAAATGTCACAAGGGACTTGTGACACCAGAAGCCTCAAATGTCAGAAGTATAACCTGTAGGCAAGAGATTTTTAAAATATACAAGAGCCTGGCATTGCAGAAGAAACTGAGGTGACACAGGGTGTGGAAGTAGGCTGGCCCCTGTGATTTTGTGAGGTGATCTGACAAGCATGGGAAGGACTCTGACCTCTAAGAGATTCTTACAGAGCCCACCCACCTGCTGGTCTCTCTGACACACCCTGCCTGCCCACAGCCCATATTCAGACCCTAGCTCTCAAGTTCACCAAAATCTAGGAATTGCTGTCCACACAGCCTGCCCTCCGACTTCCAGTCCCTCACTCAAGTAGCAGGAAAGACGGTGACCCTAAATGACCTGGCTCTCTGTTCCTCAAGCTTGTTTCCTCTCCTTCACCCATCCAGCATCCTTCCTTCTTCCTTCCTTCCTTCCTTCCTTCCTTCCTTCCTTCCCTAGAGTCACCTTCAACTATAGGACCAGCTCACCTCTGGCTCCAGCAGTCTAACCAATCAGGGTATCCCAACCAGAGCTCACATGCTTTGGGGACCAATAAGAATCTACCTTCAGAACTTTCTCACCTTTAAGAGACTGCCTCACGTTCCTCATCTTTTTTGTTCTAGAAGATTTTTTTTTTGTTGTTGTTGTTTGTTTTTTCAAGACAGGGTTTCTCTCTATAGCCCTGACTGTCCTGGAACTCACTCTGTAGACCAGGCTGGCCTCGAACTCAGAAATCTGCCTGCCTCTGCCTCCCAAGTGCTGGGATTAAAGGCATGTGCCACCACCACCCAGCTTGTTCTAGAAGATTCTTAATTGAGTTTTGTTTTGTTTTGTTTTAAGACAGGGTCTCCATAGGCCATGGTGGTTCACCCCTTTAATCCCAGTATTTGGGAAGTAGAGCCAGATCTCCATGAGTTTGAGGTCAGCCTGATCTACAGAGTGAGTTCCAAGACAGCTAAGGCTACACAGAGGAACTAAACCAACCAACCAACCAACTAAAACAAAAAGACAGGCCCTCCCAGTGTAGCTCTGGATGCTTTGAAATTTACAGAGATCCACCTACCTCTGCCCCCTGACTGCTGGGATTAAAAGCATGCACCCCCACTCCCAGTCCTAACTGGACTTTTTAACTGGACACACAGTCACCCAGCTCAAGACTACATTCCCCAGACTCCCTTGCAGCTAGGATAGCCACGTGTTTAAATATCAAGCAGAGAAGATACATAGTTACCATCACCAGAGAGTCCTCCAGAGAAGCATCAGCTCCCTGCCTTCCACCCCACCCCCACCCCCATCTCCCTGATGCTGAGCTGCTCCGGTTGCCAGGAACCAACTCATGCTAAACAGGCAATGTCCCAAGTGTGGTAAAGCGAGGGCGGGTGGGGGGTGGGGTGTGCGGGAAGCCTTGGGGTCCCTGAATGGAAATGAACACCAAACCAGCCTTGAGCACTCTCTCTGTGTTTACACCTGCTGTTTTGCATCTTAGTGATTAATTTTCTCTCCTAGCCTGTCCTCTCCTCCAGGGACTCCAGTGAGCACGTGTCCCCAGGAACTGGAGAGACAGAACAAGCTCTTCCAGTGGACTCAAGTTTGGCTCCCAAAATCCATGTCAGGAGGCCAGCCACCACCTGTAACTCCAGTCCTCTCTCTCCCTGCAGGTACTTGGAGACATTTAGCGCAACTTCTAGTGGGGTAGCCTGCCAGATGCTAACCATCTTCCTACGGTCATAGGACACTCCCCTGCCCATAACCAACAATGGCCGGGGCTGTCGGCTGAGAATCTCTGCTCACCTTTGCAGCGATTTGGTGTTACCATCTCCAATGCAGGGACCCCCTAAGCTGTTGTGTTTTTCACAAAGACCCACTTTGATAAAGAATAACCCTGCAAAGGTAGCCGTGGAACCTTTATTAGTGTCGGAGAAATGAAGACGGAAGCCTCCGCGGGAGTGGGGGGTGGGGTGAGGGAGGGAGGGAGGCTTCAGTTTGTATGCAAAGTCAAGTAATGAGACCTCTACACGGGGGAGCGTCCAGAATGGGCCGGCAGGAATAAGCTCAACCCTGGCAGCGCAGCATGGGACAGAGAGGGAGCGTGGGGCAGCCTAGGGCAAAGGGTGGAACCTGCCGTGGATAGTCCTCCCTCTGACCCACAGAGCCCATTATCCCCTCCACTGCCTGCTCTGCCAGGGGCCCCACCCTCTCCTCTCTCCTCCTCTCCTCCCCGTCCCTCCCTCCCTCTCCTCCCCCACCTCACGTGCGCACGCAGACAGGCACACCCTTCCCAAATCTTGTCCTTCTGCAAAAGCCAACATACACTATCACTAGTTCTAAGCCTGAGCCCTCAGAGGTGGGCGGGGCTGATCTATGGCAAGCCGGGATCCCGCTGAATTCGATCCTTTTCCTGGGTCAGCTTTGAGGGCAGTGCAGCTCAGCCGCCAGGCAGAGACGGGAGCAGAAAGCAACTGAGAGATCAGTGGGACAGTCAGTCATACCTGACTCCAGGTAGAGTGGCAGAGGGAAGGGCAGCGCAAAGGCACGGAGAGCTACTGAAGGATGTCCCCAGAGCTAGGAATGGAAGGCATGGGCGAACGGGCTCGACTCTGAGGTTTTTGATCTCGCAGCAGCAAATAAGATTCAAGTGCCTGGTTTCCACGGAAAGGGGCTTCCCTGGACAACTAGGACCTCTACTGGGCTGCAGATGGATGGATAGGAAGATCGAAGGAGTCGTCCTCTGTCAGCTTGGAGGGTCTCAGACTTCCGGGCCTCCGAAAGCCAGGTTGTCCCGCATCATCAGCGTCTTGCGGAGATCACGGTCCACCAGGGGGCGCTGCATGCGCCACTTGTGCGCCTCCTGCAGGCCAGGCTCGAAGTAGTAGATGCAGGCTCCAAAGCCCATCAGGATGAGGACGGAGATGACCAGGTAGACAGGCACAAACCAGTCCAGAAAGTGCGGCATGGCGCCGGCTTTGGCTGCCAAGACACAGACACGAGGACACAAGAAAGCTGCTTTGTAGTAACCACCCGAGAGAGCCACGCGCCTTCCCGCATCAGAGGGGGAGCGCCTAGGGGAGTAGGGGACAGTACCGAGCAGACTGCAGGGTGATTGAGCAGCTCAGGCCTTCCCCCTTCGGCACGCACCATGCTGCCCTCTTCACACGAGGACACTCAGCTCCTACTCATCCTTCAAGAAGGAGATCTATTAGCCAAGAGCTGCGCTGGCTCCAGGCCCCTTCTTAATGTGTGTGCTCTCGGACAAGTGGCCTAAGTCTGGACCTCGGCTTCCTCAGATGGACAGGGAAACCAGTACAACTCCAGCACAGGCTGTAAAGATGATTAATCCTTGCTGGGGGGAGGGGCGGGGCGGGGGAGGGCGTGCATGCGCAAAGCACTTGCTGAAAGAGGACAAGGCTCACAGGAGCCTCCTCGGCTCTCCTTACACCCTGAGGCCCCCGCTGAGCCTGCTCCTTACCAAAACCCCACCCACTCACACACACACACACACACACACACACACACACGAGGAAGACTTGGGGCCACAGGCAACTTGCAGCCTGGTGAACTTCCGGAGTTCAAACACTCATCCCCAGGGCACCTGATCTGTCATCAATAGAGTCTACACAGCAGAGTTTTGGGCCTATGAGGCCATATCACAGGTGCCATGTCACTTGGGTATGAACAGGGGTTCTCTGGCCGTAAATGGGAACGACAGCTCCTGAGTGGTAGGGACTCCGCAGCTGCTAAGTGGGTTAATGTGTGTAAGATTTTCCCATACCAGTGTCTGCCGTGTAAGGTGTTCTTACCCTCTGCCCTTCCGTTTTTCTTAGCTATAAAAAAGAGATTGAAACAGAACTCTCTTCCTAAGTCCGTTGTAAATCAAACTTAAGCATTTTCATTACGTGTTACTTATCACATCTGTGTGTGCGCTCACATGCGTGCTTGGATGGCAGTGTGTGCACAGGCATGAGGACGAGGGTCATAACATGAGTGTGGTGGTAGTGGGTAAACTCTCGGATGCTGAATTGTCCGTATAGGTCCTGCAGATTGAATTCAGGTTGCCAGGCAAGGCAGGACGTGACTCCAACTACTGAGCTGCCTCCCCAGACCCGGTTTTTTTCTCTTTGTTTTTAAACGTTTTCGTTGCACACCTATAATCTCAGCACCCCGGAGGCAGAGGCAGACGGATCTAAGAATTTGACGGATGCCAGCTTGGTCTACCGAGTGAGTTCTAGGACAGCCAGGCTACACCCTGTCTGGAAAAAAAAGAAAAGAAAATTTTAAAAATGGTTTTGAAACAGGGTCTCATATAGTCTAGGCTGGCCTCCGTGTGACAACAACCTTGCCCTTCTGCTCCTCCTGCCTTCTCCTTCCTAGCGCTGGGATAGCAGGCTGCCACACCGCGCCCGCCCGCCCGGCCTATGCAGTACTGGGAAGAAAACCCGGGGCTTCGCGCCGCCGGGCAGGCATTCTGTTAACCGGGTCCCCAGCTCCACTCTGTGGGTTTCAGACAGCGCCACCTCCGGCCAAGCCTGGCAATAATCAGCACTCCACCTGTGTCGGCGACTGTTACTTTGAAGAAGCCACAAGAAAGAACGCATGGAGCATAGAGCACCAGTCACAATAGTCACGTGACCCCAGGCTCCTTCGACTCTGTCCCTGTGGCTTAAATGAGAATAATTTCCACAGGCTCTTTGTGTGACCGCGTCGTCCCCCGCTGGTAGAGCTGTCTGGGAAGGATTAGGCGGTATGGCCTTGTTGGAGAAGATGGGTCACTGGGGGGGGGGGGGGGCGGGCAGCTTTGAGTTTTCAAAAGCCCACACCATTCCTAATCCCCCACTCCCACCTATGCATCAAAATGTGAGCTCTCAGGGGCTGGAGAGATGGCTCAACAGTCAAGAGCACTAACTGCTCTTCCAAAGGTCCTAAGATCAAATCCCAGCGACCACAGGGTGACTCATAAGCAACCATAATGAGATCCGATGTCCTTTTCTGGGGTGTCTGAAGACAGCTACAGTGTACTTACATATAATAAATCTTTAAAAAAAAAAGTGAGTTCTCAGCTGTCCTGTCGCCATGACCTTTCTCCACCTGCATGGTCTCTACCCTCTGAAACCAGGAGCCCAACTTACTTTCTAAGTTTCCTTGGTCATGATGGTTTTTTGTCACAGCAATAGAGAAGTGTGTGTGTGGTTGCATGTATGTGTGTGTGTGTGTCTGTCTGGGTCTCTGTGTCTGTGTGAGTGTGTGTCTGTGTCTCTGTGTGCATGTGTGTGGCTGTGTCTCTGTCTGTATCTGTGTGTGCATGTGTGTGTGTGTCTGTGTGTGTGTGTGCTCGAGTGTGTGTCTGTGTCTGTGTCTCTGTGTATGTGTGTCTGTGTCTGCCTCTGTGTGTATGTGTGTGTGCATGTGTGTGAGTCTGTCTCTCTGTGTGTGTGCGCGTGTGTGCATGTGTGTGTGTGTGTGTGTGTCTCTGTGTCTCTATATATGTGCGTGTGTGTGTGCGTGTGTGCATGTGTGTGTATGTCTGTGTCTCTGGGTCTCTGTATATGTGCACGTGTGTATGTGTGTGTGCATGTGTGTGAGTCTGTCTCTCTGTGTGTGTGCGCGTGTGTGCATGTGTGTGTCTCTGTGTCTCTATATATGTGCGTGTGTGTGTGTGTGTGCGTGTGTGTGTGTGTGTGTGTGTGTGTGTGTGTGTGTATCCACCATCCCTCTCTGCCAGCATTCCTACCTCATGTCCCATGCTGGACGCTGTCACAGAACTGATGTCACCTGCTGCCATGCCAGCTCATTTTCATGTCTGCTTTTATTTTCCCCGGTCTATTCTTTGTGTCTTTGTTTATTGGGCAAACTTCCATCCAGCCAGTCACGGTCAGGTATAGAAAGAGACAGGGGTCCATTTACCTCACCCCACCCCTTCCTTGGGTCAAGGAAAGCATGGTCTAAGGAGCCTTCTTGTGCACACTTGGCAGGGACTGCATTTCACAGAGCTCAGCATGTTGACTGGACGTTACTGTCCATAGACCAAGGACAAGACAGAAGCCTAGGCAAGCTACATTGCAAAGGATTTCCTGACTGAGAAATGGTGGAGCTAGGGCCCCTTCCCAGTGATGGCCTGAGGTTTGGATCCCATGCCACAGGGAAGAACTTCCCAAGCCTGAGGGGAATGAGCCACTGGGGCTTCTGGTGGGGGGAGGGGACAGAATCACCTCCAGAGCAGGTTCCAGAGAAATGCCATTATTCTAACCTCCAAACTGCAGCCCCTCCTGCCGTCCCCACCCCCACCCCACGCACCCCCCCACTCCATTCCCAGGTTGTCTGTAACCTTGTGGGAGGGAGAGATGTTGCTTCCTGGATCCCCCTTACCCCCGAGTTTTCATTTTTCTGTCCTGAAATAAAGGCAACAGCTAACGGTGCCCTATTTCTGGAGGGATAGGTTAAAGGGCAGTTACGGACTTTGAGTCAGGACTAGAGCGGCAGAGGTGGGGTGGGGTGCTGGGCCCAGCACCCTGCCAGCACCATCCTTTTGTGAAAGCCAGATAAAGGGTGCAGAATTGCCTGCCGGGTGCCGATGCTGCAGTGGTTTGGGTGGGAAAGGGGTCCCAGGACAGGATGAAACTTAACTGTGAGAATGAGAGTCTGGGACAAAGCAGTGCTTCTTTCACAGGCAATACTGTAGATCTGTGGGGCAGAGCCTGGGGTCCTTCTGCCTTCCCAATACTCCAAATAAAAATCCATGCATCCCGGGGCAACAGAGGACTCCTAGGCCTTCTCCTGATTTTTTGGGGGACCGGCATAATTGAAAAGGAAAAACATGGGTCGTTTCTGTGACCTTGGACCCCTCCTCACCCTCTGGGCTGCAGGCTTCCGTAAGCACAATGGCTGTGGTGGTTGCCAGATGATCTCTAAGAAAATTGCCAAGCCTGTGACAGTATGAAGGCTGCAGAGCCCCACTCCCTGTCTCCCAAGCCACTAGCAACATTGCATGCCTGCAGACTTACCTCATGCCCGTAGATGCCTCTTCTGCAGTCTTTGCACAGAGCCAGATGCCTCGGTCTGAGCAGCTTAGTGCTGCCTAGTGGACTCAATCGCAGCTGCTGTCCCCAGAGACACTGCCATCTGTGGCCACTGTGGGACCTAAAGGCAGAGAACGACAGGTCACTACTCCCACGGGAGATGGCGCTTGTCTGGTCTGGAAGCCTCTGAGTGCGCCAAGCAAGAGGCAGCCAGTCTTGGGCTGGCTTGGCACCCTGGTACCTCTCCTTACTATCAAAGACCCTTCTCTCTGCACCTCCACATTCAGGATAGCAGGAGGTGGGACCTGTCTCAGCCAATCAGCAGCCAGACAGAACAAGGGCTTTATCCTCTGTTGCCATGGCAACCAGCTTTCTTTTCTGGATCCCTCTACTGTACACGTGGTACCAGGGATGACAGGGAGGGCAGAATTCAGGGAGGATGAGAGCCATCTAGCAGAGGCGAGGTCCCAAGGATGGCAGGCAGAGGGGAGAAAACCCAGGGCAGACTAGGGTGTCTGGCCGGCGGGCAGGGGTGTACCAACAGTAACAGGCAGTGCTAATGAGGGTTCCATGACCCGGAACTGAGAACTGAGAGCCGCGGTGGAGCTGGCTCCGCGGATCTCTTGCTCTTGGTCAGACACTGTGTTCACTCCTTCATTTCAATGATCCACCGCCAAGGTAGGCAAGCTAGCCTGCTTTCGGGGACACCTCTGACAGCTGCCCCACGCCCTTCTGCCTTGTTTCTACAGATCCCCAGACACCCCCACCTAGCCTTCCAGCCCAAGTGGATGTTGACCGACTTGACCATGAGTCAGCCCAGACCCAGAGACCTGAAGCTGCTGGGATCAAAGTCAAGGGTAAGACTGGGCACAGGAGACTCGGGCTGTAAACCTGGATTCTCCCCCCCCCCCCCCACATGCCCTTGGTCGGCCATAGATAGTCTGTAACTGGTAGGATGGCTCCTTCAGCTAGGGGTCCATGAATATGAAAGGCTATCATCTCCAAAGGACAGAACAGCCCTCAGGACCCAGAGGTGCAGAGGAGACTGTGAGGACCCAGTTCCCCAGAGTCTATTCCCAGAAACTCAAGGACAGGCAGATGGAAAGACGGCTCTGGGCCCTCAGTCCCTAAGATGTCACCATGTCACCTGCTCTGTGGGCATGGTGGGTCCTTCCCAACACGTGGTCAAGGAGGGGGTGAGTTGAGGGTCCAGGGGATTTTAAACCTTCAAGTACACCAGGGAAAACAAATCCATTATACCTATAGATCTTTTGGTATTTATCTCATTGTGTGCTATTCTTTTATTATATTTGCGTACCATGCTGTGGCCTGTGTAAGGAGGTCAGAAATCAACTTGCACGAATCAGCTCTCTTCCACCACATGGGTTCCAGGAAATGGTCTCTGGTTATTAGGGTTGGGGCGGGGGGAGTTTGGATTTGGTTTTTTCGAGACAGGGTTTCTCTGTATAGACCTGGCTGTCCTAGAACTCACTCTGTAGACCAGGTTGGCCTCGAATTCAGAAATTCGCCTGCCTCTGCCTCCCAGAGTGCTGGGATTACAGGCGTGCACCACCACCACCCGGCTAGTTATTAGGTTTGAGATAGCAAGTACACTTACCTGCTGAGCCACCTCATTAGAGCAGTTTTCTCTTCCTTCGGTGCTAGGGATGGACCCCACAACCTCACACACACTGAGTGTGAGCTCTGTATCACCATGCCTGGCTTATATAGCAGTTTCCTTTTATTGATGTGATTTTTCCAAAACTTCACTATGTAGCTCTGCCCATCCCGGAACTCACTACACACACCTCACTGGTCTTGCTCTATCTGCTTCTGCCTCTCAAGAGCCGGGTGATAGGTTATTTTTCTGCCAGTAAAATGAGCCAATTCAAACCAGATCAGAATATATTAAGAAGATATCAGGCGAGTTTATTGGGAAGCTTTTCTTGGGCAAGTTACCTGGCTCCAAAGACTGAGGTCAGGGAAGTTGCCCTGGAGAAGGAGGCGGGAGGGAGAGTGCACAGAGAAAAAAGGAGGAGCAGAGAGCCAGGAAGACCAACATATCCAGATTTTATAGGAAAGATCTGCTGGGGGAAGGGCAGCTCAGCCCCTAAGATGTGAAGTTCAGGGTTAGAGGCGGGCATGCCAAGTGGGCACTGAGGGGATGCTGGGAGAACCTGGAGGCCAGGTCTGCTTTGGTACGTAAAATATGCACCTCAGTCCCTTGTCTGGAAGCCAAAAATGGGGATTCAAGGCTTGCCCAGAGCATACAGTAGCTTCATGTGTCAATTATGTCTCAAAGAAATCTGTAAGGTGTGTGATAAACAGTCCGTAGGTATTGTTTTAGCCGCCAATTCTTTTAGTCATAGGAAAACTTCTTGGGGACCTCAATGGTGACAGAGGTAGAGCCAGGGTGGCTTCTGTTAAAAGGTGAGATCTCTGGACTGCAACGCTCAAATTCCCCCATCTTTCCCAGGCAGCCCACCAGAGCCTCATAAAAGCCAATCTTAAGAAAAATGTTAGCTGGGTGAAGGTGAGATTACCTTTAATCTCAGCACTCAGGAGGCAGAGGCATGCGGATCTCTGTGAGTTCAAGGCCAGCCTGGTCTACAGAGCTAACTACAGGACAGCCAAAGCTATATAAACCCTCTCTAGAAAAAAAAAGGGGGGGGGGAGAAAAAAAGTTGACACAGAAGTCTCATTGAAAGTTATTCATGAGAGGAGCTCTTGAGGCCTGTGCCGAGCCTGCCAGCCCTGACCCTACATCACAGTGTAGAGCCTATACGGCCATCCTCTACACCGCAAGGGGCACTGACAAGTACCCACTGTCCCACGTGTGGGTTCCTGGGGGACATTTCATGCACGGTTACCTGTCCCCTCACCTGTGGCTTCCCTCATGACTCTCCACCTCAGCTGCTGTTTTGATGATGACTCCGTGAAGCTGATGTTACCCCTGAGACGCGAGCCCCCATCCCCCACTAGGCCTGCTTGGTGAGGCATCTGTTGCTTCACTGGGTCTCAGCCTAGAACCTGCTAGAAAAGCCCAGACTAAAAATCCAAAGTCTTTTCACGGCCTGTGACTCTAAAAGAACACCACCTGGCCCCTCATCTCTTCCCCTCCCCCTCCCTCCCCGTGCTCCAGCCTCAGCAGTGCTCACTCTCAGAGGTGCCCACCACTGGGACTCCCTGCATCTGTCATCCACCACTGGAGTGGGGGAGGGGTCACTGCATCTCAAGTCTTGGATTTGGTTTTTTTTTTTTTTTTTTTTTTTTTTTCCGAGACTGGGTTTCTCTGTATAGCCCTGGCTGTCCTGGAGCTCACTCTGTAGACCAGGCTGGCCTTGAACTCAGAAATCCGCCTGCCTCTGCCTCCCAGAGTGCTGGGATTACAGGCGTGCGCCACCACCGCCCGGCACATCTCAAGTCTTTCTGTGAAGCCTTTTACCCTTTATTGGTTCCTCCCTCTGAGAGGCAGAAACAGGTCCCGATATCTTTCCAGAGAAACCTCCCTTGGCCCAAAGTAGCTTCCTTCCATCCATCACCCCCTCGCCTGTTCTAGTTCTATCTTCATGGTATCTATTTGTCTTAGTTAGGGATTTAGTGCTGTGAGCAGACAGTGTTATGATCATGAAAAAGAAAGAAGCTAGAGAATATAGTATGTATATAGTATATAGTATATATAGTATATATATACTATATATAGTATATATAGTGTATAGTGTATAATATATAGTATGTAGTATGTAAATAGTACATAGTACATAGTACATAATATATACTATATAGTATATAGTATATAGTATATAGTATATAGTATATAGTGTGGGGCAAAGGGGTGCCTCAGTGGGCCCAGGCCAAGGCATCCCCTCCCCCGAGGGACCAGACACACACACCAGCATAGTATAGAATGGAGTTTATTCAGGGCATGGGATGGGAGTTAAGGGGGGTAGTGGAGGCAGAGAAAGGCAGAGAGAAGGAGAGAATAGAGAAGCAGAGGCCGGCCATGACCACGTGGAGAGAGAGGGAGGGAGGAGAGCCCAAGAAGGGGCAAGAGAGAAGTTGAGAGTGAGAGAGAGAAGAGAGGAGTAAGAGAGAGGAGGGGCTGAGCAGCCCTTTTTATAGTAGGCCAGGCCTACCTGGCTGTTGCCAGGTAATGATGGGGTGGGGCTTAGACAGAATCCTAACAGACACCATGACCAAGGTAACTCTTATAAGGACAACATTTAATTGGGACCAGGTTCAGCCGATTACCATCAAGGCAGGAGCATGGCAGCATCTGAGCAGGCATGGTGCTGGAGGAGCTGAGAGTTCTACATCTTCATCTGAAGGCTGCAGAATACTGACTTCCAGGCAGCTAGGATGAGGGTCTTATAGCCCACGCCCACAGTGACACACCTACTCCAACAGGGCCATGCCTCCTAATACTGCCGCTCCCTGGGCTGAGCATATACAAACTATCACACAATTAATGTCTGATTTTCAGGGAGCCCCTTGAAATACCATTCCACTAGAATCAGAGTGCTACCTGTGCCGGGGACAGCAGCTCCATGAAGCCATTTAGGTCCTTCTTTCTCTACATGGGCCAAGTTTACTGTACAATGACAATCTGGACTGGTTGAGGGGTGAGCCCTTGGCTCTCTCAGGTAAGCACAATGTTATCACCTTGTCTCCTCCCATCGCAGGCTGGACATAATGTCTGGTGTATCTGTATTCCCGAGCTCAGGCATTCAATCTGATATCTATGAATGACTGACTAATGAGAATGAATGACTGAGTGGATGTAATGTAGTTCATTCATTCAACAAGTATTTATTAGCAACTACAATGTACCACTTTTAGAGTAAGTGACAAAGTCCCTGAGCACCTGTGTCTTTGTTAGGCAGACAGACAATAAACAAATAATTAAATTGTTAAAGAAACAATCTAGAGGTAGGAATGGTGGTGCACACCCTAATCCCTGTACTTGGGAAGCAGAGGCAAGCAGATCTTGTGAGTTCAAATCCAGCCTAATCTGCATAGAGAGTTCTAGGACAGCCAGGGCTACATAGTGATACCCTCCCTGTCTTGAAAAACCAAAAACCAAACAAAACAAAAAGCAATATAGGGGGTGGAGAGATAGCTCAGTGGTTAAGAACACTTGCTAATCTTGCAAAGGACGAGTTTCCATTCCCAGCACCAGCAAAGCAGTTATAACACCACAACCTGCTATAACTCCAGTTCCATGGGATTCTGGTTCCCTCTTCTGGCCGGCATAGGTATTGCATACTGTGGTGCACTTAAAGGCAAAACATTCATACACATAAAAAATAAATTCTCTTATATGCTCTGAACATTTCAGGATGTCTCTTGCTGGATAGACCAAGAAAACAAGATCCCAACAGCTCTGAACCCAGACCTTTGCTCAGAGTTGCTTTTGCAGAAAAGGGATAAAAAGTCACATGGACTCTTGAGCAAAAAACAGACACGTTTACCAGCCACTATAAAGCTACCTTCTAGAAGGCCAGATTGTGGTGGTGCACGCCTTTAATCCTAGACTCCAGAGGCAGAGGCAGGCAGATCTCTGAGCTTGAGGCCAGCCTGGTCTAAAACTTGAGTTCTAAGATAGCTAGGGCTACACAGAGAATCCCTGTCTGGGGAGAGAAGGGTCTAAAGTCCGAGCATCCTTACAAAGGCACGGAGACTGAGATCGCTGCAACATGCATGAGGTTTATTGATCCAACGTGTTGGGGTCATCCTGCAATTGGGACAGAGGTGACCTAGATGGCACACTGTAGGCAGTTTTTATACTTTTTAGAGGTGCAAGTTACATCAGTCAAGTTGCAGTTTAAACCCATCAGCTAACATCTATAGGCCATTGACCTTTACATCCGCCTGGGGTCTCCTGGAGATCAGGTAGTTATCAGTTCATACATTCTTACTCGGGAATGCCTTGGGAGTGGAGAGTGGAATTTGACTTAGCTTCAACTCCAGGCAGGAGCCAGAAGCTGTAAAGAGGATATCTTAACTCCAAGGCAGACACAGAGGGTATCTCAAAGGCAATTACGGAGACTCTGAATTCTTTCTCATGTTAGTCAGGAAATTCTTGGAACAAAAGAAGGGGAGCAGTCGCTGGCGCCTCACATGCTGGGTTAAATAGAATTCCTCTTGCTTTTTGCATTGATTCCGGTCTCCACGTTGTTCTCTCAGGGGGTCTCCGGTAAGTTGAGGCTCCCCAAGTCTTACAAAGCAACATTCCTTGAGGAAGAGACAAAGGACACCCCTTTCTACTTTTAGTAGATCTAATCCTTGACAATTTTCTCTAATGGTTTTCAAGTGGTTTGCATAGAACAAAAATTCTTCTTAAAGCCACCCTGTAGCCTCCTTGTCCTTCTTAAAGCAGGTCTAGTGCCCTTTTGTATTGTAAAACTATTTCAGCTAATGAATTTGCCTGTTCATAGTTTTAGGTCTATCTGGTTTTAACAGGTACCTTTCCTGGTATGCCAATAGGCATTATAGGCATTTTGTCCCTTATACCAGGGAATTTCCTTTTGACCTAACAATCCAGCTCCCCCCCCCAAGATTTATTTATTTATTTAATGTATGTGAGTACACTGTAGCTGTCTTCAGACACATTAGAGGAGTGCATTGGATCCCGTTACAGATGGCTGTGAGCCACCTCTCCAATCCCTCAATCCGGTCTTTTGTGCAGGATAAGGGGCTATATACATTCTTCTGAAACTACCTCTGGCTGAAATTAAGATGTCGTTGCTCTGGCCCAGGAAGGTTGGAATTCTTGTCAAAGACTTGGAGAGAATTCAGGCAATGGGGCATTCATCAGAAGCATCTGGTTCACTGACCCAGCCCAAGAGGCAGGGAGCAATCCCATTGGCTGGACTGGTTTGCCTTGGCTTTCGGTAAGTCCGGGGCTCTTGGAGCAGTCTGTAGTCTGTCAGCTGAGCAGAAATCTTCTGAGACAGATACAGACTAGGCACAGAAGTTAAAGTTTAGGAACTTACGGGAAAAAATCACATGAGAAGGCTAGACTGACTCCATGGCAGGCTTCAAATTGGCCGTTTAGGAGACCAGGCTAGCCCCAGTAAGTCAGTTACTAGGGAAAAAAAAAAAAAAAAACAGGCTTCAAGGCAGCAAGTGAGAAACTGCATGGCCACCAGAAGCTGCCTTGGCCACCAGAAGCGGCCACCACCACATTGCCTGAGCAGCCACAGTTTCCAGATTTCCTCGGCTACTTCCTCAGCAACAGTTTCCAGACCTCAGTTTCCAGCCCCCTCCCCACCCCGACCCCACCCCCAGGTAATGGAATGTCCCTAGCGATGGAGCAAGATATAGGTCACCTACCTCGGAATCCCCTAATGTGCTTTAAATCAGTCCTACAAGCTCACTTGGTTGTCTCTCTGTTCTGGTGATGGGAGACCCCAGCATGCTGGACTTCTGCAGAATAAAGCACTCGTTGTGTTTACATACTAATTGAGTCCAAAGTTATTTGTCAGCGAATCACAGACCCTTACACATACATTTGTAACTTTCAGGCCCATAGTTCTGGTACTTGGTGGAGGGGAGGAGTCCTAAGACCAAGGGAAACATCACACCTCAGGAATAGTCAGGTGGGAAAACTTAGGCTGTACTTACCTGGAGAGAGGCCCAACCATTAAGAGCCTCCTCTGCAGAGGACCCAGGTTGGATTCAAAGTATCCACGTGGCAGCTCACAACAGTCTGTAAGTTGTTTCTAGGTTAACTGATGACCTCTTCCCAGGCACTGGGCACATGGTGCACATGTAGGCAAAACCCTCAGACCCACAAAAGAAAAAAAGTAAAAAGTAAATTGAAAATCTTTTAAAATATAATAAATCTTTCTTTTTGTAAAACGAAGATAGTAGGGGCTGGGAGAGATGGCCCAGCAGTTAAGAGCTCATACTGCTCTTGCGTGGAGCTGAATTTGGTTCCCATCATTCATTTCAAGGGTTCAGAATTGCCTGTAAATCCAGTTCCAGGGACTCTGATTCTCTCTTCTGGATTCTGCAGCCACCTCCACTCACATGAGCGCACGTGCACACACACATATGCACGTAATTAAAAATAAATCTCGGGCCTGGAGAGATGGCTCAGTGGTGAAGAGCACTGACTATTCTTCCAGAGGTCCTGAGTTCAATTCCCAGCAACCACATGGTGGTGCACAATCTTCTGTAATGGGATCAGATGCCCTCTTCTGGTGTGTCTGAAGACAGCAACAGTGTACTCACATGCATACAATAAAAAAAAAAAAATCTTAAAGTAAAAAATAAAGCTCTTAGCGATGGGGAGATCTCTAAGGTCTCCCCTGTGCAGTACAACAGACAGCGTGGATTTCCACAGCCTGTCCCCAAGCCTCTGAATAAAGTGTTTCGACAACAAAAAATAAATAAAAATAAAAATAAATAAAAAATAAAAAATAAAAATAAATTTCGGAGGTGGGAGGGGTGTGGGCAGAGAGGTAACGGTTCCTTTAAGAGTGGCAGCTCAGAAAGCCACGCCCGGATATGCGTGTCGTGCCCCGCCCACTGGAGGCGGGACTTGCGGCGGTTTGAAAGATCTGTGCGCTGAGCTGGGTGGCTCGACCGCCGCTGAGATGTCGGTGCTGAGGCCAATGGACAAGCTGCCGGACCTGAACAGGGCTACGGTCTTGGTAGGTGCGGGCAGCGCCCCTGGGCCGGCTTCTCATAGCCTAGGCTGGTGGGCTTCCTCTGCCTCAGCGTGCTCAGACGGGGGGGGGGGGGGGGTCCAGGGGGCGGGCGCATTTCTCTGGACCAATCGGAGCGGCGGCTCGCGAGGCTGAGGGACGCCTCCACCAATAGGCGCGCGGCTTATTTTACAAAATGGGCGTTCCATGTCAAACTGGGCGTTCCTTGTCGAACTGGGCTTTCCCGCGTTTCAAGGAAGAGGCCCGGCGGTCCTTCCGCGGGTGACTCCTTAGGGGTCCTCTTCTCGGGAAATGGCTCCCTCCGAGCCGCCTCTAGCTGAGTGTGTACCCCAAGGAGGGATTCAAAGTGCGGAGCCCTCCAGAGGAGCCGCCCCGCCTGGGTCTCCACCCGCCTGCTTCTCTCCCTTCGCAGCTGGTGAGCACGGAGGATGCGCTTGTGCAGCCGCTGGCGGAGTTGATGCTCAAAGTCGACTGTGCGTCCGAGCTGAGGGTGTAAGTTGCTGAGGTTGTAGCCTGAACTCTGGGCTGCTCTGAGGGAAGGGAGTCCACGGGAGAGGGCCCAACTCCTAGCTGCGGTCAGTGCTCAGGATCCTGCCCACGGTTGCGGAGCTGGCTCCTTTACAGGTCTCTGTGAACGTCCATACATAACTCAGACCATACGCCAAAAACACACTCACCGGTTGGGTGTTTTCTCATTGAGGCTCTGGGTTTGGATGTCAGCATGTAAAAACAACAGGGGAGGTGTGTTTTGGTTTTTTTTCTTTTTCCTCTTGCTGTGATAAAATACCCTGACAAAAGCAACTTAAGGGAGAAAGGACATGTTTGGCTTGCTCGTTGCTGGAGAAGTCGATGCTGCAGGAATTTGAAGCACTTGGTCACTGTATGTCGCAACGAACAAACACGTGCACACTATTTTTCAGCTGGCTTTCTCCACACTTGAGACAATTAGAATCCTCTCCACTTGTAGTGGGTCTGCCTTGCTTCCTCAACCCAATTAAGAAATTACAAACAGGCTAGAGAGATGGCTCAGCGGTTAAGAGCACTGGCTGCTCTTCCAGAGGTCCTGAGTTCAAATCCCAGCAACTACATGGTGGCTCACAACCATCTGTAATGGGATCTGATGCCCTCTGCATGTGCATGCAGAAAGAGTACTCATACATAAAATAAGTATTTAAAAACATTACAATCCCTCACAAGTCATCTTGAAAGCTGAGACTCCCCAAGGTGACTCTAGATTGTGTCAAATTGACAGTTAAGGTTTTTTTTGTTTGTTTTGGTTTTTCAAGACAGGGTTTCTCTGTGTAGCCCTGGCTGTCCTGGAACTTGCTCTGTAGACCAGGCTGGCCTCAAACTCAGAAATCCATCTGCCTCTGCCTTCCAAGTGCCGGGATTAAAGGCATGCGCCACCACTGCCCAGCTTGTTTTTGTTTTTTAAAGGCCTGGCATGGTGATGCATGCCTTTAATCCTAGTGCTTGGGAGGCAGAGACAGGAAGACCTCTGATTTCAGGGCCAACCTGATCTACAGAGCAAGGTTCAGAACAGCCAGTGCTACATAGAGAGACCCTGTCTCAAAAAGGAATGGGGGGTGAGATAGCTCAGCGGTTAAGAGCACAGCTCCTCTTCCAGGGGTCCTGAGTTCAATTCCCAGCAACCACATGATGGCTCATGACCATCTATAAATGGATCTGATGTCCTCTTCTGGCATATCGGTAGATATGCAGACAGAACACTCCTAGATTTAAAATAATAATGATAATTTTTAAAAAAGAAAAGAAAAGAGAATGCCATATATACAAAGAATGGGCAGCCAAATTCAAGAAAAGCCTCAGTCAAGTAGCCTTTGGCAACTAGAGATCAAGCCCAGGTAAGAAAGACTTAGCTGAGGTCACACAGCTGGCTAATGAAAACAGCTGGGTGCAATCCTGTCTGCCTCACACCAAAGGGATTCCTCCGTCTTATCCCTTGGCCACCTCTGTCCAGCACCCCTCCCCTGAGCCGGGTCTCCCTCCCAGCCAGCAGAGTTTGAGTCTTGGTATCACAATGGTCACTAACAGCCCCTTCTGGCAGAAGGAATCAGTCCAGAGAGGTTTGGGCAGAGCTGGCTTCATCCTGCTGGGCTCCCCTAGGAACAGCTTCTTTCCCTATAAAGGACTGTGTGTGACCAGAGCCTGGGAGCTGGGTATGTGTGTCTAATCCTGCAGGGTCTTGTTTTTCAGCCACTTGGCCAACGCCCTCCCTTTGCCCTCCAATGCGAACCGGCCCCGAATTGACCTGATTGTGTTTGTGATTAACCTTCACAGCAAATACAGGTGAGAGCCAGCGCAGGACTCTAGCTTGGGCCAGTGCTGAAACAGTAACCTTGTGGTGGGGAGGCAGGAGGGAGGACTGCAGCAGGGGTGAAGAGGGAGGACTGCAGGGGCAAGGAGGGAGGACTGCAGCAAGGGTGAAGAAGGAGGACTGCGGAGTTTGAAAGACAAATCATGACAACATTACCCATTCATCTAGTTAATGTTTGCAGAGATGTTCTATATAACACCTGGCAACAAAGAAGGAAACACCCCTGCCCTTGGGGTCCTCCTAGCCCATGTGTGTTTGTGTACCATGGGCATCCCTAGGTCCCGAGGGGGCCAAAAGAAAGCACACTACCTGCTACAGTTGCAGTTGCATACAGCTGTGAGCTGCCTTGTGGGTTCTGAGGTACAAACTCAGGTCCTCAGGAAGAGCAATCAGTGCTCTCAACCTTTGAGCCGGCTCAAATGCCTGCCCTTGTTTTATTTATTTTGGTTGTAGCACTGGTGACAGAACACAGGCCCTTGCGCCCTGTAGGCAAATGCTCTCCAGAGGTTTTTCACACTGGAGATGAAATTTCACCACATGACCTCGTAAATACACTAAACCATATCAAAACTACCACAGTCAGGAGTTGGACAATATCTGAGGAAAAATACTACTATTTTTAAATACACCACTGTATTTGCACATGAAAGAAAAGTCCTCCAAGAGTTACACCCCAAATTGGCAATAGTTTTTTCTAGAGAATTGGCAGTAAAGGGTGGTGTTAAGAGAAGTTTTTTTTTCTTTTTCTTTTTTCTTTTCTTTTTTTATCTTATGTGTATGCATGTAAGTCTTATGTGCCTGCATGTAAGTCTGTGTGCATTATGCATGCAGGGCCCACTGAGGTCTGAAGTGGGCACTGGATCTTCTGGAACTGGAGTTAGAGACAGTTGTGGGCTGCCAGTGTGGGTGCTGGGGATTGAACCTGGGTCTCCTGGAAGAGCAGCAAGCACTCCTAACCACTGAGCCGTGTCTCCAGCCACAAGAGAAGGAGTCTTCATATATATGTCTATATGCACACACACTCACACACATGTATATATGTATATACACACATACATGTATATATATGTATATATATATAGTATTGTGTTCATATTTTCTGCTTGATTATTTTGTAAGCATTCATAAACTTCTAAGAAAAAAAAATCAATTTTAAAACAGGGTATATAGAGCTGGACAGGTGGCTCAGTGGTTATGAAGTTTGGTTCCCAACACCCACAAGAGGTTCACGGCCTTCTGTAAATCCAGCTCCAGGAAATGCAATGCCTCTGGCTTCCACAGACACCCGTATTCATGCACGCTCCTGCCTATACATACTTTAAAATGACAATAATAACAACAACAACATCTTTTCAAAAATAAAAGCACAGGGAATCCCTGCATTTGGGGTACAGAAACTAGAAAGGTCAGATGTTCAAGGTCATCGTAAAGCTAGCCTGAGCTACATGAGATCTTGACTCAAAGGGTGCACACGCCATGAATAAATGTCAGAAAAAAGAAATCACCCAGATTTTAGTGTTCTGGTGTGTGTCATGATTGTTTCCTGTCTTATGGTTGTTTTCTTGCCTGGATTTTCCGTCCCAGCCTCCAGAAAGTGGAGGAGTCTCTGAGCTATGTGGACAGCAGCTTCTTCCTGGGGAAAGTATGCTTCCTTGTCACAGGGGGTAAGTTTGGCCCCTCCTGCTACCCCCCACCTGGCTAGAGCGGCAGCACTCACAGACCCTAACTAACAGAGAGCTTCTCCTTACCTGACTGCTGACTTTCTAAAAATGTATTTTATTTATTTTTTAAATTTTATGTATATGGGTTTTTGTGCCTGTGGAGATCAGAAGATGGTATGGGGGTCCTCTAGAACTGTAGTTACTGACAGTTGCAGGGGGGTCTGAGGCACCATGGGTGCTGGGAATCAAACTCTGGTTCTCTGGAAGAGCAGTAAGGGCTATGAACTGCTGAGCCTCGTCTCCAGCCCCATTTAAGAATGTATTTTGAAGGGTGGCGCACACCCTCGGTCACAGCCCTTGGGAGGCAGTGGCAGGTGAGTTCGGTGAATGGAGCCTGAAGTGTGCCTGGCTTCTTCACAGCCGGCCGGGAAAGCCACTGCAGCATCCACCGGAACACAGTTCTGAAGCTGGCCCACACCTACCGAAGCCCGCTGCTCTTCTGTGATTTACAGGTGAGACCCCTGCTCCTTGCAGCCAGTATTATACCTCAGTCCAAGGAAAGGGCGGTGGACAGACACTGAGTATATCAGGACCGCTTCCTGAACGTCCTCAAGTCCATGGACTGCAGACCTTGTCTGTAGTGTCATGTACTGTCACAGGACAGGACACATAGCAAGTAATAGGGGCGTTTGTAGATGGGAAATTATATAGCTGGGTGCATTGCTTCCGTTCTGATTAGCTTCAGGAAGTGCTCACCAGTGAGCCCTGACTGGCCGAAGAAGGCGGGTATATGGTTTCTTTCTCTATTGCCTTTTTAATTCTCTGTACATCACATTCCTCTCACTGCCCTCATCCTGCTCATCCTGGCCACCCCCTCACCCATTCTCCTTTTTTTTTTTTTTTAAGATTTATTTATTATATGTAAGTACACTGTAGCTGTTTCCAGACACACTAGAAGAGGGCATCAGATCTTATTACAGATGGTTGTGAGCCACCATGTGGTGGCTGGGATTTGAACTCTGGACCTTCAGAAGAGCAGTCAGTGCTCTTAACCACTGAACCGTCTCTCCAGCCCCTGTTTCTATTTTTATTTTGTGTGTGTGTTGTATGCACACTGTGAGGTGGATCATGTACCTGTGCATGCCCACAAGCCAGAGAAGGATATGCAGTGTCCTTTAGTCTCCATCTGACTAATTCCCTTGAGCGGGGACTTCACTGAACGCGGAGGAGACCAATTGCTAGCAAGCCCCAGCAGTCCTGCCTGCCTGCCTCTGCTGCTCCCTTCCCTCAGCAGCAGAAGAGTTACTGGCACGCACAGCCACACACAGCCACACACAGCGTTTGACGTGGGTGTGAGGATCTGGATACACGCTTGTACTGTAAGCACACTTATCCACAGAGACAGTTCTGGAGCCCTAGAAGTGCACATTGCGTTGACCCGTGTTGCTCTCCAGCAGGGGTTAAAGCACGCTCCCTGGGAGGGTTCCGGAAGGTTCTCTGGCCTGAGCTGTCCTACACACAGACCTGACTCTCAGTAGCTCCAAGGAATCTTTTTGTTAGTTTCAAGGTTTGTTTTGAACAGTTAGATCCTGGATCTGACACCTTTTCCCAAAGACAAAGTGGCTCCGTGAGAACCAAGTCAGGACAGAACTCCACACGTCCAGTGGTCCAGGGTTTCCTGTGGGGTCTGTGATCTGTACCAGTGATGGCAGAATTCAGGTGATCTATAAACTCAGATATGAAGTCGAACTGAGCCCCTCCCTGAAGCCAGTCTTAGCTACGTTGTGAGTTCTTTTTCCTACCTTTTATCCCCTTATCAGTAGATAGAAAGGATAGAAGAGAGAGGGGGAAATAGAGATCTCTCAATCCAATTTCTTTCTTCTTGCTTCTTCTTTGAGCACTACTAACAAACCATAAGGAATCTCCCTTAACGACCAACAGCACCCACCCCACCTCTCGGGCCCCTAGCATTTATATGCCCTCTGAAAAGTTCTCAGAATTTCAAAGTCACACAATCTCAGAAACTATCTGCAGCTGGCAAAACCACACCTCTGCTAGAGCACGAGGCAAATCATAGCTGCTGTGGACAATAGGAAGCAGCCCCACGTCCCATATCTGGGATTGAGACGAAAGTATTTCCCGGGCAGTGGTGGCGCACGCCTTTAATCCCAGCACTTGGGAGGCAGTGGCAGGTGGATTTCTGAGTTCGAGGCCAGCCTGGTCTACAGAGTGAGTTCCAGGACAGTCAGGGCTATACAGAGAAACCCTGTCTCAAAAAAACAACAACAAAAAGACAAAAGCATTCTTAAAATATTTCTGTGATTTTTTTTTTTTAAGAAACAAAAATCCCAGAATTATCACACACACACACACCCCACAGTACCATCCTTACCTATGGCTGCAATTGAGCTGAATTAGCCAAGAGTATCCACAGGAATAGCTAAGGTGGCCGTCACCAACAGTGGTGCTTGGGCCAGGTGTTGCCTTACTGGTGGAGAGCATTTGCTGTTCTTACAGAGGACCTGAGTTTGGTTTTCAGCATCTCCATAACAGCTCACAACCATCTGTGACTCTTAGACCTGATACCCTTCTCAGGATCCAGATGCACATCGTGCATAAATATGCATGCAGGTAGAGCTCCCGTACACATTGGAGGGACTGATGGTTCTGCTTACATGTTAGAGCCGGCCGCATCACTACTGTGTTCCGGTTGTTACACTGTTCCCTAGATCACTCCTAGCCCAGAGTGCTGATCAAGGTTTATATTCTGTTCATCGGATACATGTTGTATCAACAGTTGTTTTTAGATTTCCTGACTAGATCCAAGCTCTGCTTTCAAAAGTGGCACCCTGCGCTCCCGGCACACCTGAAGTGTCTCCCATGCCAGGCCTTCCTCGTGACAAAGCTCTGAGAAAACACTCCGGGAAGGGTCACGTTACTCAGTCACACGGTTTGTAAGTTAGGCCAGCCGGTTAGTGTGCAGCTGTTTCCCCATTGTGGCTGCTTTCCGTGAGTCGCTCGGCACCCACTTCTCAGTAGTTTTATTTTTGACTGAAGAGTCATCTTTGCTCTGAAACAGGTGGTGGCTGTGGTGCCTGCTGACCTGGATGACAGGTGCTGCTACAGTTTCGCAGTTGGCCACAAGGTGGCAGGCCACACCAGCTTTTGAGTTTTCTTGGGGCTGGAGGCCTGGACGTGGCTCAGCAGGTGAGGGCGCTGCTCTCAGCCTGACTTCTGTACCTGGGACCCATATGGAGCAAGTTTTCCTCTGACCTTTGTGTGTGGGTTTCTCTGTGTAGCTTTGACTGTCTTGGAACTCACTCTGTAGACCAGGCTGGCTTCCAATTCAGAGGTCTTCCTGTCTCTGCTGGGGTTAAAGGTCACCACTGGCCAGCCCGTTCTTCTCCCGTACCCCCCACTAAATGTAATTTTAAAAAGGAAGAAAGGAAAGCCCTAGGCCAACTTTAGAGGAGCAGAGGCCCCGTGTTTCTAGCAGCAGGACTACCAATCCCTCCCCAGAGCGCAGGCCTCCATCCCGCAGAGGAAGAGGCCATCTTTACACTGTCGGTCCCTGCGTGCTTCTGAGTTGGCCTTTTCAGGACATACTCTTTCTCTTATCAAGTTGGAACCTCAACCTATTTGGAGGCCTTTCCGTAACAGGAATCACTAGCTGTCTTTTGGAGGAGGGAAATACTCTAGGACATTGGTTCTCCACCTGTGTCTCCTGCCTACCAGATATTTATATTATCATGTATAACAGTAGCAGAACTACACTTATGAAGTGGCAGCAAAATAAACTTATGGTTCTGGAGGTCACCACAGCATGAGGAGCTGTCTCAAAGGGTCGCAGCGTTAAGAAGGCTGAGATCTGCTGCTCTGAGGCGTGGGACTCCCCTAGTGGCCATTGTCTGCCAACAGGCCCTGTGCTAGAGCCTGGCAACACTGTCTTGTCAGAATCTAGGGAGCTGGTTGGCAGCCCGTATGACTTTGTCCCATATGATACGGACAAAGTCATGGCTGTGGTCAGAAGGGGCAGGGCATGTCTGTACAGGGTGTGAGTGACAGGAGGCAGCTGTGGCACTCGGGCCAAAGCAGCAGGAGGTTGAAGAGTCAGACCTTAGAGGAGGGTCATTCAAAATATCTCACATGCACAGTGTGCCTAGCACACAGTAGGCATTTTAGAGACACCGCACAGAATGAAACAGTAAAGTGTACGTATATACATCCTGCCTGTGCTCTAGTCAGGAACACAAGCAGGTCACTTGTGTTTGTTTGTAAGTGAAAAAGAGTGACTGGGACCTGGAGGGGGGGGGAGGTGGGGGCGGGGGGGGGGGGGCAATGGGAAATGGCTGCGGTGATGCTCGGGTCCTGAGTCAGTAAAGACTCTGGCTTTTACTTGGAATAGAACTGGAGCTGCTGAAGTGTGGAGCCCAGGAGGCTGTGGCTTTGCTCTGGCTGTGAGAGATGAAGAGGGAGAGGAGGGCAGAAATGAGGACAAGGTTTAGAGATCTTTTCTGGAAGGGTTGAGTGGCCTGGAGTCATGGTGTCCAGGGGAGAGTGACATGGAGTGGCCCATAGTCCTTGCTCTTTCCTGGATGGCCAACAGAAAGTGCTGGTGGCCAGATGTGAGGTGACAGGAAGACACGTAAGGGACAACTAAGGCTTCTGGCATGACAGCTGGTGGCATGGCGCTGCCTGTAGAGATGCGGCAGGGTTGCAGGGAGTCGGGGACCACTGACAGTGCCCTGGGGCCACTGGCGGAGCGGTGTTGCTCTCCCACAAATGTCTGTAAGTGCCCAGGTTCAGGGCCTGGACAGTGTCTTCCCCCCCCAGCTCCACCCCAATAAAGGGATTACCTGTAGGTGACACCTTCTGCCCCTGTGGCTTCCTGCAGTGACTCCTCGGTGACCCTGTGCTGGACAGTGGACTTGGCCTTCCCAGTCTTGCCCATCAAGTCCCCCGTTTCCTCCTGGTGAGGGCTCAGTCTCTGGGTTTGAGAGCGAGGTAGGAAGCTGACAGCTATGCCCCCGCAGCTCCTCCTCCGCTCCGCCCCATCACCCCTCACTGCCGTTTGCTCTTCCCTGAAGGTGGAAAGCTTTCGGGCTTCCCTGGCACAGCGCCTGGTGCGCATGCTGCAGATCTGCGCTGGCCACCTGCCGGGCATCTCGGCGCTCAACCTGCTGTCCTTGCTGAGGAGCCCCGAGAACCCCACATTCAAGGAGCCGTGAGCCCTGCTGGCCTCCACACGTTCGGTGCCAGCTCCAGAAGCAGCCGCTGTTGGTGAAGACCAGTTAGGGCCCGACAGGCCCGGAGGCAGCCTGCGCACTGCGGGGCTGAGCTCCACCCGGGAATGCTGGGCAGGAGTGGGGAGAGAGCCCGCAGTTGAGCCCCCACAGCCTCCTCGTCTCACCCCACAGGGGCCCCGTCTCCATCTCTCACATCATATACTCACCTAAGGTTTGGGACAAAGAGACATGGCTTTAAAGAAAAAAGAAAGAAAGAAAATGTGCCTCACTCCCCACTTTGACTTTACAGATGTGGAAACTGACTCAGTACGATCACAGGGGCAGAGTGGCTTCCAGGAGCCCAGGGAAAATGGTGTGTGCTGGCCCTGTCCTTCTTACAGCCTGGCTGGGGCTCCCTGGCGCCTGTTTGCCTGGTGCAAGTGGACATGGTTCTAATTATGTTGAGAGGATTGAATGAAGTGCAGGGGGCTTGCTGCCCGAGACCACATCGCTCCCTACGACTTGTCAGTCTCTCCTGTAGGTCACACACGGTGTCATGCCTCACACTGCCACAGCAAGGCAGTCAACAAGCTAACAATCATGGCTTAAAAAAAAAAAAAAGCCGGGTGGTGGTGGCGCACGCCTGTAATCCCAGCACTCTGGGAGGCAGAGGCAGGCGGATTTCTGAGTTCGAGGCCAGCCTGGTCTACAGAGTGAGTTCCAGGACAGCCAGGACTACACAGAGAAACCCTGTCTCGAAAGAAAAAAAAAAGCAGACTGAGCTATTGGGTCTCTCTGTGTAGCCCTGGCTGTCCTGGAACTCAGGCTGTAGACCAGGCTGGCCTTGAACTCCTAGGTCCTCCTACTGTTGTCTCCAGTGCTGGGATCACAGCAGTTCCACCGCTGCCCAGCTGTGACTAGACTGATTTTTAAAACTACTTTCACATCAGACATGACACCTGCAAGGTCAGAGTGAAGTCAGGAGCTGACTGGGGGCACTGCACACTTGGATCCAAAGAGAAGGTACAGAAGCTAGGTTGGGCCTGAAGTTAGGGTCAGACTTATCTCTCTGGGTTTTGTTTTGCTTTTTGTTTTTTTTTTTTAACATTTTATTTATTTTATGTATATGAGTACATTGTAGCTGTCTTCAGACACCCCAGAAGAGTGCATCAGATCCCATTACAGATGGTTGTGAACCACCATGTGGTGGCTGGGATTTGAACTCAGGTCCTCTGGAAGAGCAGTCAGTGCTCTTAACCCCTGAGCCATCTCTCCAGTCTGCCTTTTTTTTTTTTTTTTTTTTTTCCCCAAGACAGTTTAATTTCTCTGTGTAGCCCTGGCTGCCCTGGATCAGGCTGTCCCTGAAGTCAAAAGATGTACCTGCCTCTACCTCTTGAGTGCCAGGACTAAAGGTGTGCACCCCCTCACCCAGCCTGACAGACCTTTCTGTCTTGAAGGTAGCCCCCTATGTCCCAGGAGGAACATTAGATTCATAGGTTCCCTTGAGGCCACACACGTCACCTGACACTTGCAGAGTGCTTCATGGTTCACAGGGTTGTGCTCACCCAGGGGCTGCTCCTGTCACCCTCCCTCCAGCAGGCCTGCAGGGGTCATGAGAGCCGATCCTGAAGGTGTTCCCCGGGGGCACAGCCTGCACTACCCTTAGTTCTGTGCGGTCCAGCAGAGGTGCGGCCTGGAGGACCTGAGATGGAAGCACGGGGTTTATGCCTGAGAAAGCAGCCGTCCTTTGAGCTGAGAACCTGCCTCACTGCAGATTGCCAAGGTGCTTTGTCAGTACCCCAGGTCTGAAGCAGGGACCCCGACAAGACATTCAGGGGGGTGGGGTGGGGGCGGGGCAGCACAGGAGGATCCAGGAACAGGAAAGGCTGCAGACAAGAACATTTGCACTGTCCCCAGAGGAGACAGGACAGGAAGGCCAGCCTTCTCTGAAAGCACACGCCTCCTGGGGACTAGCACTGTCCCCAGACCCCTGGGTACCCTGGGTCCTAAAGCGGGTGGGAGGGCTGCTGTACCGGCCCCTGAGAGAATGCAGCATGGCCACACTGCTATGTCACCTTTTGCTGACAGCAGGGAGCTGCTCGCCCCTTGTCCCTCTCCTAGCGTGATGTGCACATCTCCGCCTCGGGTCCCTGTGCCACATTTTCTTTGCCACCTGGTGCCATTTAACAAGAGAAATGGCATCACATTCTCCAGCGAGGGCCTGGGAGCCTTCCAAGTGCTGGGGGAGCTCGAGGCCGTCGCTGCTGCCAGCTCCCTGCCAGCCTTGGCAGCGACTGTGGAGCTAGAGGCACCTCTCTGGGGTTTGGGCTGGCCTGCCGCTCATGCACAGCGGAGCTGAGTGACACTTAAATGGCAGTCAGGTGCCCTCAGACCTTGCCGGAGACAGCAGGGAGTGGTTGCTCCTGGCAGTGTGTCTGAGGACATGACACCGGTGTGCCCAGGACTAGGACCTGCTGCTGAGATGAGAGTAGTTGGGCGACTCGGACCCAGCTGAACCTAGACACTACCAGGTGCCTGCTGCCTGCGTTCGGACTAAGATTCTTCTGAGAGCTTTCATTTACCTCACAGGTTCCTCAGGCTAGGCTGCCTGCTATGGGCAATTCTTATATCCCTATAGGAAGCATGGCGCTCTGTAGGAAGCTGCAGAATGGTACCCAGTATCCACCTCCTGCCTGGGTGCCGCTCACTTCTGTAGCCAGCAGACGCGAGAGGAACGTGGTGTTCTCAGACTAGCCTGGGCTACAGCATAAGACCAGTTCCTAAGAGGGGGGAGGCTGGTGGGATAGTTTGTAGGCTAGAAGCATTTGCTTTGTAAGCCTGACCTCCACGTAAAGGTAGGAGAGAACACACCAAAACTTGTCCTCTGGCTTCTCACACACACTCTACAGTATTAAAGCATTTTGCAAGGGGTGGGGGCATAGCTCAGTTGGGAGGGTGTGTGTGTGTGTGTGTGTGTGTGTGTGTGTGTGTGTGTGAAACCCTACTTCAGTCCACAGCACCACACGCAAGCACAGTGACTCAAACCAGTAATCCCAGCACTCCGGAAGGTAGGTTCAGGGTCATCAACTATATAGTTCATCTGAGGCCAGCCTAGGCTCCAGGAGACCCTGTCTGATACGAACCAGGGCCAGCAAGGCTGGACGGCTCAGCTGGTCAGAGCGTTTGCTGCCAAGCCCGATGACCTGAATTTCATCTCCAGAACTCACTCCTGCAAATTGTCCTTTGACCTCCCTGTGCACGCACATGCTCTATTCCCCCGAATGTCATCTCTTAAAAACAAAATTCAAAACAAACACTTCACAACACACACACACGCACACTTCAACAGAGGCCCAGGCTGCTTGGCCACAGGAGCAGTAGCGAAGAGGGAAAGGACCAGGTCTGCAGGTCTCAGCAGCAGGCTCCGGGGCGCATGTGCGTGTGACGGTTAGCTTCAGTGTCTTCCTCTGCCGCCTTGTTTTTGAGTCAGTATCTCTCCTAGAGCCCGACGTCGCTATCCAATATCACATCACATCACGCCCTCCTCCCCTGGTATCTCCTTGAGTTCTCCACAGCCTTTCTGACCCTCTGCCTACTAGAATGGTTCCTTGCTGGAATTTGGCTCTATGGGCTGCCTGGTGCATAGTCAGTACCTTCCAGATGGTGAGATAGCCATCTGTGGGGTCTCTGGGAGGCCCAGCGCCTAGCCACAGGTCTGCTCCTGTTCTTCCTCCTCAGCCTCACCTCTGGTGCATGGGGCAGGCCATGCCCCAGTCACTCTCCACTCCCAACCCCTCTCCCTACACACCCACTGTGCACTACCATGACAGGGTTCCAGTTCTGTCATTCTGTAAACATGGCCTTGCTGTGGGGACACAGGATCTTCAGTACTAGACAAGAGACCACAGACCTTCAGCCTCTTGGCTGCAGCTGGAGTCCCAGTCAGGGGCCCCGGCACGCAGCCATGCACCAGAGGTGAGGCTAGGGCTCAGAAGAGGTAAGACAGGGGCCTCCCTTGTGGGCGGGGCTCCTGCGGCAGGCTCCGCCCTGGTCTCCCACCATTCCCATCCCATCCCTCTTCAGTGAACGAAAGCCTGACGTTGTCCTTCCCTCTGTCCCCACTGCAGGGGACTTTCCAACATCATCCTCATTTCTCAGAACTAGATAGAAAACGGAGGGCGAGGGAGCCTCTGCTCTGAGAACTGGACACTGAAAACCGGGGTGGGGCTGAAAGCGCGCATGTGAAGATTCTGGGCGCTGGGAAGGCCCCAGCGCAGCCCGTGTTATGACTCATGTCTCAGAAGAACAAAAAGCCTTCGCGTGTGTACCTGGGGCTGTGTGTGAGCAGTCCCGGGAGCACGGGCACTGGGGGACTGCCACCACTTCAGACTCAGAAACTATGGTGTTGACAGGCTCTTCATGAGACTGCAGGTATTAAAGATAAAACTGGTATTGACGCTTGAGAACACCCCAGGTCTCAGCAGTTTCACATGCAGATCTGGGAGGATGGGCCCCTCCGTCCCCAGGGACTGGCTCCCCCACCCCCACCACGCCGGGCTTGTCCCACAGACACAGAGTGGCCTTACTTCCCTGACCCTGTCTCTGAAGCATGAAGGACACCGGCCACGCTTCGCAGTCAGGTGGATGCAGACCGCCATCAAGGCCTGTGTTCCTGTCGGCTCATCCTGTCAAGGCTCTCTGTCCTTGAGAGCCCTTGTCTTCATCAGAAACTGTTTGTTCTCAGGGCGGGAATTCCAAACCCTACCCCCACCCCCAAAACCATGGTGTCTGGGACTTTAATCCCAACACTGAGACGTGGGAAAGGCAGATGGATCTCTGAGAGGCATCTGATCTGGGCCTAGTAGCATGCCCAAAGGTCAGGAGTTCAAGACCATGAACAGCTAAATCGTGAGTTCAAAGCCAGCATTTAGCAAATGAAAGGGCTGACGGCAGTAAGACAAAAATTTGATTAGAAGCCGTTTCAGCAACAAGGGCCCTCTTTTTTTTTTTTTTTTTTTTTTTTTAGTTTTTTTAGCTTAAATAAATATATTTATTTATTTTTGGTTTTTCAAAATGGTTTCTCTGTAGCCCTAACTGGTGGAGCTCTCAAATTCACAGAGGTTCACCTGCCTCTGCCTCCTGAGTGCTGAGATCAAAGGCGTGTGCCACCACCACCTGGCTTCAAAATCCCTCATTTTTATATTCAAGAATGTGATATGAACAGGCTGTTAAGAGATGCCTGCTTCATGAGCCGGCCACTGAGAGCGCCTCCCAGAACTCCCGAGAGCTGCCCTCTGACATCGTGTGCACCATGGTACACGTGTACTCCACTCACACATGTCGCACACACAAATAATAAACAAAATGTTGGCATTTTAAAGCAAGGGTTTTGTGTAACCCAGTCTGGCCTTGGACTCCTGATTCTCCTGCCCCATTGCCCATCCCCCAAGGGCTGGCCCTCCAGGTACACCATCCTTAGTGTGGGAAAAGGAAAGAAGAATGCAGTGAACTCATCAGAAGTTTGAAGTAAAAGTTGCACTTTTTTTTTCTAATGGGCAAAAGATTGATTGGGCTGGTGTGGTGTACCCAGCTACTCAAGAGGCAGACGTAAGAAGCTTGCTTGAGCCTGAAGTTTGAGGCCAGCCTCGGTACCAAGGCAAGATCCTGTCTGTTCTAAACAGATATATAAATAACGTTTAAAAAAAGGGGCTGGAAGCCAGGCGGTGGTGGCGCACGCCTGTAATCCCAGCACTCTGGGAGGCAGAGGCAGGCAGATTTCTGAGTTCGAGGCCAGCCTGGTCTACAGAGTGAGTTCCAGGACAGCCAGGACTATACAGAGAAACCTTGTCTCGAAAAAACCAAATCTGAAACAACAACAAAAACAAAAAAAAAACAAAAAAGGGGGGGGGGGCTGGAGAGATGGCTCAGCAGTTAAGAACACTAACAGATCTAGGGTTCCTGAGTTCAATTCCCAGCAACCCCATGGTGGCTCACAAACATCTGTAATGGGATCCAAGGCCCTCTTCCGGTGTGTCTGAAGACAGCAACAGTGTACTCACATAAATAAATATGGTTTTTTTTGTTGTTGTTTTGTTTTTTTTAAGAGCAAAGCAAAACCCCGTTAAAAGGAAAATGGGCAAGCCCTATGGCGAATTTGAAACTAACTTCTTGATTATCTCATAGTCAAAGCGGCACAGAAGAGCTTCTGGCTTGAGAAGGTGGCTAGCCCAGAGCAGGCATAGAAGCCACACCACCTCCAGACTGTGCCCTGTCCTGCTGTCTGTCATCTCTCTGAGTCGACTCCTTTACAAGAAGCTAGTAGGAATGACACAGAAGGATGAACTTAAAACCGACTGAGCTCGGGGCTGGAGAGATGGCCCAGAGGTTCAGAGTACTGGCTGCTCTCACAGAGGCCCTGAGTTCAATTCCCAGTGACTCACATCTGTCTCTAATCTAGCTCCAGAGGATCTTATGCTCTCCTCTGGCCTCTCAGGGTGTACCTACGTACACTGAACACGGTCATACTCAGACACACGTGCATATACAATAAGTATTAGAAGGTAATCAAATAGCCTGGTGGTAGCACACACCTTCAGTCCCAGCAGAGGCAGATAAACCTCTGAGTTCAAGGCCAGCCTGGCCTACATAGGGTGTTTCAGGACAGCTAGAGCTACAAAGAGAAAACCTGTCTCAAAAAAAAAAAAGATTGAAGGTTTAGCCTAACATTTCCTGCATCTCTTTCTCCCCCTCCCCCTCTCTTCCCCTCTTGGTCTTGTTCTCTCTTGATCGCTGGGTCTTATGTAGGCCACGATGGACTCCTCAGGCCAATTATGCAGCCAAAGGACTTGACCTTCTGGGCCCCCACTTCCCTAGCACTGTGCTGAGACTGCAGGTGTATTCCAGATTCCTAGCCCATGCAGGGGGGTGTGTGTGGAGGGGAGAGCCAGAGTTTTCTGCATACTAGGCAAACGTTCTACCAACTGACATCATTAGTCCCAGAATCTCTCTTCTTAACCATGAAATGGAAACCATCCAAGCAGAGATTCAAGGACCACCCCAGCCTCTGCCCCCACCCCCACTTCAGAGATTCAAGTGGAAAATACCTAGCTGAGGTGAGACACCTGGACACACCGCAGACATGAATCCCACAGGCTTTTTCTCGCCAGTCTCAGTGGGACCAGTAGGAAATGCCCAACAGATGTTTGTGTCAAGTGACTAATTTTGTTCCTGTCCTTCCAGACATCAAACCTCCCTCTCTGGCCAAGGTGAAGGACTTTGTAATTGTGACTGTGAATTCCCAGCTCTCTTGCTTGATCCCCAGAGATGACCCCTGTCTGCTGCAGGGGCGCTGGAGCAGTTTGTGACCTTCATCCTGTGGTGAAGGAACTCCCGCTTGCAGGCTGGCTTCCTTGGTGTAGCCCATGTGCATTAGCCTGACCCTGGATTCCCATAAGCCTCAGTCTGTTCAGCTCCAGTGTCTGAACAAAAGCTAAGACGCCTGGTGCACAGGCAGAGCTCCATAGCCCTAAGAGTGACAAGTGACAAGTGACAGCAGCCCAGGAGTGACAGAGGTGGGTGTGGGCAGAGGGTTGCTGCCAAGATTCTGGTCTTTATCTTCATGCCTCTGTCCTATGAGAACATAGGGCTGTCCCCTGCCCTGGTTCGTCCCCATACCCTTCCCCTCCCCCATGTCCCCATACACCCACACTCACACCCACACCCACCCTCCCAGACCCACTTCTCCTTTGTAGCTACTCTGACGCCTACACCTTCCTGCTGTGGAGTTCCTGGCCCATAGGCAAGGGGATGGGCAGGCAGTGGCCAGAACCCATGGAGGCTGCCTGATTAGGCCTCTGTGTGGTTCCTCGGGATCTCCTCTTACCAACTTTGATCCCCTCACCCCATGGTCAGCTCTGCCTCATCCCCAGCCCTGGACTAGAGCACCAGCCTCCTCGCCTCTCCATCCCGTCTCCAATATGAAGTGAACAAAGGCCCTTCCTGCTAAAATGCGAGGCAGAGAGACACATACTCAAAGCCCAGGAGGTCTCCTCACCACCAGGCCTCACGGACCCATCCAGTCACAGCAACAGTGTCCTCACCTTTCTCCCAGCACCCCACAGCAGGGGCCATGTCTGTCTCCAGTATGTGATGCCTGAAGGACCTGTTTCCCTGCCCTGCCCCTTGCAGCAGCAGCTAAAGATATCCCTAAGGCCCTAGCCCTGAGGGCTCAGAGGTCTGTATGGCCCACCATGAGGCCCACCATGAGGACACCAGGTCCCAGCTTCTAGCTGGCAGCTCCCTTGAGCATCTTCCAGCCCAAGACCCTTGGGAAGTGGGGCTGCATATAGCCCAAGACCCAGAGAGCTTGTTTGTGTGACTGAGGCTGGGTCTGAGAGATGCTGATGAGAGGTAAGTGGGAGAGAGTGCATGAGAGATGGGGAGGCGGGCAGAGGCTGATATGGCAGGAGCCTGACAAGGCTCAGATGTGAATAAGATCATGCCCTAGGAAAGGAATTGCAGGGACAGGGAGGTCCCTTGCTAATCGGCAGATCTTCAGAGCTTTGCCCTTGGCCAGGCCAGCGTGCAGGCTGCCCACTGCTCCAGCCTGTCCCACAGTGTCCCAGGCCTTGGTCTCCCCACTTAGGGCACCAGGTTCACACTCTACCCTTGTCTTCACCTCTCTACCCACACCATGTCCTTTTCTCAGTTAAACCTTCCTGTTAGTGTTGGTGCTGACTTGCGCTGGTGGTCAACCCAGATCCCATAACTACCCACTCCCGTGGTGGAGTCCAGAGTGGCCTGTCCCCATTACTCTCAAAGGGGACAGGGAGGCAGGGCCAGGCAAAGGGCAAGGATATTGATGTTAGAGGGCAGAAACACAAGAAGTCTTTTCTCAGTGTCCCTCCATCACCACTGTGGGTATTCCAATCGGCCACTCCAATTAACTTCTCGACCCTGGGAAGGGCAGAGCAGGAAGCAGGAGGAGCTTGGGGGCAGATGGTGAGTGGGAACAGTTGGTGAGGCACAGCGGCAGGGGGCTGGGAAGGTAGGTGGCTGCTGGGCTGGAGGTCCAAGAGGGAGCAGGCTCTAGTGTGACCCCAGGGCAGTTGATGCTCAGCTGTCTGTCGTCTGTGGTGACAGTTGAGTGGTTTAATGCAGGAACCACAGGTGAAAGAGGTCTGGGGTTGCAAGCAAGGTCGCAGCTCCACCCCAGTGGTCCCACCCCAGCAGGCAAGGGCTGGGCGGGGTGGAGGATGCTGCGTCGCGGTTTCATTCTAGACTAGAGGGACACAGAGCCCAGACTTAGAACTAACTGTTCCAGCTGCGTGCGAGCGCGCCGAGCGGGCGGC
This sequence comes from Apodemus sylvaticus, assembly GCF_947179515.1. Lineage (NCBI taxonomy): Eukaryota > Metazoa > Chordata > Mammalia > Rodentia > Muridae > Apodemus > Apodemus sylvaticus. Next base: position 50,945,859 of record NC_067488.1, on the reverse strand, counting down.
GACATGGGCGCCAGGAGGCTCCGGGTCAGAAGCCGGAGGAACCGGGACAGCCCGGTGCCTACCCTGTGCAATCAGACCGAGTGCTTCGACCCTCTGGTGCGAAACTGCGTGTCCTGTGAGCTCTTCCACACGCCGGACACTGGACATAGTAAGCGTGAGCATGGGAATAGGTGTGACCCGCCCCAGCATCTCCAGCCTCCCTGGAGCCAGCGGTCCCCCATGTCCCTCACTGTTAGCCTCTCCCTCCCCTCCCCCCTCTCTCCCTTTCTTTCCTCTCCCTCCCCCTGTCCCTGTCCCTCTACGGCTCCCTTCCCCTCCCCCCATCCCTTTATCTCCACATCCCCACATCTCCACATCTGCTCTGCCAACAGCAAGCAGCCTGGAGCCCGGGACAGCTCTGCAGCCTCAGGAGGGCTCGGGGCTGAGACCCGACGTGGCGCTGCTCTTTGGTGCCCCTGCACTCCTGGGACTGGTACTGGCGCTGACCCTCGTCGGTCTGGTGAGTCTGGTGGGCTGGAGGTGGCGGCAACGGCTCAGGATGGCCTCCCAGGACACTTCAGAAGGAGTCCAGCAGGGTGAGAACTGCGTCTGGGGGAGCACGAGGCGGCTTCGGCTACGGGTGGAGGTGGGGTGGGGTGGGGTGGGGAGTGCAGCAACCTTCAGTGAATAGGAGAGGTGGAACTCAGAGCTGAGGGAGTCCTGGAGTTGACTCTGAGATTGTCATAAAGCAGGGAAGACAGCACAGCTTCTTAATCTAAACAAGAAGACCCAGAGCCCAAGAAGAGATGTTTGGGATGAAGGTGTCTGCCCTGCCATTTGGGAGCCTATGGGCCCTGGTCCTAGGTTATGTCCAGTGGGCTGGCCAGACACCCCTGTCCCAATGTCAGCGTCCCTCACCTCATCTTATCAAGTCTCTGGACTCAGCACTTCCTGTGTGGAAGACTTGTCATGTGCTGCCCCACTTCCTCCTCCTAGGGCTGTCCCAGAGGAGGCTTCTAGAACAGGCGTTGCAGGGAGGCTATGATTCAATCCTAACCTGTCTTACCTGGTCCCTCTTCTACCCCAGAGTCCCTGGAAAATGTCTTTGTACCCTCCTCAGAAACCCTTCATGCCTCGGCTCCTACCTGGTCTCCACTCAAAGAAGATGCAGAGCACGCCCTGCCGTGCCACAGTGTCCCAGTGCCGGCCACAGAACTGGGCTCCACTGAGCTGGTGACCACCAAGACAGCTGGCCCTGAGCAATAGTGTTGGCGGCAGTGGCGGAGGCTGGGACCCGGGACCGGGAGCTCTGCTGGGCTCGTGGGCCTTCACCCAACAGCTTGGGAAAGAATTCGGCCCTTCAGTGACGGAGACTTTCGCCTGGGGGTGAATCCGGCAGAACCAGACACTACAGGCCACAGGAGATTGTTTTTGTGTTAGCTTTTGGCTTGAAAACATTCCATTTTTGAGATGTTTTATAAGCCTGTGTGCCTTTGGATGGTTGGATAGGCTTACGTGCTGAATATTAATCTCTGGAATGAGTCAGAGACTGGAAACTTAATCTCTTTCTAAAAATTTTGGATGGTGGACTAGAGACACAGCTCAGCAGTTCAGTTTATGTGGTGTTCTACCAGGGACCCCAGCTGTTCAGTTTCCTGGTCCTTAAAACCACCTGTAATTCCAGCCTCAGGAGCATCCTTCCTCTAAAGGTACCAGCACTCATTTGCTCCAGTGTACACACAGACACACGCACAGACACACGCAGACACGCGCGCGCGCACACACACACACCACTTAACATGTTAAAAATAGTGGCTGGAGAAATTTCTCATGGTCAAGAGTGCTTACCATGATTCCAGACGATAAGGGTTTGATTCCCAGCATGCACATCAGGTGGGTCATTACTGAGCATAATGTTTGCTTCAAGGGATCTGATGCCTTTGGATTCCATGGGCATCTGTGTTCACATATGTGCACACACACACACACACACACACACACATACACCCTTCCACAAATTATAAACTATAAGCTGGGCATGGTGGCACACGCCTTTAATCCCAACACTGGGGAGACACAGGCAGGCAGATCTCTGAGTTGGAGAACATCCTGGTCTACATAGCAAGTTCCAGGCTAACCTAGTGAGCAACATGGTGAGACCAAGTCTCAAAATAATACCAAAAAAAATCTTTTTAAATTTTTGATTTTTTTCTTTTATTATTATTATTTTTTAAATTAATCTCATGGTGTTTAGTAGTGGTATACTTAGATGGTGACTAAGGTGAGGTAAAGCCGTCGGGACTGGACCCCCGAGATACAAGGAGAGAGAGAGACAATCCTGCCGAGGATTGTCCGTGCCAACTCTGGACTCCACCAGCCAGAGGGCAGTCATCAGAGCAGGCCCTCCAACCTTCAGAGCTGTAAGCTAAATCACTCTCATTTCTTTGTAAAGTTATTTAGCTTTAGGTGTTTTGTTACAGTAACATAAAACACAGGCACTATGAGTGAGAGGGTTTTTTCTTTTAGCTGGGAAAGGCACTGTTAAACCAAAATTAATCTGAATAAAGAAAGGCTGCCTGGAAGACTTAATCTGTACCTGGGTGCTGTGTTTCTTTAATTCCTGCTGGGGGCGCTGTTCTGCTTTGAAGCTGACTCAATGGCAGCAACAGCTGATGGTCTGACTGTGGTATCGAGTACAGGCTCTCTGTAATTTTATTTTTCATCATATTAGGGGACCAGACCCATGCTAAACAGCACTCTACAGTGAGCCACACCCTAACTGTAAGATCAGTTTTGAGAATAAGCAAGGGGGGGAGGAGGGGACTTGGGGAGAGGCTGGTGCAGGCTAGTGCCGAGTCCCGGGTGTCTGCAACCCAGGAATAACCATGGATTTCTTTGACCCAGTCTGCTAGGACATAAGATGCCATCTTCACAGTGATAGCTGTTTCTAGAGACCTGTGATTCATAGGCAGAGGTCTGTAGTCTCAGGTTGGCGTCTAAATTTAAGCTGTTGGAACATCCTGGTGGTAATGTCCCCCAGAGACCAGCTGGAGGCCACATTTGGCAGCGTGTTGAGCATGACCTACACAGCGCTCCTTCACAGAGAGGCCAAGGCCGGTCTGTGGCTCTGCAGCAAGCCAAGCTGAGTGAGCTCCATCCTGTTCCCTCTGTGGACTGTTCTCCCCCTGAGCTGGGTTTTCTCAGCCAAGCTTGTGCTGGCCCCAGACTCAGCGCCACCCCGTGGGAAGCTGATGCCACTAATCCTGGGTTACACTCAGAGGGAGCAGTCCTGTCTCCAGCCTGCTCAAGAGGAAGGCGCACTGACCTGGGAGTCAGAAGTGGAACCCTTCTGCAGGATCTTGTCTGAGTTCTGACCCTGTCTTCCAGTCTCCCTGAACCCACCACAGTTGCCTGGCAGCACCTGGCTCTCCTGTACAGTCTCTTTCTAGTTTAGAAAACAGTGCCCAGTGGCAGGCCAGGACCTGGACACTCATTTCCAAGATGCCACCCTCTCCGGGGGTTGGGCAAGTAGGGTGAGATCGGACGACAACCATAGGTGGTGACAGCCGTCAGTCAGGCCATTGCTGTCCACTAGTGCTAGCCTGGGGCTGGCGGAGTCTGAACTGCCCCTAGCCACCTGTATTAGCTATAGCCAGGGTCTGACGGTGAGAAAAGCTAGTGAAACCCCGTGGGGCCATGGCGTACAAACCTTTAGCATCTCCCCATCCCAGCTAAGTCCCCCGCTGGTACGGTTTCCCTCAGTCTCAGTTTCTTTTGAGAAATGGGGGATGGGTACAAAGTTCTTTTTCTGGTCTCCCGACTCATAAAGGAGAGGAGCTGGAAGGAACCTGAGAGAAGTCTCACACATGCCCCCATTTCATAGTGAGGAAACTGACGTCTAGGCAACGAGAGAACCTGACATCATCGTTGTCATAAAATAGAAGGGAGCCCTATGGGAAAGGGAGGAAGCTAGTGGAGGGGGACAAGGAATGGGGACACTACTACACACACACACACACATGCGTGCACACACGTGCACACACACATGCACACACAAGCACACACATGCACACACACAAGCACACACGCTCACACACACACAACTACACACACACACAAGGGCTGCAGCACCGCACCAGGCAGTGCAGTCAGCACCCCCTCCCGGTCTGTCCTAGGTGTGGCTTTCTGAGGCGTCTTTGTCCATCATTCTTCACTTCATCTCCATGACAATGGCTGGAAGGGGAAGAGACTCATGTTTGGTTAAAACAATTACTAAACCTAAATCAAGATAGTCATTTTGCATACGAGCTGTGCATGTGACAGTCCTTAGTGGAGGCTGAGGAGAGCTGACTGTGGCCCAGAGAACCAGCGTCTGCGTATGCAGTGTGTGTTAGCATCGATAATGTCAGCTATAATCATCTCATCCTTGAAAATCCCATCTCCGGACAAAGATGGCTCATGGACAGAGTCAAAGGTGCTTGCTGCCGAGGCTGGACACCCAAATGTGGTCCTAGGCCCCATGTGCTGGAAGGAGCGGACTGACTCCCACAAGCTGACCCTTGATCTCCACTAGTGTACCCTGCCCCCCCAACTTTTTCCTTTAAGTCCCATCTTAGAACTTCACATATAGTAGGTTTCTGTCTTTAAACACTCCCAAATTGGGCTTTTCAATGCTTGTCAAGTTTTCCATCTGAGCATCTGGCCCCCTGGCGCCTCTGTGGGCACAGAACAAGCTCCTCCTTTCTGCAAAACCTGTGTGGTCGCTCTTTCCAGAAAGAACCAAAGTGACAATAGCCTTGACCTTTCTAATGACCTCTGAGAGCTGGGATCGGCTCGCATCTGTAAGATTCAGAGACGCAAATCACAAGTGAAGGGTGGGCGGGGCTTAACTGGGGTTTCTGTGCCTACCTGGGGTGGGGTGGGGGTCACCTACCCAAGCTAGGTCCTTTCCTTTGGATGGTCTGGTTTCCCCAAGGTCCCCAGGGACTAACAGGTGGGGGCAGAGGGCTGAAGTCTCAGTTCCTTTTGGTGCTTCCTGCAGGCCATTTTCACTTCCTGCCTGGCAGCTCCGGGACTGGAGGCTCAAGGTGGAGGTGGGGGCCCACTAGAGAAGCCAGAGAGGAAGCCCTGCCGACCACCACACACACACACACACACACACACACACACACCTCATCTTTGTCAGCAAGGATAGACCCAGACAGCGCGGTCCTTAGAAGTTGGTAGCTCGTCTCAAGGCCTGCCTCTATATCTTCCCGCTGGGGCTCCTGACTGGGGATGCGGCTCAGTTAGTGGGGTGCTTGCCTAGAAGCTTGAAGCTCTTAGAAGAGTTCCACCTCCAGCACAGTATAAAATGCGGCACAGTGGCTCACACCTGTAATCCCAACATTTGGGAGATGGATGCAGGAGGATCAGGAGTTCAAGACCAGACTCATATCCAGTTCAGAGACCTTGTCTTTAAACACTAAAACAAAACAGCTCCTAAAGATCACCCAGCTGGCCAGGCGGTGGTGGCACACGCCTGTAATCCCAGCACTCTGGGAGGCAGAGGCAGGCTCATTTCAGAGTTCGAGGCCAGCCTAGTCTACAGAGTGAGTTCCAGGACAGCCAGGGCTATACAGAGAAAAAACCTGTCTCGAAAAAACCAAATAAAAAAAAAAGACTACCCAGCTGTCACCGTCCAGGGACTCTGCAGAGTGACGCAGCCAGGGGGAGGGGCAGGACGGGACAGACCCCTAAGCTTTACAGAATCTGGGGAAAGCTCTAGATTCAGGTCCGAGCAGCATCCCCCGCATCCCCCGCGGTGGGAGAAAGTCTATCTGTGCAGGTCAGGAGGTCAAAGCCCCACAACTAGCTGTTGCGGCGGAAAGATGGGGCGGGGCAGGCCTGGGGCGGAGCCAAGGAGAGGCGGGGCTGAGGAGCTGGCCAGGTTGCAAAAGGGGGCGTGGCCAGAGCCAAATCCTTGGGTGCCAAGTGATAAAAGTCTGGTCCAGTAGGAGAAAACAGTAGTATCTGGTTGTTGTTGTTGTTTGGTTTGGGTTTTTCTTTTCTTTTCTTTTCTTTTTTCTTTCTTTCTTTCTTTCTTTCTTTCTTTCTTTCTTTCTTTCTTTCTTTCTTTCTTTCTTTCTTTCTTTTTTTTTTTTGAGACGAGATCTCATGTAGTCCAGGCTGGGTTCGAATTCCCTGTGTAGCTGAGGATGACCCTGAACTCCTGATCATCCCCTTACAAGTGATGGTGTTCGCTGCCACACCAGGCTTCTTCTTTTCGTGGTGTTGAGGATAGAATCCCTTGTGCACACCCGGCAAGCTCTCTATTGTTGAAGCTACAAACACCAGCTCCTCTTCACGAGCGAGCTCCAGAAGGAGCCTTTAGGTAACTGCAGCTGGAACAAGAGCGACTTCGTGTGGAATCACACACTTTAGAATGCTGTACAAATGAGGGGGATCAGGACACCCCTACAGCCCACGTTCTGAGCTGACTGGGAGTTACTGCTCTCCCCCCGCCCCCCCAGACACGGGCGACATGAACCGAAGACTTCCCTGACCTCCTGGCCGCCCTCTCTAACCTCCACCAGCCCTGCTCTGGCCTCTGGGGGAATCGTGAAGGGGGGACTAACACAGCGGGTGCAAACAGGGAGAGGAGTTACCTGAGCAGCGAGGAGGGTGGGGGCGGCAAAGGCCAGGACACAGGGTGAGGATTGGGGCTAGCAGGCTGAGTCGCAGTGCCCAGCCCCCCAATCCTGCTGCTCCCTTGAGACCTCAGGAGCCTGGTCGCCCCCTCCCTCCCACAGGCAGCTGGAGCCTGAGTCACGAGCTGCCTCTCTCAGGAGACAAAGGCAGCCCAGGGCCCTCCCTCCAGACCCCCTCCTGGTGCCAGCATCTGCACTAGCAGGGAGTCTAACATCCCCAGAATCTCTGGGGGGAAATGGAAGACAGTGAGTTTAGGAGTCACCTTCTGACTTGAGTGGCATCTGATGTCAACCATCTTCTCCCAGGTGGTTGCCTATACTGGACGTTTCCAGTCGGGGCCTTTCTGCTTCTCCTTGTAGCTACTAAACTACTACTACTAAAAAACTGCTAGTTGCCCATCTTGCTGATGAGAAAACTAAGGTCAAAAAAGATGGATGGACGGGCCCTCATAGAGTAGGGATTGTAACAGGTCCTCAGTGACACAGGGGCATCATCACGAGGGCAGGAAACAGGAGAAAGGGGAAACAACAGCCGCTGAAGGGTGGACCTCTGCACTGGCTGCCCATGTGCAGACCATGGGGAAGAAGCGCCTCCCTGGGACAGAGGGGGCTTCTAGCGCTGCAAAGGCAGGCTGGGGTCTCAGAGCCTGGCTCCAGGCCAGACCCTGGTCCTTTCTGGCTGTGTGCCATCCAGAGCAAGCCACTTCTCCGGCTCCTGTTCTTAGGTTTCTGTCTAGTAAATTCCAAACCTTCCTGTCCACAACTGTCCAGAGCCCAGAGCCACAGACTTGTCACCTAACATTTAAGATGCAGACACGGAGGCCCAGCAGCTGCTTTTGCTGATGTCTGTAGAGTTTCGGGAGCCCCCAGGCTCCCCCGGCCAGAGTTAGGCAAGGAAATGCCCATGTGAACCCTCAGTGCAGTGATGGCCCCAGGAGTCACCCGGGAGTCACCCTTGCCCCCAACATGCACTCTCCACTCACACCCAGGAGCACCCTCCGACCCTGCCTGCACACTTGCACACACTCACACACTCAGCTGCCAGCGCTGGGAACTGGGGGCGGGGCGGGTGCCCTTCAGGCAGACGCTCGGCTCCTCTTGCCCGCCCCGTGGGGCTCGTCGCAGATGCCAGGGGTTATTTTAAGCCTGGATCAATGGACGATTTTTTGGTGACACAGGCTTGGGAGGGGAAGAGACAGGGGGTGGGTGCCCTAGAGCTTTGCCATGCTCAGAGACCCTGGGGTCCAGGGTAAAGGGGTCTCACCTTCACTGGGCTAAATTATCTCTAGACCCCCTAGCCCAGCTCACGGCCACACCCCTGGAGTGGGAGTATCCGCCGCGCCTCATGGAGGGTCAGACCCTAGAACAAAGACAAGCTGTGTCTTCTAGCTACTCTCCCCCTGCTGCCCATCACCCCAAGACCATGTGTCCACACAGACAGGCATCTACGGTTTGGCACAGACCCTGTAGTTGTTGGCACCTGCGATTGTTGGCTCAACCGTACAGAATCAGGCTAGGATGGGGAGAGACCTGGGGATGGGGTGAGGTTTGGAATCAGTCCCTGCATAGGATGGGGAGCTGGAATCGGCTCCTTCACTGGACCAATGGAAACAGGTCAACAAGGGGTCACCGCAATGCCAAGGTGATAGGGAGAAGACCCTAGAAGAGATGCGACCACGGGAGACTCTGTACATTGGGAGATTGACACAGTTCCAAAGTACCGCTCAGAGATGGGGATGGAGGGAGGGCACCCTCAGAATCCCCCCAAACCCCAAGGTAGCTTGGCAGAGCGACACGAACCTACTGTACACAGCACAGTGGGTGGCCATTGCTCCATCCTTAGGAAGGCCAGAGAAGGAAGCAGAGAAGGATGCGTCAGAAAGCACAGCTAGGAGGTGCCGATCAGAGTGACAAACAAATCATGACATAGTCTGTGATGTGTGCTGTGCCCTTTGGTGGCTGATAGGATTAAAGTACTTCATGTCTCTGTCCATCTTGTTCTGCACCCCCACCTTTGTTTTGTTTTGTTTTTTTGAGACAGGGTTTCTCTGTATAGCCTTGGCTGTTCTGGAACTCACTCTGTAGACCAGGCTGGCCTTGAACTCAGAAATCTACCTGCCTCTGCCTCCCAAGTGTTGGGATTAAAGAGCTGGGTGTGTGCCACCACTGCCCGGCTCTGTGCCCCTTTTCTAAATGACAATGTAGAAAGTCTTTTAATGGGAATGGGGTCTTCAGGACTGGATTGGGAATTCCATGGGTATGTGTGCATGTGTACGGGAAGGGGAAGGGATCATTTTTAGCCAGGGTGAACAGAGACAGCCTGGGGGGTGGGGGTGGTTACCCTCCTTCCAGCCTTAACCCTAATACCTCACATACCCCTCATCTCACACAACAGGACTCGATCCTCCTTAGGATGTAAATCCTTCCTCTTCCTCTCTCACACCCTCCACTTTCATAAGCTGATTCCAGGCTCCGGAGGAGGAGAGGTGGAAAAGAGAAGAAAGAGCCCTAGAGCAGCTAAATTCTCCATCAAACAGGAGTTAGAAGCAAGTATCGTTTCACTGTTTTGTTCAGCAGATATTGACAGGCACCTGAGCTGAGCTGGGGACAGAGAGTTGAATTGGAAACCTAGCCCTTGTCCTCCTGGTGTCCCCATCTGGACAATGAGAGGTAATCTCTACCTCCTGGAAAGAATGGATTATGACCCTGCCCTTCAGAGAAAGGTCTTGATTTATTTCACTGGGTTTTTTTGGGGGTGGGGTGGGGGAGGAGAAGGATTGTTTTTGTTTTTGTGTGTGTGTGTGTGTGTGTGTGTGTGTTTGAGATAGGGGCTCATGTGGTTGGAGCTGGTCTTCAATTCCTAATCCTCAAGTCTACAGGTATGCACTACCAAAACCAAACTGTCAGCTTTCCTTCCTTCCTTCTTTCTTTTCTTGAAACAGACTTTTCCAATAAAGACTCGGCTAGCCTGGAACTCACTGTGTAGACCTGTGGTTCTCAAACTGGGATGAATACCCTACACATCAGATATTTACATTACGATTCATCACAGTAGCAAAATTACAGTTACAAAGGAACACTTACACATTTTAATGGTGGGGGGTCACCATGAGGAACTGTATTACAGGGTTGCAGTATTAGGAAGGTCAAGAACCCCTGATTTAGATCAATTTAGCCTCAAGGAATCCTCCTGCTTCATCCTTAGTGTGTGAAAGGACACTATTTTGTTCTGCTTACTTTTTGAGACAGGGTGTCACCGTATTGCCCCGGCTTGTCAACGTTGTGAGCCCAAGCGGTCTTCCTGCTTCAGCTGCTCCACAAGTCTTCAGTACTGTCATGCCACTGCGCGCACCATGAAGACCTTTTGACCTTTAACAGTAGCAACTGAGGCAGGGAGAGGCAATGACTGACATCAGGGTCACCTTCTCCTTACCAGCTCAGCGGGGCGTGGTGGAAGGGGGACACTGAGCCACGCCTTGTCGTTCTTCCCCTAAGCTTGCAAAAGGACCTGGGAGTCCCAGGGAGCCAGAGACCAGGACAGACAACTGGCCTGGTCCCCAGGACCTGCTCAGTCTTCTAAGGCAGAGGCTCGGGAGGGGAGCCGACCACTTGAGGGCTCTGGCCAGACTGTTCTCAGAACTGGGACATCCTAGGACCCCAGCCAAATGTCCAGGTTTTAGAATCAGGGCACATGCTCTGCGGCAGACCAGAGAGGGTTTGATTAAGGCTTGACTCTCATTTTTGTGTTGGGGGTCCTTATTGTGGAAGGAGAAATGTCTTCTTCATTCATGTCACGGCCAGAACAAACACAGGGATGGAACATTGGGTCGTGTGTGTGTGTGTGTCTTCCCAGTGAATTCCAGGCTGCTTTGATCTCTATGCCTCTGTCCCCTTCCTTAAAAAGCAGAATTGCTCATCCAAGGCTGCTAAGATCCGAGTCCCCAGAGCTTTGAGCTGAGCCCCCTCAAGGGCCCAATTCCGACAACAATTTGAGGGAGGTCTTGGAGAGGGTCCCTGGTGGGGCGCGCTCGCTGCACTGGCCTTACAGAACCCCTCCTTCCCAGCGCAGCGGCCGCGCTCCTCCCCTGGTTCTGCCTACCTCCCGCCCTCCTCCCCTCGCTCCCTCTCCCGCCCGCCCGAGCCCGCGCCGAGCCCGCGCCCGGAGCCGGAGCCAGAGCCAGAGCCAAAGCGCGGGCACCGCGGAGCGGGCGGCGGGAAGGCAGAGGTGTCCGGCGACCCGCCGCCCGGCGCAGTCTCTGAACGACCCAGGCCCCGCCCGCCCGCCCGCCGGGACCAGAGGGAGCCGGGGACGGTGCAGGCAAGCATCCGCCGCCCGCCTCCACTGTGCGCAGTCCGAGGTGAGCCCCGGAGGAGAACTCGCACACCGGGAGATCCAGCCCCGCGTACTCCACACCGAGCTCACTTGTGTCTGGAACCGCGGACGCACCAGGAGGCGTCGGCCCGGAGCCAGCGCGGGCAGCCGGGCGACCGGTCCCGAAGGGCTGGGGGAGCCCGGCAGAGCGGCCACGCGCCGAGCCATGCGCCGGGCGCAATAGCAGGAGGAGCGGGCCGCATGGAGCGCGCTGGGGCGCGGGGACAGCGCTGTGGCCGGCGCCCGCATGGGCTCCCGCTCGCGCTCCGGCTGGCGCTGCTGCTGGCGGGGTCGCCGTCGGGCCGCGCGGGGACTCCCGAGGAGCAGGAGACCGCAGCGTCCGGCACCGTGGCACCGGCGGGAGGCGACCGCTGCCGCGGCTATTACGACGTGATGGGCCAGTGGGACCCGCCCTTCAACTGCAGCTCGGGCGTCTACAGCTTCTGCTGCGGCACGTGCGGCTACCGCTTCTGTTGCCACGACGGCCCGCGCCGCCTGGACCAGAGCCGCTGCTCCAACTACGACACGCCGGCCTGGGTGCAGACGGGCCGCCCGCCGGCCCGCGCCCGTGACACCGCCGCCCCGCGCGACCCGGCCCGCGAGCGCAGCCACACTGCGGTCTACGCGGTGTGCGGTGTCGCCGCGCTCCTCGTGCTGGTCGGCATCGGGGCGCGCCTGGGCCTGGAGAGAGCGCACAGCCCCCGCGCTCGGCGCACAGTGACCAGGTGAGTGAGCCCGCTTGCCTGCCCGCCGGTCTGGTCGTCACTGTCCCTAGCTGGGTCCAAATTTCACTGCACCTGCATCCTTCTGGACCCTCTAAATTTTACCTCGGCCTCTCCGCAGCTCCTTTCTCGTTGTTTTGTTTGGTTTTATTTTGTTCTTCTGGGCCTCTATCTCCCTGTCTCTGCTTCACAGAGGGAGATACCTGATAGCCCTCTCTCCCTTGACCTTCCCTGCCTATCTATGCTGGGTTCTGGATCCTCCTTGTGGCTCTAACCTCCTCTGCGGAAGACAAAAAGTCGGTGTCCACGGGAGGGGGGCACGGACGATGGTCAGGAAGGACACTGGACTGGGGCAGTTCTAAGGGTGGTGGTGGGCTTAGGGAAGGGATAGGATGCTTGACTGGTTCCCCTGCTGCGTCTCCCGCTCCCGCCCTCCTCCCACCTCCATCCATTTCCCCAACCCAGTGTGACTCAAACCTGACCTTCATTCCTTGAAATTTCAGAAGCATCCCCTCCCCAATAGTCTGGCTTTCCCAAAGGTCTGGCTTTCCAGCTGCTCAGAATAGGAGTGTGGTGGTGGGATGCGGACCTGTGTTTTAGAGACCTGCCAGATGCTGGCTAAGTTTTGAGCTTATTTTGAGTTGTCAGCCGAATGGGACCGCTGGGAGCTGAGATTCTGTCCTGACCCTGGCTGGACCACCTCCACTTAAGCCCCGCAACAAATCCCCTGCCCTGCTTCTGTTCTCTCAGAAGATAGACTGTTGGCATCACATGCAACAGGCTGCAAGTGGGAGTGACAATAAAGAGCCGCCCCTCCCCCCTGCAATACACACCTGGTGTACCAGATGTGCACAGGGGCGGATCATGAGAGTAGCTGCCTTCCAGACACCTGGAGGGCAGAAATGGAGCTGGGACCTTGTGTATCTTTGAAACCACTGACTTGCAGAGGGAGTTAGCAGGGGCTTCTGAATGCTGCAGGGGCAGAGGCTCAGCCTCTGAATGTAGGATCTCCCATACAGGACGAAGGTAGCAGTGGGGAGGGAGGCCAGAGAGGCAGTGTGAGCCAGAGACCCACTGGAGTATAGGGGTGGCTGGGCTAGTCAATAGCTAGCTTGTTCATTTGCAAAGCTCCGCCTGCAAGCAAGCCCGGGTTTGGTTGTAGGCACACAACCATTTCCTTGACTCTGTTCTTTGGGCTTCTAAGCAGGTGCGTTCTGAACCCCCTGCCCAAGTTTCTCTTTAATTTTGCCATCTGATGCTGATGACTAGGGAAGAATGGCTGGAGGGGTCGGAGGGGACTGGAGTCAGGCCTTGGAGAATCTGTACAAAGGCCCAGAGGCATGAGGGTCCCTCCTTTCCTCCACAGAACTGAGTTATCAGTGTTTGCCCTGTGGTAGGCTAGGACTGGGAAAGGCGAGGTCATCGTAGGCAGCCTGCAGACCCTTTTAGACCTCGCCACCTTGCAGCTAGCTGATCCTGAGTCACTTCAGGTGTCTCCCAGTGTGCCTCTTCATCAATCAGCCGTAACTCAGCCCCGGAAGGAGGGTCAGGCCGAGTGGGAGAAAATCATGGCTTCTGGGTACCGCAGGCAGCTGGGCTGAAGGCTGGGCTGCCTGTGGGGAAGGCTCAGCCAGACACTGTCACAGCTGGTGGGGGCTGGGTGTTCTGGGTACCCAGGGAGGCAGCTGCCCAAGGTCATACAGCTTTTGGGTTTTGGGCTGCCACAGAGGGCTCTCCATGGCGTCCATGTTTTCCTTGTTGTCTGCCTTCCTTGTCCGTATGCCAGCTAGGCCCCAGGCCGGGCAGAAGCCCACACTGCAGGAGTACATAATACAGGTAAAGGGATCTTAGAGGAGGGACTCCGGTGGCATTTGAATGAATAAGAAGATGAGAGGAGGAAGAGGAGGAGGAAGAGGAGGAGGAAGAGGTGGAGGAGGAGGAGGAGGAAGAGAAGAGGAGGAGGAGGAGGATCCTGGATGGGGAGAGCTGGGACAGGAGGCTCAATGGGGAGGATCTTGAAGAGTGAACTACAGGAAGGAGCCTCGGGAACAGGAGGTGGCCCTAGTTATGTCTGACCTTATTCGTTTCCCGACCTGCTTTGGGAGATGGCCATCTTAGGGCTTTAAGTGAGGCAGGCCATGCTGGGTAGGAGGACTGAGTTACCCGAGGTCACTAGAAAGAACAGAAGGGAGGACCGAGAGGTTGAAAGAACTACCCAGAGACACGAATCGAGACCACTGGGGACTGGAGAGAGGACTTAGCCATTAAGAATACTAGCTTCAGAGGCAGGCGGATGTCTGAGTTCAAGGCCAGCCTGATCTACAGAGTTGAGTTCCAGGACAGCCAGGGCTACACAGAGAAACCCTGTCTCAAAAACAAAAACAAAAAAACCCCAAAACAACCCAGCAGCCACATGTTGGCTTTTGACAGTGGTTCCCAACCTGTGGGCCATGACTCCTGTGTGTGTGTGTGCGTGTGTGTGTGTGTGTGTGTGTGTGTGTGTGTGTGAGTGAGTCAAATGACCCATTCACAGGCTATTAAATAACACAGATATTTACATTATGATTCATAACAGTAGCAAAATTACAATTATGAAGTAGCAATGAAGATAATTTCATAGTCCGGGGCCATCACAACATGAGGAAGTGTAAACTGTTGCAGCTTTAGGAAGGTTGAGACCCCACTGGCTTATGAGCGTCTGTAACCCCAGTTCTAAGAATCTTTTTTGTTTTGTTTTGGTTTGGTTTTTGGTTTTTCAAAACAGGGCTTCTCTGTGTAGCCCTGGCTATTCTGGAACTCACTCTGTAGACCAGGCTGGCCTCGAACTCAGAAATCCACCTGCCTCTGCCTCCCAGAGTGCTGGGATTAAAGGTGTGCGCCACCACCGCCCGGCAGTTCCAAGAATCTTATGTCCTCATCTGGCCTCTGAGAGCACCAGGCATGCATGTGGTACAAAGATATTCACGCAGGCAAAATATCCATATACATAAAATAATAAAACTAAAAAAACAAGGCGAGACCATGGTGACTATGGCTAGCCTTTGATAAGGTTAGAACCTGGCAGAAGCTGCAAGTCCCCTCCACATCTTTCTGTCTCCACAGGACACTGACAGAACTTCTCAAGCAGCCAGGCCCCCAAGAACCACTGCCTCCGCCTCTTGGTCCACCCTTGGGTAACTGCGTCCAGGTACAAATGGGTGACGGTGTTCTCCGGGGTTCCCCCCACAACAGCACAGGTGAGCACGTGTTAAATGAGCATTGGTGTGGGCGGGAGGGGGTAAGGGGAGGTGGTTCACTGGCTGGGGAGTTACGTGGAACTGCTACCTGTCATATGTAAATGTGTAGAAGCGGGATGAGGGTCTGGACAAGCCTTCGGGCGGAGAGGAACCATCCGGTAGTCTCCTGTCTCCTGGGCAACCGATGCTATGAGAAAGGCTTCAGTTTCAAGATACGCTCGCTCGCTAGGGCTGTTAGGTTGTTCTGGCTTGTGGATCAGGAAGCCACCCCTGGGTGTTGCGTAGTGGTTCCCCCACCTGCTACACGTCGGATTCTGGGGTTCAGTGCCCCTCCATCTCCGTGGCGCGGGATTTAGCGGCTTGCTATCTAGGGAGCCATCCATTAGGGTAGCACCCCCTCAGGACTCGCTGCCATTGTTTACCTTTTTCTTCTGAGCTAAGCAGGGACGTTCTGGAGAGCCATCTACTCCCCCCAAGCTGCCCGGAGCTACAGTGGGGGAGGGCGGGGCGTTGAAAAGCGGTGGCGCCGCCGTCGAGCTCAGCTTTTTTTTTTCCCTTTACACTCACTTTCCCCTCCAGACAAGAAACGCCTCAATAATGCGCCTCTGGGGTCCGCCACCCCGGGACCCCCGCGCGGCCCGAGGCTGCAGGGTGGAGGCAGCCTGACTTTGCAGCCTGACTACGCCAAGTTTGCTACCCTCAAAGCAGCTGCGCTCAAGGCGACAGGTGAGGTGTTTGTGACAGCCGCCAGATCCCCAGGGATACTACCTTTGCCACCGCAAAAGGGCGCCCGCTTGACCAATCCGGGTTCAGGACGTGCCCAACCAGCCAATCGGCTCCCTCCCCAGCCCGCTGACCCGCCCCCATCACCTAAAGCAGGTGCCGAGCCTGACTGGCGCTTCGCCCTGTCCCCCCTACTCCCACCCCGCGCAGAGGCTGCACCCCAGGACTTCTATCAACGTTTTCCTTCTACCGAGACGGGCCCGCGGACCCTCCCTGCGCGGGCGCCCCGGCCTCCGGAGGACCTGCCCGCGCTGCTCGACGCCTGTCCCTGGGCCCCTCCGGGTTACGTCCCTCCAGCCGGCCCCGTCTCGTCGGTTCCTTATGCCGCCTGGACCGCGGGCCGCCCCGCGAGGCCGCTTCCCCGTAGCCATTTGGTGGCTCAGGTCTCCCCGGCGCCCCGGCGGCCCGGCCACGCGCCGCGGCGTCAGTTCAGCGTGGAGAAGCTGCCCGAGGCCTTCAGCGCGCAGCCCGCGAGCTTTTCCAGCAGAGGGCCCCGGCATCTGAGCACCAACAGCAAAGCCGAGGTCACTGTCTAAAGCGGAACCACTGGAGCCTTCTGCAGGGTCCTGGGCCCCAGGTCGTGGAGTTGCGGTGCAGGCTTCAATCCAAACAGGAATGAGGACATTTGGAGCCTGTGGCTAAAGGGCCAAAAGGGTAGGGCCAGGTGTTCTGTCCTTGGGAATGTAGGGCTATCCTTACCTGTGTAAATAAACCCTCTAATGTGGTTCCAGTCCCAAGGGGATCGTCAGTCATTGACTGGACAGCAGTGCAAACCAGAGAGACTGTGGCCAGAGAGGATGGCTGGGTTGAATGCCAAACACTGCTCAGAGCAGATGGAGGCATAGTCATTCAAAGGTCTGGGTTCAGGGGAGAGAGAGCTTGCTACCCCTGTGAGGGTTCATGTGCTCTACCAGAGGCTAGCCCCCTTCCCACCCTGCAGCTGATCTCTCACTCAACAGTTCTGAGTTAGCCCAGCCTGGCTGATCCTCATTGACATAGTCTGGCCCTGGGCCGGCTCCTGGCTTGCAGGCTGCTTGGCCAGATTGGCTCAGGGCCACCCCCCTAATGGGCGTGGGCCACCTGGACATCTGGTGCTCAGGGTAGAGGAGGCTCCTCCCAGGAGCTGCTCTGGGTTAAGGGGGATGGAGATGTTGGAAATGGGAGCCTAGCAATGCCCCCCCCCCCTTGGGGTGCTCCCACTGCACAGGCTTGGCTCCGCCAGCTCCCTCCCGCTTCCTGCCCGAGGCTCCCAGTACCTGGCTGGGGTCCAGGGTACTGTCAGCGCCTGTTTGCATTGCTGCAAGTTCCTCAGTTTCATGTTCTAGGTTGTGTGGCTACAGCCAAGGTGAGGTATATGACCTCAACGATACCACTCCCTGTGTCCCTGGGGATGGTATACTTACTGTCTGAACAACAGCCACCATATGTTACTGTTTCTTATTTAACGGGAAGAGATCTACGGGGCTGTCTGCAGATAAAGAAATTAAGGTTTTGGGACCTACACACCTGGCCTGAGGTCTGCACTGGGGTGATGCTGAGGCAGAGGCAGAGGACAATGGCCACCACTGCAATGCGGACTTGAGGGATGGTGGTGCAGGTGGCCCCTCCTGGCCGCACCAACCTCTGGGCAGTGCAGTCTGCAGTTAAGGCCTTTTAGGAAGGAGTGTGGTTCAGGGCTGTTTGTTGGCCTGATGAAGGGATTCAGGCTCATTCTCAGATGGAACCTTCCATTCCACTTCTAAAGGCTCAAATACTCTGTGTGGCCGCGCCACCGGCCTCTCACCAGGCTCACAGAGCATTTACTGTACCCTGGTACTTCTTGTATGTCACACTGCTATCGCCTGGGCAGCAAGCCTCATATACGCACGTGGAGTCAGGGCCAGTTCATCAAAGTGACTCAGCTCGGAAATACCAGGACATCCTTAAATGTGGCCAGAAGGGGGGCAGGGGGATGCTGAGGACCCCGCCTATAGGAAGTGGAAATGAAGCAAAGGCCCACCTGGTGGGGGAGTGACTTCACACCTCAAGTTCCTAAGAATTGCTACTACCAACTAGCCAGCCAGCCAGCCAGCCAGCCAGCCGAGCACCAGGCAAGGAGCTGGAATCTGGATAAAGCCCTTTTATCCCAGACTCTTCCCCATCCCTAGAGTGTGTCAGGTATACCTGTGATCAAGAAAAGGCCACCAGACTGCGGCTATCTAGCTGTCCCCCCACCTCCACAGTCCCTAGCTCACTGCTGGCCAAGAAATGCAGTCATTTGGTTAAATCAACGTAATGGTAATACTACAGACTCACACAACCTTGTGTTAGGTGGTACCAATCTGTTTATTGAAAACCTATGTCCAGCACATGGTGAATGTTTCAACATTGACGAAGACATTGGTGTATCCCCTGTTCAGTGAAAAACCAACCCCCCACCCCTCGACTAGGAGAAAAGGCACAGTATATACACAGACACAAGGGCTAGGGTACCCCACGGCAGGGGCCATAAATTACAGTGATGGCTGGGGAGAGGTGGAAGGCAGAGTAGGTGGGGTCTAAGCACCGGAAGGGCCCACCCCACCTACTCTCTGCTTCAAACAGCTTGAAGGGCTGAGAAGCACGAGGAGAGACAATTCCTCTCAAGTCTCTCAGGAAGCCCTGAGCCTAGCAGTCCGCAAAAGCAGGACCTCTCTTCTTCCTAGGACTTCCCCCCATCTCAAGGCAAGAGACCCGATTCCTACTGCCCACCCTAAAAATGAGAGGCTGGTTTCTGGGGGAAGGTTTGAGAGCAGTGTCTGCCACCCTGGCTTATTCAGACAGGAATTAGGGATAAAAATACACTTCTATGGGAGACGGGAGTAAGAGTGGGGGAGGGAACAAGTAAATCATGCTGATGACCACTGGACCTCAGGCCCAGTGGTGGCCTCATCCTGCCCAGCCCCATGGGCCTACCCTGAGCTCAGGCGGCCATCTCGGGGTGGAGGAGTGGGGAAGGAACAGGACAATTAAATAAGATACCATTTATTTTTTAAAAAATTAAAAAAACAATGCTGACATTATTTTTTACCCATCCCTAGACCTGCCCCTGCCTCCCGCCCACCTCCCCAGGGCTGGGCTGCCTCCCTCCCTGGCTGTCCCTTGTAAGGATGAAAAAAAAAAAAAAAAAACAAACAAGGTTAACAGGCTTAGGCACAGGGAGGGAGTGCAGACCCAGAGAGAGGAACAGAGATGCCACAGCAACTTTGCCCTGTATCACGGCAGGCCCAAGCACACACATATAAAAACATCTGTATAAAAGGGGCGTGTCAGACAAGTCCAGAATGCAAAATGCTCTCTGGTGTAGAGACCTAGTTCCCAGAGAAAGCCTGATTAAAAACAAAGACAGAAACGAAACAGAACAAAGACAACCAGAGGCAGAAAGGAGACAGTCGCTAAAGGGCTAGGAGGGGGCTCGGTAGCACCCCACGTTGCTTTTCAAGTGAGGAGAGCACCCCATTCCTGCATGGGCTATCTGTCTTCTCAGCCCAGCTGGGCTCAGACCATGGATTTACCACAGCAGGTTTAAGGATCGTCGCCCATGGTCCTACTGGCCCGAAAAGATCCACGCGCCTTGGCAGGTAACAGCTCAGAGATCAGTCTTGCCTTCATCCTCACAGCTCTCGGAGGAGGGAGAAAAACAGATGGGGAGACAGGCTGGGAGACAGAGGGACGATCCCGGGAGAAAGAGACACGGGTGGAAGGAAGCGGACCGGGCCCCAGACGGGGGTCAGGAGGCAGCGATGGCAGTGCCACCGCCCAGCTTCACAATCATGTGCTGGCAGTCACTGCAGGAGCGGCGGTCACCCACCTTCTCCAGGGTGCGGGCAGCTTCAGCCAGCAGCACTGCCCGCTGGCCCGGGGAAGACAGGAAAGAGAGGGGAAGATGGCGGCAGGCCAGCAGGATGGCAGTAGCTCTCTCTCGTTGGCCAGGCCAGGTGTCTAGCTCTCCTGTGGGAATGAGATTTACATAAGCACTGTCCCAAGGAGTTCCTACGGCCTCATTTGTGGAGCAACCCCCTCGTCCTGTGGAGGTGTGCTCTGCTCCTTTCCCTGTCCTTCTCAAAGGGCAGGAGATGAACCTGGCAACTGAGTGGGCTGAGATAGTCAAACCCATGCAACTTCTGCCTGCCCCTGCACCGGGAGACGTCCTAAGTTTTTAGAGTGGTATCTTCATTATGCAGCTAACAAGATTCCTGCTGCCCACCAAGTCCTTTTGTTCCCACCCCACTTCGTAGAGTCACGCAGTGTGTGGTAACGCTGCCAGATGCCAAGGCTCCACCCTCTCTGCTCCCCAAGTGCAAGGCCACACCGGGCCTCTGGCCAGCTTGCTGCTGGACTCACCGTGCTTGGTGCTCTGAGTGGTACGCCGCCGTAGGCTGTGCTCCAGCAGCTGGTGTGTACGGGTGGGGCTGGCTCCTGCCATCAGGCGCACAGTGGCCTCATGCAGGAACACCTGGGAGGGACAGGGAGCACCAGTCAAACTCTGGCTCTGACCTGTCTAACAGCAGTGTAGCTGTCTTAGAGAGCACAGGCCAGTTGCTGGCAGGAGCAATGCAAGACAAGCCAGAGGCAACCTCCCTGTTGTTGACAAAGTCCCGAGGTACCCGCCAGGGTTTGAAGACAGTAGTTTGCGTGATGCCTTGTCCTTGAGGGCTGTGTCTCAGTCAGATACAAGGACAAAGGAGGAGAGAGAGGGATGAGGGGGAATAGCTAGGTTGGTATCAAGTTCAGTATCTTATTTCTTCAGAAAGGAATGGAGTCTAGACTTGGAAGTCTTCTTGAGCCCTCTGACACTGTAACCCAACACTGTCCTTTATAAGGGACAGGCCGAAGGACTGTGTGATACAGCCAAACCTCCTCACCCCTGCACACTGGAGATCACACACACGAGAAAGCTCAAGGTTTAAGTGTATTGTTCTGTGTTGTTCTCTTGGTCACATGTGGGCTGCAGACTGGTTGGTCAGACTAGGTACTGTTTCCAGGGGTAAGTCTCTGTTTTTGAGACAGGGTCGCACTGTATAGTCCTGGTTGGCTTATAACTCCTGATATAGACCAGGCTGGTTTCAAATTTACAGGAATCCACCTACCTCTGTCTCCAGAGAGCTAGGATTAAAGGTGCGAGTTACCATACCAGCTCAGAAAAATAGAACTTATTTTGTGTGTTTGAATGTGTAAGTATAGAGGGTAAATGCCCCATTATGCATGTGGATCTATGAGGATGATTTGTGGGAGTTGGTTCCCTCCTGCCACCATGTGGGTGGGGCCTGGGCTCAGGCCATCAGGCCTAATAGCAAGTGCCTTTCTTTACCCGCTGAGCCACCTCACTGGCCTAAATCAGCTGCTTGTGGGAAAACAGAAGCCACCGGTGGGTGGAGGCACAGGCCTGGGTCGTTCCCCAGCCCTAGAGACAGAAACCGGGCCTTACACACGCCCAGCGAGCTCTCCACATGGGCCTACATCCTCAGCCTTTCTAACTTTGAGACAAGGTCTTACTAAGTTGCCCAGGCTGGCCTTGAATTTGCAATGGTCCTGTTTTAGCCTCCTAAGTAGCTAGTGATACTGGGTGGGAACTGGGGGTGTGGCGGCAGCATGAAGCCTCCTGAGCAAGGAGGGCATTTTACGGAGGCATCTGGTACCAGCCAGTCTGTGAGGAGACCAGAGGTCTAACCTGAAAAGGCTCCATCAGGGAGGTGCAGCCCAAACCATGGGGGGGTCTGTCTCTCTCTCTCTCTCTCTCTCTCTCTCTCTCTCTCTCTCTCTCTCTCTCTCTCTCTCTCTCTCTCTCTGGGTTCCTGACCCTTGTGCCTTTATGTCCCACGTGCTAGGACTCCAAGTGTATGCCATCACACTGGAGACGTCTCTGGTGCTAGGGCTGAGAGAGGGCTTTGTGCAGGCACACTACCAATTAGGCTATTCGCCGTGCTCTGATGACTCGCCCTCTCCCGGGTCAACTATCTTGGTTTGCTGCAGTGTTCAGTACAACCCGGAGGCTGTACCTGGCTGAGGGATTTCCTCCCCAGCAGCAGCCTGGCCTTTCAGTGTCCCTCCCTGCCCGGCTCACTCTTGCCTTACCACTTAGGATACGGTACCCTCTTCTGCTCTCACAGAATAATCCAGACACCGACATGTGGATCCTCACACAGTAATAACAGTGTGAGCTGAAGGGGAGGAGGCAGGGCTGAGCCACACGGGCTTCCCCGCACAAGCAGTGCACTCGCCCTTAGACGCTACCATTCTCCTCGTGCGACCTGCACAAGTCTCGGCTCACTCATGGGGGTCTCAGGCCTCTTGTGAGGACCTATATGCATTTACGGATTGCTGGGAGATGGAGGGACGTTATCGTCAGTGGGGTGGCTATCGGCAAGGTCCCACATGCCTATGAACAAACCTGATGAAACTCACTGGCTCATTAAGAAATGAAACAAAAATCCATGTGAGTAGAAAGGGGACTGAGCTGGAAGAGGAGAGGAGCTGCAGCAGTGGGAGGGACGGGCTGACAGGAGTGAAGAGGAGCACAGCATATGCACACATATATAACATTAGATACACACATGGCAATGTCACAAGGAAACCCACTAATCATTGTAGTTATTGTAACTAATGTATGCTAATCAGGACAAAAGTGAAGGATATGCCAATTATAATTATTACACATTGTATATTAACTTGTAATATACTTATTATATGTAACTTGTAATATCTATTATTATTATTATGTGCCAGATTAAAAATTTAAATATATTTATAAGCTGGGCATGATGGTGCACACCTTTAACCCTGGCATCTGGGAGAGAGCGTCAGATAGATTTCAGTGAGTCTGAGGCTAGCCTGGTTGACATAGCAAGTTCTACACTCCTCTATCCCCCACCTGAAATGTTTAACACAATCTATTCCTCTCTCCTTAGCTCAGAAGCTAGGAGTCTGCCTCAGACTGCCACATCTGTCAGGAAGTATGTGCCTGTAATTCCACATTTAAGATCCTGAGGCAGACTCAGGGCCAGCCCAGGTAATGTAGTGAGACCACTGCATTCCTCTCACGAGCATGGTAAACAAAGAAGGGATGACTTTAGTCTAGAAAAGCACAGTTGTGCATCCTTCCTCAGAGGCTTAACTCAGGTGCTGTAGCCAGAGGCAGGGCAGTGGGGAGAGGGCGGCACAGCTGACAAGTTCTCAAGTGGCTTACAAAATAAATTACAGCGAAGCCCAATTCCATGTGGAATTGGGTAAGGCTTGGGTAAGGCTGTCATCTGATACTAGTTAGAACTACTGAGCACACTTGTGGCCAGGACTGGGAAGGGAGCTCCTTAGCTACGCCTCAGTCCTCTGACAGCTCTTGACATGGTTGGTGATCCATGACTCTGGGCCAGGCGCATAGCAGTGTACAAAAGAACCCACGGCACTCATCTTATGCTGGACCCGAGACCTACACCCGTTGGCCTGCACATCCCACTGGCCTGCTAGGCCTCACCTTGCGGTATGCTGGGCGGAAGCTATGGGCCAGTCTTCGAAGGCTGCCCAGGTCCCGCTGGAAGCCAGCCAGCTCAGTGCCCGAGGCATGGTAGGTCTCACCCAGGAGCTGGCTGGCGCTGGCCTGCTTTTGCCAGAGTGCTGTCCTCAGCGACAGTAGCAAGTCACAGGTGAGCAGCTGGACCACCTAGGGATAAACCACAGGGAGAGACTGGTGACTGGCCTGTGCCTAATGCAAGGAGGACCTCAGCCCCTTGTCAGATCCTCAGCCCAACAGGTAGCAGTGCCCGGCCTGACCCAGGGGCAGGGATTGAGAAGAATATCTGGGAGGAGCACTAATCCTGCACTGCCCACCCCCAAGCTGGGAGTGGTCTGTTCTTATCATTCTGCAGGCAAGAAAACCAAAGCTCTAAAAGGGACATGGCACGGTGGCAGGGGCAGAAGATCCTCTCTGAGGCAGCAGTAAGGGCAGGGTACAGATTTTCCATCCCCCAAGATGGGGGGGGGTGGGGGGACAAGTCACCCAGAGGAACCTGGGCTTTTCTCCTCTAGAGGAACCCAGGAACTAAGGCAGCAGTGGAGCCTGGGGCACAGGGCAGTGGGAGGGAGGAGGGAAGAGGGAGGAGGGAGGAGGAGCAAGAGGAAGAGGTGGGCCATCATGACCGCAGAGCACAGCACACGGTATTCTCAGGGTTTTCTTAGCAGCTACAGAACCCTAGCTCTCGACTCAACCTAAGCCTTGGTTTCCTCATCTATCAAATGGGATGGCAGCACAGGGTTAGGAGCCTCTGGGCATGCACGGCAGCAGCCGCGCACAAGTCCAGGCTACCTCCTTGACTCCCAATAACCCATCAGTAGCATGTCATGCGCGACAGTAAGGGCAGAGCGGCCTACATGCACCGTGCAGATTCCCTGAAGGCCACTTCCCATCTCACCTACATGGTTTCTGAAGGCATGAACTTAGGGTACCATGCTGCCCAGACCTCTTCTGCCCCATGCCTCCACGAGGTGCCAACTCTTGGCCATACTATCCTGTGGTTGGTGATAGCCTCGGGGACACAGATGAGGAACTCTCCCTCCGGGCAAACCTGGCATTTCTAAGTGTAGAAGCAGCACCTTCATGTGTGGGCAAGGAGCCGGGACTGGGTCCTGCACTCTGACCACACTGCCAGGCCCATTCAGCCCTGAACTGCTACCTAGGAACCACAGTTCCAAGGGCGTCCCCTAAAAACCTTTCTAGTTCCTCAAATATGGCTGACAATGGTTTCCTCATGAGGAAACACACAGGGGAAACCGACAGGAGGCCCAAAGTGGCTTGCCCACAAGTCTGTGATCTGCACAATGCCTATCCTTGTAGGGGTGACATGCTGTCCTGACTTCAATAAAACACCCACGCCTGCTGACAACTGCTACCTTGACATTCCAGACCAGCTAGCTGCTTGAGACAAAACCCCAGACAGCAGCTAGTTCTGGCCTTCCGAAAGGTTCCCGTCCGTCCCGTCTGGTGTTACAGCCCACATTTTCCTAGGGGACCGGCTGTGACACTGTCCTTATTCTCTGGGATGATTAGGCAGGCCTTCAGCAGTGCCCTGAGATCCAGGTCCTCTCTGTGGCCACGGCGCAGTGGGCAGTCAGGGCAGGCCTCCGTGATGCACTGTGGGAACATTGCACAGGTAGCGCCAGAACATGCAATGCAACTACAATGCACCACAGCGGCCCGCCAGGAGGTGTGCGCCGGCCAGAGGCCCCAGGGCTATCAGCTGGCCCGAGGGAGCAGCAAACTACCTGGAGCAAATGCAGAGCCCTGGCGCGTTCACTTGGGACTTAGAGGAAGCTGCCGGCTGGCAGGATCTGAGATTACAGGAGCTAGGCAAAGGCGAAGACACCTTTGCCCCAGGAATCCAAAGGTACGCATGCCCCAGCAGGCTCCATTTGGGAAGGGAACTACTATTCTGGCTTCTGTGTCTTCCAGAGCCGAACAGCAGTGCCCTGGGGCCCTGCTAGGTCGGCCTGGGGCGGGCGTGTTCATACAGGCCACACTGCATCCTCCAGGCGCTCCCACTCACATGGTTAAGTGAAGGGTCAGCAGTAGCGCCACTGACATTGAGACTGCTCCACAGGTGACCACTGGCTCTCTCACAGTGACAGAAGGAATTCTGCTGCCCATCAGCTTTTCCAGAGAGTGTGGCATGCATGGCTCTACAGGCATAGAAGACGGCCTTCACCAAGGGACTCCTAGAGCAGTGGGTGGGAGAAGAGAAGAGGCTGAGAACAGGCTAGCTGTGTAATGAACAACACTCTCACATGCGCACGCACACCTGCACACCCACCCACACACAAGCACACATGCTCACGTACACAGAGCCAACAGGGCTGATGGGGAGTAGGGAACAGCAGTAAGGAAACAGGAACTGGAGCTCACGTAAGCTCCAGGACTTCCTTGCTTGGCCACAACTCCGTCATACGGTCTCTGGATCTGCCAGGGCTATGCTATCCCCATCGCCTCTATACAGCCTGGCATCACGAAAGCAGAGGGAAGGGGCATCCTACACATCTGTGATGAGTGAGGGCGCCTGCCTGGAGAGCCCCGTGCAGAACACTCAAGAGGGCTGGGCCGACTCAAGATGGCTTCTCTGGGGTTCCTCTGCCCCTCCCCCAGCTCCCATCTGTCAAATAGTTCTGACCCCAGATCAACACAGCGGTCCGGACCTGCTCCCTCCTGCTACCTCACTAAGGTCCCCTTGGAGAGAAGTACACCAACAACCAAGGAGCTTACGCACTCAGTCACTTCCAGGGCCTTGGGGACCCGTTCTACTTCAGTGAAGCGAGAGCGCACAGCTGCGTCATCTCCCTGGAGCCAGCTGATGGCCATAGTGATCGCGGATGTCCACCACCGACAGATGACATCGGGACCTGGATGGGGACAGCAGCAGGAAGCACCCATCAGTGCCCTCAGAAACCAAGTCTCAGGGGCACGTGCATCTCTACGTTGTGGTGACAGATGAAGAATCTTCAGGTTACTCTCCCGTATGATCTGGTGGTATGTGGCAGGAGCCTTTGCATGCTCACTCCTGCTAACCCAGCAATAATCCCATATTTGGTACTCCTACTGTTAGGAAACTGGTTTGAACAGAAGTTTAATGAAAATGTTCACTTTAATGTTAGATTTTTATTTGTTTTCTGTGTAGCCCTGGCTGTCCTGGAACTGACTCTGTAGACCAGGCTGGTTTGGAACGCAGATTCCTTCCTGTCTCTGCCTCCCAAGCGCTGGAACTAAAGGTGTGCACCACCGCCGCCCCGGAAAGCACATTTATTTTATGCTTTTATTACTGCAGTTTCCCTTCTGAGTCTCAGGTTTCTCAACTGTAAAACTATGTTACTAGGGATCTTGTGACACCATCGGGGGACAGCCAGGTGACAGAAAAGGAGTAAGAATATATATCCTAAACTCCCACGTCAGTACGGACCAGGCTGCCAGAGTCGCTTTTCTGGGATCCTTCTCTCTCTAGGAAGACAGCATCCTTCCAAGGTAGCCTGGCATCCCATAACTCCAGGTACGTCAGAGGCTGAGATGCGGCAGCTGAGGGGCTGTCATTCCGAGGGTAGTTTAGAGGGAGAAGTAACTAAAGCCTTAGCTCTGTGGTCAGCAGGGGGATTGTGGCCGAGGCAGTGGGGGGCTGGATGGTTAGAAGCCAGCTCCAGGGCCTTCTGTAGTTAAGGTGAGTATCCGTAAGCCTCAGGGACTCAGGCCCTTTGTTGCTTGTCCTGTGCATATGGAAAGGGTCCTGACCTAAGCTGCCCAGCCAGGGCCTCAGTAGGGTAATGACCCCTCACTGTTCCATTCATACAAGGACCAATATTTTCTGCTCAGAGAAGGTTGCTCATGAGGGACAACTATGGGCTGGGGCATCCTGGAGGACACGGATACAACTAGGAGTAGGGAAGATGCTTGAAGATAGGCTCCTGATTCTAGAGGGGTGGGGGTGGGGTGGGGTGGGGGAGGGGAGGGGGCTGGGCAGAGTGTACTAAACATTCTCAGGCCTGTGGAGCCACCCAGATACTCACCAAGGGCTGCCCTGAGCACAGAGCTGCTGGAGAACGGTGAGGTCACAAAGCCCACGGAGTCCACAAAAGAGTGAAGTAATTTCAAATACTCTAGCGCACTGGAAAATTCACTAAAAAGAAAATAAAAGGGTGCCACGTGACCCGTACGGCCTTCCACACCCACAGGCGTGTTTCCATCTCTGAGACTGGATGGCCTCTGGGCTTCCTTGTCCTACCCTCCCGGGCTCCCCAGGTGCTGCCCATGAACAGAGCACACACACTTCCAGGTCAGCCTTCGCTGATGTCCTCCCTGTACCAGCGAAGACCCCAGGGTTGGTCCTCCTCCAAACTAGATTCCAAAGCCACATTCTTCCGGAAATGTCCTACTGCCTAGGTAGGCCTGTCCCTCCCTCCCTCCTCAGGTGCAGTCCAATCAGCACTCGGGATGGTATGACTCTGATATCTTTCCGTTTGTTGGGTTTAATCTATGACAGAGAAGCCATGTTCACTGCAAGCTGGGTTTCCAACTCTCTGGGCCAGCTGCGCCTGCCTGGAGAGCTCTCCGTCTCTCACTCCGTCTCTCTCAACAGTTCACTGCTCTCTGTCCCCAAAAGCAAAGCAAATTCATCCATTTCTAACTTGCTCTGACAACTAGCCCCAGTTGGTGAAGGGATGTAAAAGGTGAAAACAGGGCACCTCTGACTTGAAAAGCAACCGCTGGCCTGGCTGGCGACTGTTCCAGTGAGGAATGTCCTGAGGGCACTAGCCCCAAGGCAGACCAGGCCTGCGGACCTTACCAGCTCTCTTCTTCCTGGTCTCCTGCCTTCTTCTTGGCCTGAGGTTTCACCAAGGACTCCACAGCTCTTTCCAGCAGGTTTTTGCAGAAAGCCTGGTGTACCTGGGCAATGGGGTCGGCTGAAGAGAAAGAAGGGTTATGGATCTTACTCATGGGCCCTTCTGGAGCTGAGGGGACACCTCAGTGAGGACAGGCACGCTAAGCACCTGTAACACTTTACATTCCAGTCTTGTTCAGTAAGGAAAAGAAAAAGGAGTTTTTACAGTGTAAAAAGGTAGGGAGAGACTTAAAGACAGCTGTGTCCGTAACAGGGACCAAATCTTTCTTAACCAAACCAAGGATTACCCTTTAGGGGCTGGTGAGCTATCTCAGGGAGTAAACATGCCTGCCACCAAGCTTGAGTCCAACCCTGCAGCGAGCACAGTAGGGGAGAAGCGGCTCCTACAAATGGCCCTGACTTGAGTACTGCCACACCTGCCCCTACCAAACATAACAAAATTAAAATATTTAAAAAAGAAGGAAGCAGGGCTGGGAAGTTCCAAGCTGGAGGTGTGAGGTAATGGCTGCCCAGCCTTATGGAGATGAAGAGAATACAACGTTGAGAGACTTTCTGTCTGTGAGAACTGAGGGTCAAGAAGGAAAAGACTGCAGGGGGCTATAGCGCTCCTGGCTTTGGAGAGCTCGGCCTGTGTCTCCTGTGATCAGGACATGCTCGGCCTAAGCTGACTGAACAGGGAGGGGCCCTGCATAGTGCATATGGCTGACAAGTCCCTTTCTGGTGGCCCTTACTACAGATTCACTCATCCCTTACATTCCTAGCCCCAATTTGGGCCAAGAGGAGGAGGGACATTTCTGGACACTTTCTCTGTGAGAAGGCTTGGCTCGGGGATGTGCAGGAGGAGCAGCAGGTCTGTGGCAGGTCTGTCCCCGTGGACAAAGCTGTCAGAGGATTTGGGATTCCTTTTCCTTTCTTTTTAACTCCTCAGTTTTTGGTGTTACACGTAATCCTTATACTGCACAAAATCAAAGCTCACCGCTCCCCGTGCCTGACATCCAGTCTGTGCCTCGGGCTTGACTCCCCACTCAGCAGAGACCATGGCGGACAACCTCTGCGGTGTCCCTGTGTGAGTCTACCCGGTCAGCCTCTGCACGCCAAGCCCACGCAAGTCAACTCCAATCACCATCAAATGACAGAGACAGAAAGCCTGCACCTCCTCCCAGTGCCCGGAGCCGCGTCCCTGTCACCATTCTGAGCACTGGTGACTGCCTGCCGCCGCCTATTGTTCCCTAACTGCTCCAGTAGGGCTCTCTGCCCCCACCATGGGGCTAGAAGGCCGGAGGCCAGGGAACAGCACACCCCATACCTTTGACATCTCCACAGTGTTTAGAACAAGGGCTAAGAATATAGCTGGTGCGCAGTCACAACTTATCCTATGAGGCCCTGTCCTGTACTGGCCATGGCTTTGACTGCCCAGCAGAGCTGCAAACTGAGCTAAGTGACAGACAGGCTCTGACCGTAGCAAGTTATTTTTCCTTTAGAAGACTCAAAAAAGAGGAAAAGGGGAAAAAAGGTGGAGACCCCTGAGTCTCTTGCCCCCTGTGAAGCACCTGTCGCGGCCCTCACCTGGGTTCCTCTGGGCGCAGTACAGGCTCTCCTTGGCTGCTGACTTGACGGACCAGCTTCGCTCCATGAAAAACTTCTGGCCCAAGGGATGGCAGAGCCAGCGCAGGGAGTCTGGGACGCTGCTGTGCTCCGGGCCACACAAGCTCTGGGCACGATTTAAGAAGTAGCTCTACGAGAGAAAAGGACAAGGTGTGACATCAAGGCAGCAGAATGCTGGGGAAGGACCAATGGAAGACAGGCCCTGAGGGAGTCCCAAAGGGATCCCACCACAGAAACCAGAGAAAGTCACTATGTTCTGGGAGCCTGTCAGGCCAGGGAGCAGGGCCAGGGCGCATGTGCAGCAGGGCTCTTGTTCACAGCGGGGCTCTTGCTACGCCCCACCCTGCTAAGCCGATCTAAGCCCTCTGGAACATATTTCTCTTTCACCTGCTGGTTTCCAGTTATTTATTTAGGAAGGGGCCTCAGACGTCCCCAACTTTACCTGTGAGCATCTAACCAAGTAGCCCCCTCAATCCTGGGACTTCTAGGTCCCCTAAGCTGCCTATCTTTAGAGTATTATTTAGGCAAATTGCTTTTTGACTAACTTTTCAGCTCTTACAAAGAGTTTATAGAGAAATGCACACCCAGAGCCAGCGTTCAGTACCACACTAGGTGGTAGGAGGCTTGCCCAGGACCACGGCATGTTTGCATGTATATGTGACTCTGACAGAAAGCCTCTAAAGAAGTCTCATGCCTTCCTCGCATGAGCCCCAACCTGAGAACAAAGACCAGGAAGGGACTTCTTTTCCCCTACATAAACTTAAATGGTAATAATATAAGTGACAAACATTTTCTATGTATATGTGCACCATATGTGTGCCCTTAAGACCAGAAGAGGTTAATGTGTTTTGTAAAATCAAGAATATGCTTTGTAGAGCATGGTATGGTGTGGTGGTGGGCCCACGTCAACGCCCTCTCCCTGTGAGGTACCAGTCATTCCACAGGTCTAGTATAGAGCAGGGTTTATTTGGGGACGTGGAAGGGGAACTGAGAAGGGAATAGAGGCAAAGAAAGAGAGGGGACAGAGGACAGAGAGAGAAAGGATCAGAGGGAGCTCAGAGAGGCCAGTCAGTCCTTTTTATAGCAAGCCAGGCCTACCTGGCTGTTGCTAGTAACTGCTGGGCGGCGCCTGGAAGGATGCTGAGAGAGGCGTCAGAGCTGAACCTGGAGGTACAGGTGGTTGTGAGCCACCGGGTGTGGGTGATGGGAACCAGCTCCGGTCCTCGAAAGAACAGCAAGTACTCTGAACAGCTGCTCACTCTCCAGCCTCTTTTTAAATTAATGTAAAAGGATTAGGTTTCATTGTAGTATTTCCAAACAAAATGTGGTTTTGTTCTTTCTCCTCCCCTACCTTATACCTGTTCACTCCCAGTAGTCTGCTGCTCTCTCCTCTCTCTCTCTGTTTTTTTTTTCTAAGATAGGATTTATCTGTGTTCTAGGATGGCCTAGAACTTGCCCATATAGACCTTGAACTCAGAGTCGTCCACCTGCCTCTACTTCCTGAGTGTTGGGATTAAAGGCATGTCCCCTTTTTGTTTTCAAGTCACGTGCTCTAGTGTGCACACGTCCTGGTCTCAACAGGGCTTCCAATTCCATGTCCTGCCCCCTCTACACACAACCAGGATGTGAACAAAAGTGGGATTCACCTTTCTGAGGCTGCTTTGCTTAATATAATAATTTCCAGATACACCCACTTTCCCCCCAAATTTCATAATTGTTTTTCTTTACAGCTGAACACACACACACACACACACACACACACACACACACCCCTTCATCACTCTACCAAAGTTTGTTGATAGACATCTCTCTCTAGCTCTGTAAGACACTGAGTCCAGCGCGGTAGCATGTACCTTCCTCCAATCCCGGCGCTCGGGAGGGAGAGACGGGGAGCTCTGTGAGCATGAGATCAGCCTGGTCTACAGAGGGGGTTCCAAGACAGGCTAGGCTATGTAGTAAGACCTTGTCTCAAAACCAAACCACACCAAACCAAACCAAACCAAACCAAAGCAAAGCAAGAAAAGGGATGTTAAAAGCATCTGGAAGTATTATCACCAGCGCCTAGCCAGGACAACACTGTTTCTAGGGCCCCAGTGCAGGATAAACACAAGAACATCATTATCTGTTGATTATTAGAAACTCTTTTCTCCCCAACCTTGGCCCCTAATTCTATCTTTTTTGAGTGGCAATATCTCTACTCTAGAGTTCATGACTTCTGATCTATAAAACTACTCAGTCGGAACAGGGAGCTGAGCAGGGGCGGATGGGAGGAAGCACAGCCAGGCTCCGGGCGTCCACCACAGGGCCGCTGGTCTGGGAACTTCTTTCCCCAGCTTAGACACTGCCTCTAAGGACGGTGTCTATCTCAAGGTCTGGGAGGCTGATGGTTCTGACCTTTAGTAGACTTTAAGAGGCAATCAGCTAATGTAACAGCTTCAAAAAACTTGAATGCCAGAGTCAGAAATAGCACAGGCAAAGCACAGCCACTCAAGGATGTGCTGGGGAGGTTCTGAGGGGAGCACGGGGACAGCCGCCTGATGAGAGAGAGCTGTCTGGCTAAGCTGGCCGACAGACACGCTCACTAGCATTGTCACGGCGGCCTATGGGACCAGGAGAGTGATTCACTTAGTCAAAGAGACAGTGACAGTCTCTCCTCTTACATCACCCAGCCTTGACAACAGGATACTGTGAGACCCAATACCGCAGGCCCATGACCTGCTATGACTGTCAAAGCGCTCACTGAGCTACAGTTGTGGACAACACAGGCTGTGTGTGTGTGTGTGTGTGTGTGTGAGAGAGAGAGAGAGAGAGAGAGAGAGAGAGAGAGAGAGAGAGCTTGTACACATGTGCAATTCCAGCGCTTTGTGTATCCCAGAATCTTCTAATAATCGAGTCCAACCCTCTCCAGGTCATAGGCCTGGTTAGCAAGGTAATATGGTGATTGTTCCAAGGAAAAATAAGGAGCACTGTTCTCTCTAAGGATCCAAGGGTAAACCAGAGAAGTAAAAAGAAAGCCTGTTAGGTCATATGGCAAGAACCTATTGAAACCATTAAGGAAATTATTCAGTTAAAAAATATATTTTTTATATCAAGCAAAGTGTTTAGTATTTATTTATTTTATTTATATAAGTACAGTGTCACTGTTTTCAGACACATCAGAAAAGGGTACCCGATCCCATTACAGATGGTTGTGAGCCACCATGTGGTTTCTGGGAATTGAACTCAGAACCGCTGTAAGAGCAGTCAGTGCTCTTAACCTGTGAGCCATCTCTTCAGCCCCTAAAAAATATTTTTAACCTGAACTCTTTTTTTTTAAATATTTATTTATTTATTTATTATATGTAAGTACACTGTAGCTGTCTTCAGACACCAGAATAGGGTGAAAGATGTCTTACATCTAAGAAAGACATCTTTCGGATGGTTGTGAGCCACCATGTGGATGCTGGGATTTGAACTCATGACCTTTAGAAGAAAAGGTCGGTGCTCTTACCCACTGAGCCATCTCTCCAGCCCTAACCTGAACTCTTTAAAAACAAAAAAATATTGAAATCACGGTCTAGACATTAAGAACAGCAACAACAACAACAACAAAAAAAGCCTTTGGAAACAGTGTCTCACTTGGTAGCTCTAGCTGTCCTTGAACTCACAGAGATCCGCTTGCTGCTGCCTCTTGAATTCTGGCATTAAAAGCATGGCCACCATCTGGGCTGGGTGGTGGTGGTGCATGCCTTTAGTCCCAGCATTTGGGAGGCAGAGGCAGGTGGATTTCTGAGTTCAAGGCCAGCCTGGTCTACAGAGTGTAGCCCAGGACAGCCATGGCTATACAGAGAAACTGTGACTCAAGAAACAACAACAACAACAACAACAAAAATGTGTGGCTACCATGCCTGGTCTGGCATTAAAATTTTCAAGTAGTCTGTGTGTTTGTGCACCATGAATGCAGTACCCACAGAGGCCAGAAGAGGGTGTCAGAGTCCCTGGAGTCTAAACCTTTAAGAAGCATTAGCTGATATTAAGTCTCCCCTCATGGTTTGAACTAATGAGAAATATAAATCCAGGACAGACAGCACAACTCTAAAGGCTTCTATAGAGGAGACTGTGAGAATAATTTTTATTGCTCTTTTAATTTTCGTGGCTTTATAACCCAATTATAATTTTCCCAATTTAAGGAAAAAATACTTTCCCTGTAAATTTTGGAGACAGCAGCGTTCCCCTGAGCTGCAGGAGCCTCTGCCAAGGCTCATCTGCTAACTGCTGGCATGAGTGGAGAGGCAGCCGCCCAGGGCGCCTGGACCAAATCCAGCCCTCCATGGGCACCACAGCGAATGCTCACGGGGGCCAAGAGGTGCCTGCGAGCCCTGCTGTAAGCATGAGTGTCCGACAGCATGTGGGCGTGTGCACAACAGTAGGCCCAGCAGGCCAAGGCAATTCGAGTTGCAAGCCAGACCACACTACCTTGCTTCAAGTGACATCGTATTTTGTGTAAAGCTAAGTTTTAGGAAGCCATTTTTCTTTTTGACTGTTTGTTTTTGTCTTGTTCTAAAATGCAATTAGCATGTGAGAACCAGTGTGGAACAGGGAATGGGGTGCTGTGCCCAATCCGAGTCTAAGACATGGTGGTGTGTGTCTATGACAGCCGTGCTTAAAGAGGCGGAGGTGAGAGGACTGTGGTGGCCACCTCCTTAATCCCAGCACTTGGGAGGCAGAGGCAGGTGGATGAATCTCTGTGAGATTGAGGTGGGCCTGATCTAAGTAGTGAACTCAAGGACCATCAAGACTAGATCGATTACACACACACACACACACACACACACACACACACACACACACACACACCATGTAAAAACCAAACCAAACCAAAAAGCCAAGGCAGTGGCTGGAGGTAGCTCAGTAGTTAAAGCACTGGATGATGTTCTTCCAGATGCAAATGGCGGCGCACAGGCATGCACACGGTGCACAGACAGACACGACAGAACACCCAGGCACATAAAATAAAAATAAATCTTAAAAATCTGCCTCAAAGGTCTAAAAACATAAAAGCACCATCTCCTCTCTCACACGGCACATCTCCACACGCTACTAAGCTAATTAGGACATAAATACTTTTTAGGATATTGGAACCACTAACAACTAAACAACCAGAACTAAACTGCCAGCACCGACAGACAACCTCTAAGGCATTTCCTTAGTTAGACAGTGCTAAAAACCTAGAAAGTTTATGACCTCCTGGTCTAAAGTATTCTCAGAGGTGAGTTCCCTGTTTGCTTCCAACACCTGACTCATTTTGTCTTTGACTCTTTTTTCTTTCTTTCCTTCTTTTCCCTTCTCCTCCTCCCTTTCCCTTCCTCCCCCTCCCTCCTCCTCCCTCTCCCTCTCCCTCTCCAAGGTTTCTGTGCAGTACTGGCTATCCTGTAGCTTGCTCTGTAGACCAGGGTAGCCTTGAATTCAGAGATCCGCCTGCCTCCTGAGTGCTGGGATTAAAGGCCTGTGCCACCACCACCCTGGCCTGTCAGCACCTCTATTTTTTTTTTTTAAGTTTTAAGTTTTGTATTTAATGTATGAGTGCTGTGCTACATTCACTTCCACAGGCCAGAAGAGGGCGTCAGACCCCATTACAGATGGCTGTGAGCCACCATGTGGGTGCTGGGATTTGAACTCAGGACCTCTGGTAGAGCTGACAGTGTTCTTAACCACTGAGCCATCTCTCTAGCCCCATGTCTGCAACTCTTAATCCAGCTGCTCCGGAAGGGAATGGACAGAAAGGGGCAGGCATACCAGACGCCCACCTCTCCTCTCACCTTACTGCCAGTGCAAACCAGGCAGCACTACTGAAGTCTCAGGTGTTTACACCCTTTGCCCAGGAGCACCATCACTAGAGACTTAGTATGAGCATGTGCTCACAGTGATGGGTGATGATATAAAAACATTTCCTTTCAGTAGCGAATACAGGAAGTGCTCCAAACACCCCACGCGAGTGCCACCCACCTCTGCAAAACAAGATGCCCAAGGTCTCTCAGTAAGTTAAAAAAGTGCAGGGAAACCAAGGCTTAAGGCACAGCCAACCACTTGCAGTGGATTATGATGTGTATGTTGTATGTGCTCCCAGGGACTACATACAACACTGCTGACCGTGGATCAGGCACACAGATGCTTGCCAGGCAAGGGCGATTTTCTTCCCTGCTTTGTGATAAGGTCTTGCCATGTTGCCCAGACTAGCTTTGGACTTCTAGGCACAAGGGATCCTCCTGCTTCAACCTCCCAAGTAGATGGTTCAAAAAGGTGTGCCAATCACCAAATTTTAGGCGCCATCTCCTCGAACCTGAGCGGCTGCGTGCATGCTTCCCTCAAACGGGCTGAGCTCTTCTCTAAGGCAGCTGCATCTCAGCAATAATGAAGCTAAGTGGGGCTTAAGGGTGACGAGATGGCCCTACCCGTGTGTCTTTCTGAAAGCCTGAGCCCTCCTGGCTCTCCTGCACTTAGCACATTTCTCTGGACTATCCACTCTGGGAGTGCCTGGTCCAGACAGGAGGAGAAGAAAACCTGCTGGATACATCAACCGCTGGGTGTCTCTTTTATGGTCATAAAAACAGAGTGGAGAGTTTCCTTAAGTCCTCTGTCACGTAGACTACAGTGATACACTTGTGGCAATACATCAGTGTTACCACACACGTGTTCTTGGCGTATCACCTCCATTCCCAAGTGGCGACAGGCAGAGATAAAAAAATCCAGTGTTCAGTTATCTCTGCGAAGTGGGGCACTGAGTGAAATGTGCCTGTCTCTGCTGGAGTAAGGGAAAGCCGAGGTCAGCAGATGCTGTGACCGAGTGATAACAAGGCTTGGGACTCGGCCAGCTGTGAACAACCAGTGCTGGCTCCTGGCCAGGCGCCGAGGGGAGGGACGCACGCCCTCACTCCACCTCCCACCTTACATCTGACCTGCGATCTTTGCAGAGCTCCACTGTTTGTCATTTGCGGAGGGAATCCCATCGTGACAGTCATGCTGTGCATGTCTATGAACTGGGCTTTTATTTACCTCAGCGCACCAGAATGCCCTCATAAGGCTTTCTGCCCAAAAAACTCAGCAAGGGGGGACATCCTGCTGTATTTTCTTCACCTCTCTAAGCATTTGTGGAAGAGCAAGTGAACCCCCCACCCCTTCAAGGGGCACATTCTGCCTTTTTACCCCAGGGTGGGAAAGTGCTCAGGGAGGTATGTGGGACAGAAACGTGAGTGCTTGGTTGCAAAATGTCACCCACAGGCTTGTGTGTCCCTAGCTGGTGGCTCCCAGTCTGGGGAGTCGTGGAACTTTTTGGCCATGGGGCCTAGGTGGGAATTATATATATATAGGGATACAGAGGTAACTCTGAGGGGTGCAGGCTGGCCCCTGCTCCTGGTTTATCTGATTCTGCTACTGCAGTGCAATGAGGCACAGGGCTGTCGCTGCCGCCACACCATCTGCTATGATGAACCATACCCTTTCAAAAAAAATTAAGAAACAACAAAAAAAAAATTCCTTCCTTCTCGAAGTTGTCTTTTAGCTACTTTACCCCAGGGCGGGGAAGCGGAGCCACACAGGACTGAAGGATACTCACGGCCAGGAAGCCCAGCTTGCCCCCGCAGCGGGTCTTGAGTCCCACAGCAGCGGTCAGGTGGATCTCGATAAGGGTGCTTGGTGGGATTTTCTCCTCCGCGCACTCGGCCAGGTTCACAGCACACAGAGCCATGTGCACATCTGAGCAGGCAGACCCTGCAGGAAGCTTCCCTAGGGTGGGCACAAACAGACACTCGTGTCCACAGAGTCTCCAAGACCACAGTCTCTTGCCTCTCCAGTACAGTCATCAACAGTGATTGTAAACTGTCACCTACAGACTCAGGGGTTTTACCCCGGGGTCTGCACTTGGTGGTGCTCCCCACCTGGGGAGGCTGTGGAGCCTTGATGAGGTGGGCCTCAGTGACAGGTGGGAGCTACTGGAGCGGGCCTTTGAGGGTTAACGCTCACCTCAGATCCAGGCTGACCCTGCCTCCTGTAGGCTGAAAGCTGCCTTCTGCCATGTGGACTATATGCTCCAAACTGAGAGACAAAGTAACTGTCTCCTCTTATTTGTGTCAAAGAGGTGCCAGAGGAGACAGAAGTGGCCTTTGTGCTCAGAAAGATCCAGATGGGACGCAGGCTCAGCAAGTTACTCGCTATGTGGTTGCCTGCCTCTCCTACTGACTGGAACTTGGCTCCTGGTTCTGTGATTGTTAGGATTAGCTGCTAGCATTGTGGCCCCTGGACAGAATTCAGGTGTGTGGTGCAATATCTCCTAAAGCACTGTCAATAGCACGGCCACATTCTGTTGGTAAAGGTCTGAATTTCCAAATATTTGAAGGGAGACAATGAAAACAACACAAACCCCGAGTGGCTCTTGGTTCCTCCCCCCCATACTCCACAGAAGGGAGACACAACGGAACAAAGCCAGTCACACACTGGTCGGATCAGTAGGGAGAGGCTTCCACTGTGAGGTCAGAGGACAAAGTGCCCCTGGCACAGGCCCAAGGACCCACTGTGGCGTTCACAGAGTTGCAGTCTCTTGCTTTGGTCAGCCCTCTGACCTCTGGCCTCACCAGCTGAGGGGTCTTCTTACCCAGCTGCTTTCTATGATGAGCACGTGACACTCCTAGTCCCCGA
Source organism: Apodemus sylvaticus (assembly GCF_947179515.1). Classification (NCBI taxonomy): domain Eukaryota; kingdom Metazoa; phylum Chordata; class Mammalia; order Rodentia; family Muridae; genus Apodemus; species Apodemus sylvaticus. The sequence continues at coordinate 50,907,417 of NC_067488.1, read as the reverse complement.
GGTCACTCTGTATTAGTGTGGGCTATCTGCTTTCCCCACAGAGCTCTAAGCTCTCTCCTTCAGAGAGAGGACAGAGCACAGTAGGCAAGCCATGCTGGGGTCAGCCCTATCCCTTCAGAGGCCCCTAGGTCCAGTGAGTGTAGACACGGCTGATGCAAACTGTTCTAGCTGGAACTGTAAAAGCAAGCAGCTCGGTCTCCTGGTCAGAGATCAGGGGCGGAGTCTAAGGGACCCTGAGGGGCAAAGACCAAGAACAAAAGCAGAACAGTGGGACAGAGCTGAGGCCGGGGATTTCCTGGTAAAGTCAATGGCCAGTCTCACCCAGATAACTAGGTCTGCTCCCCCCCCCCCACACACACACACACTGGCTAGAGCTCAAAGCCACAACCATTGCTCAGTCCCTGAGACCACACCCAACAGGTAGCTCTGACTTCGCCTTACAGTTCTGTGGATACAGCAGCAGCGGCAGCAGCGGCTCCTCATCCTTTGCCCTACCTCTCCCTGCCCGCTTGCGTCCCTTGACCTTTGACCTTTGACTGTCCCCTCTCAGCCTCGTCTGTTTGTTTGTTTTTCTGAGACAGGCGCTCACCATGTGCAGCTGGCCGACCTGGAACTCACTCTGTAGACCAAACTGGCTTCAAACTCTCAGTCCCACTGGCCCAGTGCTGGGATTAAAGGATTCACCATGATGCCCAGTTAGACAGTTCTCGTCTTGACCACACTGCCCCACCTGCCCTTTCCTGTGAGAGGCTCTGGAGTCCTTTCATCAGTTCCCTTCAAGGCCCAGGGCCCTTATCTGGCCTGCAGACCCCACAGGTCCAATGTCTATGAAGTATTTCTCTTCTGTGTCTCATAGCAACTATCCAGCAGTGCATCACAGCCTGGCTGGGAAAACGAGCCTTTCTTCCGGTTTCTCTCAGTTCTGTCAGCAAACCAAACTCCTGAGCAGGAAACCAGAAAGCCATCGTAATCCACACTTTTTATTTTAAACACTTACTGATTTATTTTATATGTATGTGTGTGTGCCATGGCACGTGTGTAAGTCCAAGCACAGCTTGGCTTGGGGGACTTAGTTTGCTCCTGCCACAGAGTCAATGGGGTTGAATTCAGGTCACTATGCTCGGTGGCAAGTGCACTACCCACTGAACCACTTTGCTAGTCCTATCTCTTCTTTTTTTGAGACCAGGTCTCATGTAGCTCAGGTTGGCCAAGGATGATCTTGCACTCCTGAGCCTTCCTGGTGCTGGAATTATAGGTATGAGCATCCTGGCCATGCTTAAGAGTGGAGAGATGGGACTGTGAATAATGTCCACCTTAGAAAAGGGGTTATGTTTGGTTTGGTTTGTTCTTTGTGACAGGGTTTCTCTGTGTAGCCCTGGGTCCTGGAACTCACTATGTACACCCAGGATGGCCTGGAACTCAGAGATTGGCCTGCCTGTCTCTGAGAGCTGAGATTAAAGGCGTGAGTCTCTACATCCAGGGCCATCTTAGAAATAGGTAAGCTCAAGGCTGGGAGAAGGCTCAGTGGTAAGAGCACGTCCAGAGGACTCAGGTTCAGTTCTCAGCACCCACATGCACCTCCAATTCCAGGGGCTCTGGCACCCTCCGCTGGCCCCCACCAGGCATTGCGCACACACGTGGTGCACATCTACACATAAAATCAGTATTTTTTTTTTTTAAAAAGGGAAGAAATGGTAAAATACAGCTGTGGACAGCGCAGGCTGGTGGCTGGTTTAAAGCCATGTAAGATGGCTTCAGTCAAGGTGAAGCTCTTGCAGAGCCGCCTGAGGAAGAGATAGATGCTCAGAAGCAAGCAGCAAGCCTGGCCCCTTCCCTTCTCACCTGTGATGTGTAGCTGGTGCAGCCTGTGGTAGGCCAGGGCCGCGTCCCTTGCGCTACTCTTAGCCTCGTCCTCGAAGCCGGCTGCGGTGGCAGGGGTAGCCCGCCAGCGCTGGAAGACCTTCTTGAGTAACCAGCGGACCAGGCGCAGCTTCTGCAGGCTGTAGCGAATCACATTCCAGGAGAGGCTGCAGGCCAAGTCCAGGCGGGATGTGGGCAGTGCCCGGCCCAAAACGGATAGGCAGGTCTGTAGGTTGGCGGCGGCAGCTGCAAAGTCACCCTACAAAGCAGCAGGTGGGGATAATGGCCGCTGGCCTTACCATCGCCTGCTGGTTTTAACGCACCTCTGAGACTTTGCTTATTAGCACAATAAAACATAATTTCCATTAAAGAACATCTAAGAAATGCTAGAACACTACAAAGACATAAAAAGCAGCCTCCTGTAACCTTATCCTACACAATCACTGTGGACCTTCTGAAGAATTCCTAGGTCTTTTTTACTAAATTAAATTGTACTGTGTTCTGTCTTTGAGCAAGTGTTGGGAGTTTCCCAGAGCAGCTTTTTGTTTGTTTATTGAAAAAGTGTTCCTCTGGGTGGATGTGGCTTCAAACTCAGAGTGCCCGAGTGCTGGGACTCAAGGTGAGCGCCCCCCGTCGCCCTGGGGGTGCAGCAGCGTTTATGAAGGAGTACTAGTTTTTAGATAAAGTGCACGCTCAGGTCCGGGAAGTCCGTTGTGCCCAACCTCAGGGTTGCTCGGCCACAGCTCTGGGATTGTAGCTGTGAGTCAGTGGCCAATAGAGGCCCAAGAGGCCCAGCTTTAAGGCAAACTCACAGCTAACTCGCTAACCTCCCTCGATTTGGGATCTGGGCCAGGCTGAGGGTGTAAGAGGATGTATGGCGCCCTGCTGACATTGGTAACTGAGAGGTTATCAATGGCAACCAAAGGCTGGCGGGCATCCTTCCCTGGCTGTTCTCCAGGGTGTCTCTGGCTTTTGCTTCTTTGCCTCAATCAGTCCAACTCTTCTCCCAGCAAGGATGCGGCTTCCCGTAGCTCCAACTCTAACCAGCCCCACGAGCGGCTGCCACCCAGCCAGTGCCCACTGTACAAAGGCATCAGAGCGTTTCCAGGCAACAGCCTAGAAAGAGCCCTCCGTATGTCCAGCCTCTTCCACCTTGAGTTCACATCACTGCTAATTAATTTATGTCTCAGAATATTTATTCAATTCTACCTTTCTGTTAAATTCCAGGTCTCTCTCTCTCTCTCTCTCTCTCTCTCACCCCACCCATTCTAAGAACTTCCTAGCTTGTTTCTGTATCTTTTAGTGTCTCCATTCTCTAACCTATTCTTCACACAGCCACCAGAATGAGTTTCCAAACACCCTTAAATCTGTCTCTGTCTCTAATAGAGACAGAGTAATAGAAACTCTGTCTCTATTACTGTGAACTGCTGTCCTGAATCACACCTATACTTTGGGACCCCAGGGCTATGGGCACTGACCAGGGGGTAGGGAGGGGGACTCAGGTGTGACAGTCTGCAGAGAGAAAGAGTAAGCTCTAGGTTTGCTATTGCTCAGGGATGTTCTGAGTCACATGACTCCCAAGGTGTGCAGGGTTAACCTCTTCAATGTCACCAGGTGTCACAGAGCCCACCCCATAATCTCTCCTTACAGTGATTCCAAATAAAAACTTTCAGCTAATTTTCCTGCTCAAAAAGCTTCCCTGATTTACCAGAGTACTAGAAAGAACCTAGTTCAGAGGGCTGGAGAGAGAGCTAGCTCAGAGGCTGTGAGCACTTGATGCTCTTCCGAAGGGATCAAAGTTCGGTTCCCAGCATCCATGCCAAGAGGCTCATAACCTCCTCTAACTCCAGCTCCAGGGAATCTGACGCCCTCTTCTGGCCTCCAAGGACGCCTGCACTCAGGTGCATATGCCTTCACAAAGACATACATACATAAATTTTAAAAAATATTAAAAAAAAAACCCTAACTCAGTTATAAGTTAAAATTCTGCACACAGCAACTAGGTACACCACCAGTCTTCACTGCCATCTTCCTTCGACAGGCATACATACCCTCAAGTGGTCTGCCTTCCTGTCTGTAGTCTGACTGTGTGACAGGCACACATACCCTCAAGTGGTCTGCCTTCCTGTCTGTAGTCTGACTGTGTGACAGGCACACACACCCTCAAGTGGTCTGTCTTCCTGTCTGTAGTCTGACTGTGTGACAGGCACACATACCCTCAAGTGGTCTGCCTTCCTGTCTGTAGTCTGACTGTGTGACAGGCACACACACCCTCAAGTGGTCTGTCTTCCTGTCTGCTGTAGTCTGACTGTGTGACAGGCACACATACCCTCAAGTGGTCTGCCTTCCTGTCTGTAGTCTGACTGTGTGACAGGCACACATACCCTCAAGTGGTCTGCCTTCCTGTCTGTAGTCTGACTGTGTGACAGGCACACACACCCTCAAGTGGTCTGTCTTCCTGTCTGTAGTCTGACTGTGTGACAGGCACACATACCCTCAAATGGTCTGCCTTCCTGTCTGTAGTCTGACTGTGTGACAGGCACACATACCTTCAAGTGGTCTGTCTTCCTGTCTGTAGTCTGACTGTGTGACAGGCACACATACCCTCAAGTGGTCTGTCTTCCTGTCTGTAGTCTGACTGTTTTGCCCCCACAGGTTCATGTATTCTCACATGTGGTTCCAGCCTCAGCTGCCTGTGGAACCTTGGGGCCTGTGCCCTGGCTGACATAAATGGATTGCTAGTGGCAGCTCTTGTGAGTGACAGCTACTGGTAGTTCTGGTGCTTCCTGATCTGCCAAGACGTGAGATATCATGCCACAAGCTCCTGCCTCGTGGCCACCAGCCTTTCCCACGAGGGACTGAAACTGTGAGTTCAAACAATATTCCTTAAGTCGCTTCTGCTGGGTGTTTGGTTACAGTAAGGAGACAAGTGGCTAACACAGTTCCTACCACACTATCAGCTTGACAGGCCCCACCATGTCTACCTGCCCATTCTTCTTGACCAGGGCAGCACCACTCACACGCCAAGTCACAGCACTTGCATGTCCCACTCTGTGTCCACGGCATCATCTACACACAAGGGCACCCTCCTTCACTGCCCTGTGGCTGTTACAGGTACGGGGCCTCGTCTCTCTCCTCAGTCACTTGGCACCTGCCACAGGACTTGACACACTGGGGATTCAACAACATTCCCTGAGCATAGAGAAAGGCGAAGAAAGGCGGATGACAGAACTCACTTTGGCGAGGTCTAAGTCTGCCTGCTTCCGGTGTCTCCAGAAGGTGACTGAGGAGCGTGAGTGTGGGCGGATCACTGGCTCCCCGTGGACCAACAGCTTTACAAGGACGCTTAAGACGATCACGCCGTTCACCAGCCACAGGAGGAGAGTCGGCATCATCCAGTCAAACCAGCCCCCAGGACCTAAAGAGGGGCATCTCAGCTGAGGCCACCAGAAAGAGCCGTGTGGAACAGCAAGGCACCTGACGGACTCCAGAGAGTGAGAGCTTTCTGTGTCATTTTCAGAGGAAATGGCAGACACTTCTGTAGCCTAAACCAGAATCTGTTTATACCCTGGTACCAAGGAGCTGAGTGCCACAAAACCCCCAGTTAAGAGGAAGCTAGGATACCGATCTTACCTGACAAAGCTATTAAACAGTCCCTCAAACAAGTGCCTCCCCATCTCTCCACCCCCTCCGTCCATGGTAACTGTAACAAAGCAGATTGGTCTTGCTTGTCCTGACAAACATAAGCTTGTCTTATTCTATATCACTTAGATTAGCCCCCGTCAGCAGCAAGCAGGTGGGAATCCTGTTCCTACCTCTGGACTAGGCAGGTGCATCATGTGTCCTTTGGCCACAGCAGCCCTCCCAACCCAAGCCAGCATTAGGGGACCCACCTACCTGACTCCAGTGACAGCATACTGCGGCTGGAGCCTGAGTACGGGTGCTGGTCAGTGTTGTGGGCCCCTCCCCACTGCAGCAAGGAAGTCAAGGGGTTAAAGGAGAGGCCCAGGAAGGTGAGGACACACAAGAGAATTCGAGATCGGTCCACCATGCCCAGTGCCACAGGAGGAGAGTCCGGTTCATCCTTGACCTTTGGAACAGGAGTCAGAGTTACAACAGTATCATCTGTATTTGTTATTGTTTTAAATGATTTATTTTATTTTATGTGCACTGGTGGTTTGCCTGTGTGAGGGTGTTAGATCCCTGGAACTCGAGTCACAGACAGTTATGAGCTGCTATGTGGATGCTAGGAATTGAACCCAGGTCCTCTGGAAGAGCATCCAGAGGTCGTAACCGCTGAGCCATCTCTACAGCCCTACCATTTCGGCTTTTTACAGCCTCTGTGTGGTGGATTGCATGAGATGCCCCTCAGAGTCTCAAGCGTTTGATTCTTGGTACCAGCTGGTGGCTGTGGAGGTTGTAATCCTGCCAGACCCAGTGTGCCCTTGGCCCCGCCTGTAGACCAGACAGGAGCTCCCCAGCTGCTCCTGCCACCACGCCCTTCTTTACGCTCTCATCATGGACCCTCACCCTCTAAATCTGCAAGTTCAATCAAACACTTTCTTTTATTTTTTAAAAGTTGCTTTGGTCATGGCGTTTTGTCACAGTAACAGAAAAGTGACCGCCGGGTGGTGGTGGCGCACGCCTGAAATCTCAGCACTCGGGAGGCAGAGGCAGGCGGATTTCTGAGTTCGAGGCCAGCCTGGTCTACAAAGTGAGTTCCAGGACAGCCAGGGCTACACAGAGAAACCCTGTCTCAAAAAAACAAAATCCAAAAAAAAAAAAAAAAAAAAAAAGAAAAAAAGAAAAGTGACCAAGGTGCTTTGTTTTGAGACATACAGAAAGAAATAGATTGTGAGGGTTAAACTCACGGCCATTAAGACAAAGAAAACTAAAGCCAGGCAGGTCCTAAGAAATCTACAACCCACAAATCATTGATAAAACATAGGAACAATCTTTTTGTCACTAACTGTGTACAGCCCAAAGCACAAAAGCAAGACACGTGGGGCCTCACTATGTCTCTCTGCCAGCCTAGAACTCTTTGTGTAGACTAGGATGACTCAGCTGGGCATGATGGTGCATGCCTGTAATCCCAACACTTGGGAGGCAGAAGCAGGCGGATTTCTGAGTTCAAGGCCAGCCTGGTCTACAGAGTGAGTTCCGGGACAGCCAGGACTATACAGAGAAACCCTGTCTCGAAAAACCAAAACCAAAACAAATAGACTAGGATGACTCCTGAACACCCAGACCGCCTGTCTCTGCCTCCTGAGTGCCAGGCCAACCTACCAACCAACCAACCTACCTACCTACTCCCCTCACCCCCCTCAAGTGGTTGCTGGGAATTGAACTCAGGACTTCTGGAAGAGCAGTCAGTGCTCTTAACCACAGAGCCATCTCTTCAGCCCCTAGGCCAAACCGATCTCTACAAAAACTGAGATGTAGAGCTCCCATGACTTACAAAACCTAAACCTCTGTGCCGTGTGCATGAGCAAGTCTTGTATGTATGTGGGAAACATTACGGGTCCTGTAGAATGAATTACAAGTCTGACCCAGCACATGCGGCTTTTTGAGGTGGGCTCTGGAACCCAGATGCTCAGATGCCTGGCAGCACATCTACCTGCTGAGCCATCCCAGTGGCCTCCTAAGACAGGGTGCTTCGGACATGTACAGCACACCTCAATAATGGTGGAAACCGAGCTTTCCAGTGAAGGCATGTGGCTGGTTAAGGGAGGCTTGCTTTTGCTCACAGAGTTTCAGCTCGCCACAGCAGGGAAGCCCCGGCGGCAGAGCTGAGCAGCCTGTCTGACCCCAGTGTGAGGGAAATGGAAAAGGGAGAGATGCTGGGCTTGAGTTTGCTTATGAAAACTAGAATGTGCTTTTTGTGTCTCATTCAGTTTGTACACAGATATGGAAGCAGAGCCCAAGGGAACCGACAAAGGGTGAGGAAGGGACTGCAGCCAAGGTCCCCCGAGCCCTGACACACACATGCCATACTGAATGCCACATAGACTACCATTCCCAAACACAATCGGATTTACGAAAACATTTCAAAAGAATTTCTGCTTTGTGCCAGGCCAGGTGGATTTCTCTAAGTTTGAGGCCAACCTGGTCTACACAGAGATCATAGAGAGTTCCAGCCCACCAGCTAGGACTGTATAGTGACACCTTGTCTTGAAAGAATAAAGACTGTCGAAGCCCTGGGAGTGGCTCTTCCGCACCAGCACTTGGCAGGTAGAGGCGGGAGGACCATTCTAATTTCATAGCAGCTTCTAGGCCAGCCAGAGCAACGCAGTAGCCTTTAAATGAACAAACTATATACTACAATGAACCATGTGCTTCTGGAATCAGAAACTCCAAGGCCGAGACGCAGTACAGGATCCAGTGTTTCCAAAGGTTCTGGGAAATCACTGCACTAAGGGCCTCTGCTAACTAATTCCATTAAAACTTCAATTGCCAAGGGCTCTTTTGTTCAGGGACCATTTAGGAACCCTGGTTGGTGGAATGCTATCTATTAGATTGCAAATTGTAGTTGTTTCCGGCACCAAGAGGCGCCTTGCTCTAAACTAGCTGAGCAGCCAGGCCCATTACTGGCTGGGAAGGTAATGAAGTGCAGCCAGTTGCTCCCAGAGCCCACCCGCCTGACAGCTGCTGTGCCCTCATTCCCCGTCTGATGGGGCCTCTCGAGAAGGGCTTGCTAAGTCTGAGGGTCTGTCGCTTCTTCATCCGGAGGCCTTTTTTGTTCATTTTTGGGTGGGTGGTGGTGATGGAGGGAGGGTGGTCTTGCTAAATAGCCCAGGCTTGGAACTCTTAGATCAGTCTCCATGCACGTAAGCAGTTTTGCAGTTCATGGATAGCTAATGTCACAGGGTACTCAGTCCCTCCACCTTACATTCTTTAGACCGCAGGTCTGGTCACCTCTCCGTGGCCACTATTTCTTTACAGAAAATGAGAACTTCTGAGGGTGAGAAACGTCAAAAGCCCATACCTTTGCATCATCCAGCAGAGGACTGCCCGGCTCAGAGTCGATGGAGTAGGGAGAGAAGCCGGCCTGGGACCCGGAGTCGGAGGCCGGGGGAGACATCAGGAGGACATTCTGATTGAAGTCATCTATTTTCAAGTCCACATCGTTATCCACCAGACTGCCTAAGTCGATGCCCTTCAGGAGCTCTGCAAAGAGAAGTCCCCCTGGAAAACTATCCGAGTTTACCAAGTCCCACGTGGGCGGGACCGCACACATCTGAGCCCCACTCCAGTGCCTGGCAGAGGACTTCCCCTCAGGCAGACTTACTGTTTTTCTGGTTTGCCAGCTTCAGCACCATGTTCTCCTGGCGCAGCTTGTGATTGACCTGCTGCAGATATTTGATGTAATCAATGGCCTTCCTCAGAACGCCAGACTTGTGCATCTGGGAAGGAAGCAGATGAAACAGTTGACGCAGTGTGCGCTGGAGCAGAGAGCCAAGCCCAGAGTTCAAGGGTGGGGAGCACGGCTGTGAGGTGCAAACACTGGCGCACGGCTGGGCGACTGGGATGGAGCTCACCCTGACTCTGGGTCTCTTCTTTCTTTCCTTTCTTTTCTTTTCTTTGATTGGTGGGGCGGTGATAGTACTAAGTTCTGGGTTGCAGACCCAGGATGAGGGCTGAGGTGCATCTTTTACACACCAAAGCGGACCTGGCCTCCAGGTTCTCCCAGCATCCCTCGGTCCCTCTCTGTTACAGGGCGTGGCTGGCACACCCCTCCCCCAGAACCTCTTTCCTATATAATGGGAACCATGCTGGTCCCTCTCTCTCATGCTCTCTGCGTTTTTGTGTGCTTGGGTTCTCTCTCTCTTGTTCTCCTCCCTCCAAATTCCCCACACCCCACACCCCCGCTGTGCCCCAAGCCTTCGAGGCTTCCTGGCTTTGTTCCTTGGGACCAGTGAACCCACTGGAGAGCTGGTTTTATATACTCTATAAAGGTCCATTAGACCTGCCTTTATAGACTCTAATCTGGCTTGAACTGGTCCATTTCACCAGTGGAGACGAACATATCACTAGGGACTGGACCCGGGGTCTGGTACATTGTAGCTCTATCATGAGCTAAATCCTAACCCTTCTCCTAATCCTTAGCATGTGAATGATGACAGGCTCTAAAGCACACACGGGTAGTAAGGTCTTCATGAGACAATACATGTTAAGAGTTTGTAGCTTGGAGCCTGGCGTACAACTGGCATACAATAAATATTCGACTATAACAATTCATATAGTAATCTAGCATAAAAACAAACTTTAAGGAAAACAAATGGCAAACAAACAAGAAAAAAATAGCATTGGAGGTTGGGTGTAGTGATACACGCCTTTAATCCCAGCACTGAGGCAGAAGGAGGCGGATCTTTCTGAGTTTGAATCTAGCCTGGTCTACACTGAGAGTTCCAGGCCAGCTAGGGCTAATGAGACTCAGATTAACAAACAAACAATCCCAGTGCTGTGCTGGAAAAGAGGGTCAGTGACAGACTGCCCACTCGGCATGTATGAGACCCTCAAGTTCCAGCACTGAAACAAAACCCAGAGTATTTCTGGACAGCTATTTTAAATAACAACACATACATTTTTCTAACTTAAGATTTACACTTATACTCTTGTAGACAATAAACAATAAAGGAATAAAGGATAAACAGTAAACAATAAAGGAAAACCATAAACTTCCTCTTAAAATAGAATTGTTGTTTTAAATAAACAAGCAACTCCTCCCATTTCCCAGGAGACACATTCATTTAAAAAAAAAAGTAGATATATGTAAAAAAAAAAAACTTCCTCAGCGTTGCTTGCATGCGGGTCAATCTGCTTCTCCCCTGAAAGGGAGCACTATGAGAGCCTGCCAAGAACGCCCAGAGTTACTCCAAGACAGACATCGTACTACACCTGGCAACTAGGTAGGATGCGGAATCTCCCTCTTCTGCTGCGTGTCACCGTCACCACACAGCACAGTGACAGAGTAAAGGTACTGGGAAGTCACCACATCATCAGCTCTCAACACTCCATTTATGCTAGATGAGGATTTGTTCTTCCTCATTAAAGACTGATTGATTTTTATTTTATGAGGAGTCTGCCTGCCTTACATGCATGCCTGGTGCCTGAGGAGACACGAAGAGGCCCCGGACCTCAGAACTACAGCCACAGCCCATTGTCAGCAACTACGTGGGCGCCGAACAGTCCCGGTCCTCTGGAGAGCATCACTTGCTCTTAACTGCTGAGCCACCTCTGAAAACCTCTTCCTTCCTTCCTGGAACTGACTTTTAGTCTGACTGGCCTAGAACTTGTAATCCTCCTGCCTTGTCTCCCGAATGCCAGGATAATAAACACATGCCACCATACCTGGGCAGTATCTTGTAATCCTGTTAAATACCAGGATAATTCAACAGAAACGTGTCTCTAACTCACTTTTGTGTCCACTCACAAAGGCTGCACCTTCCCTAACGCCACGGCACTGGGCACCAGTCAGTGCTCTTCTCGGCACTTACCTTGGCATCTGTGCCCATGACCAAGTCCTTCAACTCTATGATTTTGTCGTTGATGGAGGAGCGGTACCGCTTTTCAATGATATTGTGTGTGGTCCGCCTCTCTCCTTCTTTGGGCGGCTCGAGCTGCTTTACACCGCCGGGCACTTGCTTAATAGGCATTTTCTCTTGTCCCATCATCACAGGCATGGTGGTCAGGATGGTCCCGTTACTGCCCACCAGGGTCTAGGACAAGGGCAGGATTAGCCTTTCGTTACTTTAAATACAGTAACCACACAACACAGAGTGCCTGCTCCTGCACGTGGGATATCACCCGGAAGTGCTTCATGTCGTCTGATACCCTCAGGACTAAGGAGAGCAGGTCCTGAAAGACTTCCAGAGCTGTGGCACATCTGCTCCCATCTTCCCCTCAAGATTACTATACTATACACCACTATATACTCAGCCTTAACTCCTGACCTGGGGCGCTAGGAAAACGCCGCATGATTTTGCTGTCAAACTGTCAGCTACACCTGAACACACATACACAAACGACATTAGCTGGACCCAGAGAAAACTTTCTCTGAGTATGTGACGTAAATTTTCCTCTTCTCAAATGACAAGCAAATGTCAACATTTCGTTCCGGCCATCAGAGCGTGCAGGGTGACACCCACACTTTCCTTCAGAGCAGCCTCTCAATTCATCAGGACACCCACAGATCTTCCTGCTTCCCGTTTCCAAGTCTACTAAGTTTTGTTCTTCCTCAATAAATAGTTTCAATATCCAAATGGTTAAGAAGGCAGAAACCTGTTTTACTTAATAGAATTAGAAATAATTTACTGGGCTGCCCTGGCGGCGTATACCTTTAATCCCAGCACTTAGGAAGCAGAGGCAGGTGGATCTCTGTGAGATCCAAGCCAGCAAGAGCTATATAGTAAGATTCTATCTCAAAAAAATAAAAATAAAAACAAACAAACAAACAAAACAAAACAACCTGTCAGTCAGGCAAGGTGGTCTATAACCCCAGCCCTCGGGGACTTGGACAGGGAGATTTTGAGTTTGAGGTCTGGGCTATACTGAGGAACCCTAAGTAAAAACAAACAAAACAAACAAAAAACAAAGGAAAGAATAATTACACATAACAAGTATCATTTTTAGAACTTTGGAAGCTTTGCATATGCATGCAACTTGCAGCAACCCAAGACAAAAACCATTTACCACACAGAATGTCCCTTCAGTCCTGCCTATACCCCTTTATCACACAGAATGTCCCTTAAATCCTGCCCTATAACCCTTTACCATATAGAATGTCCCTTAAGTCCACCCTGTAACCCTTTACCATATAGAATGTCCCTTAAATCCTGCCCTATAACCCTTTACCATATAGAATGTCCCTTAAGTCCACCCTGTAACCCTTTACCATATAGAATGTCCCTTAAGTCCACCCTGTAACCCTTTACCATATAGACTGTCCCTAAGTCCACCCTGTAACCCTTTACCATATAGAATGTCCCTAAGTCCTCCCTGTAGCCCTTTACCATATAGAATGCTCCTTAAGTCTGCCCTGTAACCCTTTACCATATAGAATGTCCCTAAGTCCGCCCTGTAACCCTTTACCATATAGAATGTCCCTTAAGTCCGCCCTGTAACCCTTTACCATACAGAATGTCCCTTAAGTCCGCCCTGTAACCCTTTACTATATAGAATGTCCCTAAGTCCGCCCTGTAACCCTTTACCATATAGAATGTCCCTTAAGTCCGCCCTGTAACCCTTTACCATATAGAATGTCCCTAAGTCCGCCCTGTAACCCTTTACCATATAGAATGTCCCTAAGTCCGCCCTGTAACCCTTTACTATATAGAATGTCCCTAAGTCCGCCCTGTAACCCTTTACCATATAGAATGTCCCTAAGTCCGCCCTGTAACCCTTTACCATATAGAATGTTCCTTAAGTCCTCCCTGTAACCCTGCTCTGCCACTCAGCACAGCCACACTTCAACTCTTGAGTGTTACTAATGGAATTACTAGTGATCTTCTGAGAAGGCTTCTTCTCTATCATTGCTGGGAATACATTTATTTTACAGATGTATTGTGAGTTGTTTATCTCCTATGGATGGACAGTTGAATTGTTTCTAGTACTTAGCAGTTTTTACTTTGTTTTAAGACAAGGTCTCACATAGCCCAGGCTGACCCCAAGATTGCTATGTCGTTGAGGATGACCTTGAACTTTTGCACCTCCTACCTGCACCTCCCTAGTTTGGGGATTCCAGTCCCATTCACCACACCGTTTATGTGCTGCTGGGACTGAACCCAGAGCTTCGAGCACGCTAGCAAGCGCTTTTATCAACCGCCTACCCCTCCAACTCTAGCTCTTGGATTTTATGAATAAAACTAGTGCTTCCAAAATTTAAATAACCTTTTACCCAAAGTGAAGGGCTCATCTGGGGTTCTGTTCCACTCCCTTACAAGATCCCAAGACCTAATATAACACAGCCAGACAACACTGCTTCAAGGGAAAAGACAAACTAGAAGTGGGGTGGTATTTACAATCTGACGGACACGGTCTATTAAGCTCCCACATCCCCTCAGCAGTGGGCTTTAGAAACTCTGAAACAAAGGTGGCAGAACGCAACCCTTACTGGTACTTGCAGGGCGGCCGTCTGGATGGGGGTGCTGAGGGCAGCGAGGGCCGGGTTCTGGACTGCAGCCATGACAGGGCTGCCATCTGTTTTCAGCGTGGTCAAAACAAGGGAATCTGTCTTAATGATCTGAGGTTGAACCAGGACCTAGAAGGAGGAGGACAAAAAGAAGGATTATTATTATTATTTTTTTGTTTCTTCCTTGCTGTAGCATAGACTAATCAAGAAAGAATAAGAGAACATTTTCTCAAAACTGGAAACAAACAAACAAACAAACAAGAAGGAAATCCCCTACAAATAATTCCCAAAGTTGGCTATTTTGTGCAGCTTGCATCCTGTGTTGAAGGGGAGGGAGGAGGGGGACAGCTGAGGAGAACTGAAGGGTTCAAGGCTTTCAGGATAACAATGAGACCCGTGTGGCAGAAACAGAGGCAAGGATGGGTCCCAACTGAAGGCTGAGAGAGCTGACCTCGGTCAGGAGAGGCAGGAGCATGGGTCAGAAGGAAGGTGGTAAGCCCAGGTCCTGTTTGTTTGTTTCTCTATTTTTTTTTTACCTGTGTCTATTTTTTTTTTTTAAGATAGGTTAATTTGGGGCCACTGAGAGGTTCATCAGCGGAGGTGCCGGCCACCAGGCTTGAGGACCTGCGTCTGATCCCAGGACTTACAAGGGGGAAGGAGAGGACCCGTCCTGATTGCCGCATGTGAGCACAGGCCCACATATACACACACACAAAATAAAAATGTTAAGGCGTAACAAAAAGGTTCATTCGTTAGTAAGAAAGTATAACTAAGTTCACATGCTATACACGTTGAATATACACGTATGTGCAGACATGCCTATCTGAGTATATGTAGGTCAGAGCAGGACATCAGCTCTGCCTTATTGTCTTGAAAGCTCTCTTAACGAACTAGAAGCTTCGATTCTGGCTATTACCCTTGTCAGTGGCCTGGCAGGACAGTGAGTTCTCAGGACCTGCCTATCTCCTCTCCAAGGCTGAGCTTCCCGGCACAAGCAGACATGCTTATTAGCTTTTACACGGGTGCTAGGGATTGAGAAACAGGTCCTGACAAATATGTCAGTGCACGCCTTTAATCCTAGCATTTGGGAGGCAGAGGCAGGTGGATCTCTGTGAGTTTGAAGCCAGTCTGGTGTACAGAGTGATTTCCAGGACAGCTAGGACTACAAAGAGAGATCTTGTCTCAAACCAATGAAGCAAACAAATAAACAAACAAACAAATAACCCCCCAAAACAAACAAACAAAAAAACCTCGAAAATCAAACACAGGTCTTACAGAGCAAGCAAACTGAGCCATCTCCCTAGCCCCCTAAAACGCTGTTTGTTTTTAAATACACACTTAGTGTATCTATTGTTGGAGGGCAGCTTGTAAGAGCTGGTTCTTCCTTCCATGGTGTGGACTGAACTCAGGTATTCAGGCTCAGTAACAAGTGCCTATGTCCACTGAGCCCGTCTTTCCAGTTTTATAAACCATGGTATGTGTCAACAGTCACCGCACCAGCCTTTCCCAAGGATGCCAGAGGTGAGGCCCAGTCAAGTCTCTGCATGGTACTCAGAGGTTCCTTTCTGAGTCCTCCTCCCTGTCCTGTGTATTCGCTCGATGACACTTCTTAGCATTTAACCCAGGACTAGTTCAGAGTCCTTTCCAAGCCACCTACCGGGACCTGCTGCACCTGTGGGGCAGTGACTGTCTGCACTGTGGCCGGGGCAAGGGTCTGCAGGGTGCCATTGGCCGTTTGTGTCAATACCCGCTGGGCCTGGACCGTCTGTACCTGCTGCTGGATGGTAACGGGCTGTACCTGCGACGATGTCACGAGGCTTTGCACTTGAGGCTGCAGGACTTTGGAAAGAAGAGAAGAAAGTTACATGGGGAAGGAATGCACAGTGTCACTGTAGCTGCAGTGTGGCTTAGGGACAGAGTGTCTCAGAACGACTCCAGCTTCCCACTGCTGCTGAAGAAGAGGCACACCCCCATTTACAAGCTGGTTTAGAGACCAGGACTGTCCCGGAAGGACTGCATCAATATCGGATGGAATGAGTACAGATCGTTTTATTACTCCGGCTGCTGGAGCGAATGGACTGGAAGCTACTTGGCAAATGGCTGTGCCCGCAATCGAGTTAATAGCCGCGCAGAGTCAACCACCCCAGGGCCTCATTGCTTCCTGTTCGTGCTAGATGGAAAATCTGCTTTGGGAGCACGGTCTCTACTCTCTGTTTTGTATCTCCTCCTCCTCCAAAGTCTCAAAACCCACCAGAAAATTATGTGTGTCTTCAAACCGAGAGCAGAACTGAGCCTACCCGGGGCTCCCCATGGCCATGGGATGTAGCACGCCACAGCAAGAACGGGCTCTGCAGCCGTCCATTCACTCAACATGCCCTGCATGCCCGCCGAGAGGGCTGCTGTTTAGAGATGTGGCACCTATTTTAAAAATGGCATTTCTCTCCAGTGCTTGCTTGGGGGTTATCTGCCAAGGGACTGGTTCTCATCTGAGGACGCTCAGACCTGGTGGCTAACTAAGTTTCAGACCCAATTTTATTCAGAACTCTTATCTCTCTAGTTATCAGGACAGCCTGGCCTTTACCACGTTTGGACTTGGAAGTAGGTCTGACAGACATTAAAGTCTTTGAGGAAGTAGATGTGTTCCTGCACTGTTCTGCCAAAGATCAGAAACTTGTCCGGACAGGAGCAGACTAAAATCTTCTCTCATGCCCAGGGAGGCTAGCTCTGCAGTGTCTACCCACACACTGGCACAGAGGCTCCAGAAGCAACCGACTGCCCTGACTTCTGAATCACCTTGGAAGCTGGTCGCTGCGTTCTGGTATATCAAAGGCTGCTGGATGATCCTCGTCTGGGGAGCGGTGCTGAATGTTGGGGTGATCATTACTGTCTGCTGCTGCAGCTGAGCTGGAGGCTGAGGCTGGGGCTGGGGTTGGGGCCGGGGCTGGAGAACAGGGGTTGCCCTTGGTGGGGTAGGAGAGACTTTGACCTGCAGGGCTGGAGTCTGAGGGGATGCGGCTGAGGGAGAGAAGGTCGGTAATGGGGCCTGGCTGAAGGACCGCTGTACTGCAGGGTCTGTGGCTCCGCCACTGTTGCCTCTGCCATTGCTGTTGCTGTTGCTGCCACCGCTGCCACCATTGCTGCTGCCACCGCCACCTCCAGGGAAGGAGCTACATAGCTGCTCTGAAAACAAATCAGGGAACTCTCCCACTTGATTGCTGACAAACTGTAGCATCTCTGTGAACAAAAAAAAAGAAGAAGAAGAAGAAAAAATGAAAAGTAATTCTATTGCTACCCAAAATACGTAAGTTTTGGTTTTGTCTTTTTGACACAGGGTCTCATTATGTAAACTTGGTTGGCCTGGTACTTTTAACAATCCTCCTGAGCCGGGCATGGTGGTACACGCCTTTGATCCCAGCTCTCCAGAGGCAGAGGCAGGTGGATCTCTCTGTGAGTTCGAGGCCAGCCTGGTCTACAAGGCACAGGACAGCTCAGTTCTACAGAGAAATCCTGTCTCAAAACAAACAGCAAATCTCCTGTTTCAGTCTCCAAGCTCTGGGACTGTAGGTAGAGGCCACTACAGCAGGCTGATGGAACGCACGCATCTTTATTTGGTACCTTCCCCCCTCCCCAAAATGTTTAGTATGGAGTTGTATGTGGGCAGAGAGAAGCAGTCCTCTGCTTAGAGTCTAGTCAGGATCCCTGACTAGCCAACAACTGAACTGAGAGCCAACTTCTCTCATGTGGTTCTTTAATAACCTCAACTTCAGGTTATTAATTCCTTGGTGATTTCTTTGAAGGTGCTGTGAAGTCGAACTCGGGCCCAATGCATGCTGGGCACGGCACGTGTTCCCTACCACGGGCTGCATTCTCAGTTCCCAAACATGAACTTTTAAACTTGATGAAGACATTGATGCATTGGAGTTGGGGGGGGGGGGGGTGGTGACACTCAGTATTTATGGAAATGCACAGGGCTCTGGGCTCCACAAGCAATATAACCCAAAACAAGAGACCAGAGGACGTGAACATCCAAGGTCTTGTCTTTTCTGAGACAGGTCTCGCTATATAGCCTTGGCTGGCCCTCAACCTGCATCAATCCTCCTGCCTCTGTCACCTGAGTGCTGAGATTACAAGTATAAGCCATCATGTCCAGCTTGCCAATGCTAAGACATAGGAGAAATGGATGAGGATGGGTCTACACAACCCACAGTAAGCAGAGAGTGGGCCGTAACTGCCACAAAGCTTTGGAGCACAGCAGCCTTGGCCACAAAGCAACCTCTACTCTCCGCCCCTGCTCCCCACGGCAGTACCCCAGCTATGCTGGGCTGTAGCTATACCAAGCGTTAGTTCTTCCTAGCCCCTTTCATCCTCAATAGGCAAGCACTGGTCATCTGCTCCAACCACGCCACGTACCCGGGTATCACAGGCAGCACAAGGCACCTTGGCACATGCCTGCCATTCCAGCTCAGGAGGCAGGAGCTCGGCTCATGAGTTTAAGGCCAGCAGAGGCTACGATCAGCAGTTCAAGTCACGAATCTTTAGGGGAAGAAAGGATGGGAAGATCGTATGGAAAGTCCTGGAAATAGCTAGAACACAGTGACACGCACAGCCAGGCTTACACCCACTTTTCTGCCATACTATTCCCTTCACCTTCATTACCAGAGCCACGCCTGAAGGCCAAGGCGTAGAGAAGTTGGTCCTGCACCAGATTCCATGCTTGTCAGGGCCCTTGTGGATCTCTGGCTGTGTCTTTTCCCCACCGGGAAAGAAGTCTGTGGGGCCGAGAAGACGGGCCCACTTGGAAACCACGCTCCCCTTTCTAGATGATATTTCAAGTGTCTGTAGCCCCTGAATCCCCGTCCCCCGAAGCCTCACGCCTGGACGGCTCACCTATGCTCCGCTTACTCCAGACACCCATGCTTTCATGACCGCCCCCTGTTCCTTGGGCTGCCCCTTACGAGCTGCCCATTCACTTATTTCCTTTCAGAATCTTACATGCACCCATGAAATGGGTGAGTATTCTTGAAAAGTGGTCAAGAATCCCTGGCTCCGAACTCTCGTGGCCATCAATGCTCTCACCCAGACACCACAAACCACTGCCACCAGAACAGGCCCCACACCTGGCATAATGGCTCTGTGGGGAGAGACACTGGCCATGGCCTGACACCCTGGGTTTGATTCCCAGAAGCCACATGGTGGAAAGAAAACTGACTCTCACGTGGCGTCCTCTGACGTCCACGCCTGTGCCATATAGTGTGCACCCAGTAAAATGTAAATAAGATAAACAGTAAGAGTAAAAAGATAGGAGCAGCCACCCAAACCAAAAAGTACCGTTTTCATTCCTTCCCCCAAGTCCTCCTCTTCTGCCCCAGAAAGTCCCTTCCAAGTCTTTAAAAGCCGGGGAGGTGTCCGAGGAAGCAGAGCCGTATGTGGGGCAGCAGCATATGACTGGAGATTCCGAGTGTGGTCCGGACAGAACAACTGGAGCTTAGCATGCGACTGCAGTGCTGTGGGCACCCGGTCGGTGCAACCAGCCAGGAGCATCTGCCCCACCAAGTGTGAACACTTAGCAACACTTCATTGCTCCACTGCTGTACGTGGGAGGGCAGGCGGCACGGCACAGCAAAGGCTGACACAAGCCAATTCCTTCTCCACACCTAACTAAGAGCTGTCCTTAATCTTAGAACAAAACAGGAATGAAATACAAATCTAACGCGTGGACATTCCAAGCATAATACAAGACTATGGAAAACTTTGAAGAAAATGATTAGATCTCTAACAATTTTCATGCCCTACACAAGTCCCATTAAAACCAAAGGGAAGGGCAATCTGAGGGAGGGGCGCACAGGCTTTGGGACTGTGTGGGCCTGGGTCTCAGGAAGGCAGCTCAAGAAGCTGTGAGGACAGACAAGTCACTTGTCTGTCCTCATGTTTCCTCACCACAAAAGGCTGTCTGGGAGATACATACATACTTGATTCTTTGCTCTGAGGTGAAATAAGATAATTTATGCAAAACGCCTGCATGGGGCAGGCCCTCAGGAAGCCCCTGGAGCAGTGGCTAGCAGGCACTTGGCCCACCTAAGTTTGTTTCACCAAGCGTTCTCAAAGACCCTTTGCTTTGCTCGGGGAACACAGGCTGGTGTGCAAAGGTCACAGGGTTTTGGTTCACAGAGCAGGTTCAGAGCGTGTAGGCAGATGGAACGGAACGGCTTCTTCTTTTTCTTAAAGTAAAATGCCTTCTAACGCTCACTCAGAAAGCACCAGTGAAGAAGCCAACCCCAGAGAGCAGGGCAGCAGGCCCTAACCAAGTGGTAAGGACATCTGAGCGACTATGGAAGCAGTGCCATGCAGAGACACCGCGTGCACTGAGGGGCAGGCTCAGCATGAGGAACAGTCATGCTCCGACTCCACGCTCCGCCGAGTGGGAGCACAGAATGGCTCCTCAGTGCTCCCCACTCTGTGCCTGAGTCAGGCAATTACATGGGCTCTCATTTCCACAGAGAGCCATGAGGCCTGGGGAAGCGAGGCTAGGAAGAGGTTTTATGAGGCTTTCAAAATGGAGTTTGTGTTCTAGCTGCAGGCTACGGAGCACGGGGCAGAGGCTCCCCGGAAGTAGCCGCTGGCACACCCAAACACACCTCACTTCCTTCCCCACCACTTCCCCAGCCTCAACACTCTCTAGAAGTTGGGCCCAGTTTCTTGGGGCACTGAGAGCCTACATTTGGGTTCTGTTTCTTTAAAAGCAAAGAAACAAAACTAGAGGGATTTTTTTGTTGTTGTTGTTTTTTATAGCACCCGTGCATTTCAAATAGCTTCATGCCTCAAAGAAACAGAAGTTCATGTATATTCTATGGAGCTAGGACCTAGAGACAACACATCTCGGCTGGCCCAGCCACGCAGCATCTAGTGCGCATCAAAGTACGATCAGAGTAAATGTTTATTCTTTAATTTATGCAATTGAGTGTTTTGCTGGCATATTTGTCTGTCTGTCTCTATGTCTGCATCCTGCCCAAGAATACCAGAGGCCTTGAACTAGAGTTACAGATTGTGAGCTGACATGTGGTTGGCTGGGAATTGAACCTGGGTCCTTGGGAAGAGCGGTCAGGGCTCTCTGCCACTAATCCATCACTTCAGGCCCTGGATCAGACTAATTTTCATTAGGAACACATCCAAAGCTCCCAGATGGAGTAACAATGTCTTCAAATGACAGAGTCAGCTAATAGTCCTATGGGTATTTGTTATTTAGCCCTGAGAGCTGAGGGAAGAACTGGGTTACAGAGTCATTAGTCTTTGTTAATTTGGAGGGGAGGGTAGGATGAAGAGTTTAGCCAGGGTCTTACTATGTAACTTACCACATAACTTGGAGTTTACCATGTTGCCGAAGCCGGCCTCTTAGACCTTAGACTACAGTGAGTGTCCAGACAGCAAAGGTCACTTACTTATTCCGATTGTATGGGGTTTGGCTGAATGAGTCTGAGCACCGCGTACATGCAGTGCTCACAGAGGACACAAGAGGGCGCTGGATCCCCCGGCGTTATGGACTGTTACTAGCTGCCATGTGGCTGGGGTCCTCTGCGAGCTCTTCAGCCCCACTACTTATTTTTTCAATACATATTTTATTAATTCTTTGAGACTTTCATACATTGTTATTCTTTTTTTTTTTTTGATGTTTTGGTTTTTTTTCAAGACAGGGTTTCTCTGTATAGCCCTGGCTGTCCTGGAACTCACTGGGTAGACCAGGCTGGCCTCGAACTCAGAAATCTGCCTGCCTCTGCCTCCCAGGTGCTGGGATTACAGGCGTGAGCCACCATGCCCGGCTGCATTGTTATTCTTACACTTTATATTTATTATGTGTTAGATAATATCATGTTTTTCTTTATGGGGGCAGGGGGTGCTTGTGCATACCAGTGCTCATGTGCTGAGGTAAGGGAGCGGGTCAGTTTTCTCTTCCCGCCATGTGTGCTCTAGTGATGGGACTCGGGACATCAGCCTTCCGACAAGGGCCTTTACCTTCCGAGACATCTTGTCAGCCCTAGACAACAAAAAGTAGACCAGATGGTGGTGGTGCATGCCTTTAACCCCAGGGCTTGGGAAGCAGAGGCTGAGGTCCAAGATAGCCAGGGCTACACAGAGAAACCCAGTCTTGAAAAAACAAAGAGAAGAAGAGGAGGAAGAGGAAGAGGAGGCGGTGGCCTGGTTCAGTGTGTCAGAGTGTCTGCTCTGTGAACAGGAGGACCTGAGTTCACATCCCCAGCACTCATACCAAAAGCTGGGTGTGGCTACATGTGCTTACGACTCCCAACTAGGAGGTAGAGACAGAGCTGACAGTTCAGTAAAGTCAATACAGGAAGACACACTCTGTTAGGCTGCCACCCAACAACACACACACACACCTAGGAGAAAAAGCACACAAAAAATCTAGAGCAACTCAATGTGGTTTCCTGGCTCTCTCCTTTCTTTCCCAGTTCTAGAAGAAGAAGAAACAAGGAAGAAGTGGTTAGAGAGCGAAGTCCTGGCTTCTCGGTTCCCACAGTCCGAGACTGGAGCCGACTCAGCAGTCTCACCCAGAGCTATTTTCAACAGCACTCTCCACAGGTTTTCTCCTCTGTCAAGAGTTGACCCGATTGATTGTCAGGCGTTTCGAAGCACTCTCTGGCATCTTATCGCTCCACTCCACACCCTGTTTTAAATTCAACTAGTCTTCTGTCAGATACCAATCTGACCGGCATAGCCATCTTTCAGATCCCCGAACTAGAGTTACAAATGTTTGTGAGCTGCCACATGGTGCAGGGCACTGAACTCAGGTCCTCTACTGACCAGCAAGTGCTCCTGACGGCTGAGCCACCCGCCAGCTACAAACCAAATTCCAACGCTTCCTGCAAATTATTCCGACTGACTAGTTAAGAAGCGTGCACATCTGTCTGTCTCCTCAGCTTATATGGGCGCTCCAGGGGACCAGTTAGATCCCCCTTGAGCTCAGGTTAGTAACAGGTGGTTGTGGGTGCTTGGTACTGAATTTTGGTCCTCTGAGCCATTCTCCAGCCCCGCCCTGCCCCAGCCCTCTCATGCCCACGGCTGTCTTTCACTTCCCACTCACCTACCCTTCAAAGATGCCCACTTCCCTTTCTGCACAAGCCTGGGGTTGTCGGATCATTTTCAGAGTAAGACCACCATGTCCTTTCTGCTAAGATCACCTTCGTGCTCTAAGCTGGCTCACCGTTCTACTTAAAGGACTCACCGCCTCGCGCCCAGTTATCTGCAAGCCCCTGAACACAAGGTTTCCTTTAGGAGAACCCAGGCTGGGGATCTAGCTTAGTGCTCTAGCAGCTGACTAATGCAGAGTCCCAGGTTCCACAAACAAGCCAGCTGTGGTGACACACGCTCATCATCCCAGCATTCAAGAGGCCAAGGCAAGAGTTCCAAAGCAGCCTGGGATGCGCAGCAGCAACCAAGGGCCGGAGATAGAGGTGCCTCCGTGGCTAACAGCACACACGGCTTGCTCTTTCAAAGGACGTTTCCTGGGTCTTAGTCACAGCACCTACGTGGTGGCTCATAACCTGCAGCTCCAGTCTCAGGAGGCGCCTACATGGTGCACAGACATACACGCAGGCAAGATACTCACACGCATCAAATAAATCTCTTGTTTAAAAGTTAAAGAAATAAAGGAGGGCCAACAAAATGGTTTGGTGAATGCGGAACCCTGTCACCAAGCCTGGTGACCCAAGCTGATCCTTGGATTGCCTGTGGTGGCGGGAGAACTGACTCGGCAGGCTGTCCTCTGACCCCCATGTCCTCTCCACATAGAGAAAGAGGTAAATAATGTTTAAAAAGTCATTACACTATTCATGTCTAACAGAAAATTTTATTTCCTACATAGAAATCATATGTATATTTTATTTAAATGTATAGAAGGTGATTATATCTGGCCAAATTAATTTATTAATTTTATGTGGATAACATAATAGTAACAACTGGCACCCCCTTTTTGGGTGTGTGTAGGATATTGAGATAGGGTGTCATATACCCCCAACTCTTCTTGAAACCTTATGTAGCTGAAGATTATCTTGGACTGTCCTGCCCCACCTCCTGAGTATGAACATTACACATGTGTGTCACCATGCCTGCCTTCCAATCATTTATTTATTGTTTGTTTGGTTGGTTTTAGCTTTTTTCTTTTTTGAGAGAGGGGGTCTCTGTTAATGTATCTGGCTGTCCTAGAACCTGCTCTGTAGACCAGGCTGGCCTCAAACTCACAGAGTTCCTCCTGCCTCTGCTTCCTGGGTGCTGGGATGAAAGGTGTGTGCTACCACAGCTGATTCCCAAACATGTCTTTATTTTGCATTTATATGAATCACAACTTGGGAGAAAGATACAGACCCGGGTGACAATAAAGGCAAGATGGAGGTTAGACGGGATTTGGAAAATCATCCACACACTGCTCTCAGCATCAGTGGAAGAGATCTGTCGCTCAGAATCTCTGGGGTTCGATTTTCACCACCACAAAATCAAAATCAACCCCCCCCCCATGATAACTGAGCATTGATCTTAGAAAAGCGTGTGACTACCTCATCGAGGGAGACAGGGAAGAGCGACTCTAGCTCTTTGTACTACACAGGCATACTGTCCTATCCAAATGCTTGTTCTACAATAGGTCTGCTCGACAAGACACTCCTTCCACAGCCAACTCCCCTTAGCCCTCTGCTCTGATAAAGATCAAGCTGATGAAGACACGCATGGAACAAACCCTGACTGAGACCCTAGTACATGTCACACAGACACCGCAGTCAATGCCTCCAAGAGGCAGGTTCTGGGGGTAGACACCTGTGCAAACACTGTCAGGGTGAGGCACAGCACAGAATTGTAAAATTGGGCCTGTACACAGCTGCTTTTTTACTTGTGTTTGTGAGTGAATTTGTATACTATTATTAGCAAAGTACAAACATGAATTTTATTGGTTTTGCTCTTGGTTTTTTGTTTGTTTTGTTTTTCTGGAAAACACCTTCCTTAGTGTTACTTTGTTCCTAATACCTGGTTAGGTATTTCCCACATATTGTTACAGAATCTTCAAAAGCACCCCGTGAGGTGACCTGCTTCAAGCATTCCTATGTAAGGCATTTCGCATGCTGCCTGGGTCTTATGTGCTTAAATGGGGAGTTGTTTGATCCTAAGAAACAACTTAAGTCCATAAAGGAGTTTTGCAGTCTCAGGCATATGAATGAGAAGGCAGGAATGGGAGCCTTTCTTGGGGAAGTCCTGTGCCTCACACCCCATCCACACACACACAGGGACCCCATTGCATAAGTTATCCCCATAAACACACACGTCGTGGTGTCCCTGAAGACCTCCATGTCCCAGCATCTGGATTCTGGAATGTTCCATGGGAGTCCCTCTGCATACAGGAACTCCACACAAGCACACTGGTTCTTTCCTAAGGCTGGTTGGAGACACCAGTCTCTTGGCACCCCATGGTTCAAAAGCACATCTCCGTGCTATTCCATTTATTACTTTGAAATGTCTACACTCTGAGTACAACAGCCCAGACATGGTCCAGAGCTGATTAGTAACAGAAATCAGCGCATGGTGGCACTGCACTAATCATGTCATACCTTTCCTCATGTAACCTCTTCGATACTCTGAGGTAAGGAAGTGGTGATGAAACTCTGAGTTGCTGAACCAGAGGTGCAGCTGCTTTGTGGCCCTGACTCTGCCTGGCCCTGGCTCCCGCCACCCCACCACTGCAGGGGAAATGAATCGTGTCCTGGGCACTGACATTCATCTACTTCTCAGACAAGAAATCAAGACAAAGGAGGTTAAGTGACTTGGTCAGGGGTCACATATCAGATATTGTCATTATGATTTGTAATAATAGCAAAGATACAGTTTGTGAAGTAGCGACTAAAGTCACATCAGCATCACCCAGTGCCCAGGTAGCGGTCTGGGCTTTGCAGTCAGGCTCATAGTCACTGAATGATTTGGTTCCATGAGCACATGGCTGCCACCAAACCCAGCCCAGGAGCGGGTGGACACGGTGGACATCCAGGGAGTGCCTCACTGGTGAGTGAGCAAGACTGAGCACCTGCTTGCTCAGGAAGGAGAGGCTGTGTCACCTCAGGCTTTTCCCGTCTTCCTAGCTCATTACCTGGCCCCACCCTAGTGTCACGTGGCTCTCTCTCTCTCTCTCTCTCTCTCTCTCTCTCTCTCTCTTTCTCTCTGTCTAAGTTGAGCAGGATGCTCAAGGAGCCAATCCTACCTGATCCTACCTGAAGAGGGCCTCGGGTCTCCCCATGGCAGGTAACCCACAGGCTGCCAACAGTGTCCAGCACAAACCGCTCCACCGGGATTGAGCTCTTCGGAGCAGAGTCCGCAAAGCACGGGACCTCAACCCTTACTCGTACCCAAACCTTTAGGTAAAAATGCCCACCGTTCACCATCACACTCTCAAGCCTCCCTCAACCAAGACCAAAGTCACTGGCAAAGCAGGGGATTGAATGGTGTCCGGCCACCCACGTGGCACTTGTCTGTGGTGATGCTTACCATGTGCCTGACGGCTTGGAAGGTCGTTAGTGCCGCGTGTGACCCCGTACAGAGCAAGGACAAAAGTACTGGGCTGTACATGGTGGTCCACGACTATAATCTCAACACACAGGCTGAGACTGGATGACAGTTGAAGACCAGCCGAGGCTACAAAAAGAAACCTCGTATCGAAGAAGAGATAAAAAATAAAGAGAAGAAAAAGGAGAGAAAGAAAGGAAAGAGGGAGGCAGGGAAGGAACAAAGAAGGATGGAATGAACTGTTTTATACTAGGGGGTACAGCTCAGTGATGGGGTGCTTGCCCGGCCTGTGAAAGGCCCTGGGTTTAATCACCAGTGTTTGGGAGACTGAACAAGAGGGCTGAATCTGAGGTCGGCCTGTTGGTCTGTTGCACTGTTTAGACTGTGTCTAGGGAGGGTAGGCACACTAGGGGTGCAACCTGGTGGTCCCGGTGGCAGGACGCTTACCTAACATGTTCAAGAGAATCCCAGAGAGGACAGAAGCCCAACCAGTTCCCCAGCTTCAACATACGGGGACAAATGCCGCAAAGAGGAGAGGCTGTGAGAGAGGAAAGGACCAAGCCTTCACTCTGGGCGACTGAAAGCTACGCCTAGATAAAGGGGTTCATGGGCTAAAGGGATGGAAGCGTATTCAAGGAAAAAGGAACAGTTTGAGGGAAAAACAGCAACAAAACAGCACCAGGAAATGCCCTGTAGGTCGACGATGCAGAGATCCGGGAACCTGAGAGGGATGGATGGAGCTGCTGAGGGATGTGAAGGCCTTAATGACGTCATCACCAGAGAGGGACACTGTGGACGGCTGCCATCCTTGTTTCATTTGCCCTCCATCAGCAACACACACACACACACACACACACACACACACACACACACACCATGAGCCCCCTACTCTTCCTCTGGAGAATGCCCACCATGCGTCTCTTGCCAAGGCTTCCTACAAGTCAACTCTGATTAAGGCATGCTCCTACCCTAGAAAGTAGACAAAACATCAACAAGAAGACGTGGTCCTGAGCAGGCTGCTGTTTACCCCCAATCCTGGCTGGGCTCTGGCACTGCTGGGCCTCTCTGGATTCGAACCCATTTTCCAAGCCCAGCTTTCTAGATTCTCTGATCAACATACACATTATCCTCCCCCAAATAAACCCTGGCCTTTAATTCAAGCTAGTCAGATAAAGAATACACTGACACAAAGAAGAATCTGACCAAAATGGGCTGAGAAGGTAGCAGCTTGTCAAGAATGGATCTGCTAGGGGCTGGAGAGCTGGCTCAGCTGAAAAGTGTCCTGACCACTCTTCCAGAGGACCCAGGTTCAATTCCCAGCACCCACGTGGCAGCTCACAACTGTCTGTAACTCTAAGGTCTGACACCCTCCTCACACAGACATACATGCAGGCAAAATACCAATGCACATAAAATAAAAATGAGTAATTTCTAAGACATGGATCTGCTCACCCAGCCTTCATTCACAACTTAGCCAAAGTCCTTCTGAAGACTTCCCTAAGTCCTTCCATAGAGCCTCAAACATCTGGAAGTCTTCTGTGATGGCTCCGAGACATTTTTCCTTTGGAACACTGGGATGTAGGCTTGTACTCTGAGTACAGCAATCAAAAAGAAAAAGCTCCCTGAAAAGAGGAACTGTTTCATTCATTCCAAATGCCCTCCAGCACTGGGCTATGAACACACGGTATCCATTCATTCCAACTTCTGACCAGAGACAAGACTCCGTGGCAATCACGCTTCCTACAGCAGGGCATCTCCCTCCTCACTCCCACAGGGCAGGCAAGCATGACCCGCACACTCTGCTCAGCATAGAAAATCCTGGGCAAGTCATTTCCTTTCTCTTTTGCACAGCCCTTCTGAGTGTTCGTGAAAAATGCACATAGAAACCGAGCATTGATCTCATAGCACTGTTAGAGAGACAAATGGTACCAGGAGGCCTTTAGCAAAGTGTGAGTCTCACGGAGATGTCATAAGGCCCAGGGACAGGCATGCCCAGGACACGATACATTTCCCCTGCAGTGGTGGGGTGGCGGGAGTCAGGGCCAGGCACAAGTCAGGGCCACAAAGCAGTTGCACCTGAGTTGTTCAGCAACTTAGAGTTTCATCACCACCCGGAACCAGACCCTGAACCCAGTAGACCTGTTCCCAGGCGAGATGAAAGGGTAAGACTGTGAGGGGATTAGCGACTCCCAAGGCTAGAGAGACCTGGGAGTCGTTGGCATTTAGAGACCAGTTTCTCTTTGGAGGACAGTTTTTCTGCAGGAATTCCCCAGGGGCTTTACCTGAGAGCCAGACTGCCCTTCTGTTAGCCTCTAAAAAATTCCTGTCACAGCAAAAAAGGTTTTATCCCTTGAGTCTTGTACAGAAAAACGGGACAACCCCTATCACACTCTGACTGCTCCTGTGACTGCCCACTGTGCTTTAAAAGCCCTTTCAAAGGGGGAGTGGGGGTTGGGGGGACAGGAGGGCAGGGATCAACACTCTCAAACTGTTCTAAAAAACTCAACTCAAATTCAAGTTCATTCAATTCCCTTCCCCCTCTGATAGAGGGGGAAAAAACAGACTATTAATTCCTGCCCCTCCAACTGTCTGGCATTGCTGACCTCATCTTCAAGTACCAGAGATACAGATATCCCAACACCACCCTACACATGGACAGAATGTACAGAGGAGTCGGGGGACCCAGGGGACGTCACTCCCAGTGCCCAGGGATCAGGCATGGCCTACTGAAAGTGAAATCATTAGAGAATCTAGCATCTCTCAAGGTTTGGAGTCCATCACACTATCTTGGGCCCACAGTTCAGCCTGCTTACATCAGAAAGGAATTTGGCAGGGACCAGAGGAGATGCACACAGGTTTCAGAACTGTAACATCTGGATTAAGGCCACCAACACACCCCTTACTAATTGTGTAGCATGAGCCTCAGATCCCAAGTAACAGGAGAACTGGAGAAAAGATAAAAACAAACCAGCTTCATTAGGCGAGAAGAGTTTACAGAGCAGACAGTGCCGGAACTCAGGCCATCACACTGACTCCGTGATCTCAGGGATTCTCTTTTTCTCACCCCAGGTCCCTGCACAGAAGGGAGCCTCTGTAAAGGTCTGAGCAGATGCAGCGCTGAGCCTGGCGAGTGCTGCCTACCTATGACTTCAAAACCTGAAGATGCTGAGCAGAGGTGCACACCTTTAAACCCAGCACTCAGGAGGCAGAGGCAGGCAGATCTGTGTGAGTTGAGGCCAGCCTGGTCTACAGAGCAAGTTCCAGTACAGCCAACTCTACACGAGAAACCTTGTCTGGAAAAATCAAAAAAAAAAAAAAAAAAAAAGAAGGAAAAAAGAAAGAAAACTGTCAAGCAGCTGCGACTCCAGGGATGATGGCTGGTTAGCTGGCTTTCTGTCAACTTGATGTAAACTATAGTCATCTAGGAAAAGGGAGCCTCGAGTGAAAAAGCCTCCATCAGGCTGCCTGCAAGCAAGTCTGTGGGCACTTCCTTCATGAAGGTGACTGACTGTAATATACAGGTTGATTACTGTGAGGACTCAGCTGACTGTGGGCAGGCCCACCCTGGGCTGGCCGGCCTGGACTGTATAAGAAAGCAGACTGAGCAAGCCTTGGGAGCAGCACTCCTTCATGGCCTCTGCTTCAGTTCCTGCCTCCTGGCTCCTGAAGTGAGCTCCTGCCCTGACTTCCCTCAGGGATGGACTGTGATCCAAATGTGTAAGCAAAATAAATCCTTTCCTCTTCAAATTGCTTTTGGTTATAGGGTTTTATCACAGCAAGAGAAAAGCCAAGTAAGACAGATGCTAATGACTAACAAGTCACATTTCTTCAGAGAAAGTCAGTATCAAGAAACAAGAACAAAAGGTACTAGGTCAGTCAGCAAGATGGCTCAGAGGGTAACGGCACTTGCTACCAAGCCGTTAGACCCAAGTTGGTGAGCCCTAGGACCCACATGGTCAAACCAGAGAAACAACTGTGGAAGAAGAAAACCAACTTCTATAAGTTATTCTCTGCTCCTCACACACCGTGACACGTGTGCCTGAATAAATGTCTGGCCTGCATGTACGTCTGTGGACCACATGTGTGCAGGGTCTTCAGAGGCCAGAAGAGGATATTGGATCCCCTGGGACTGGAGCTACAGATGCTTGTCAGCCATGTGGGTTCTGGGAATCTCGAACCTGGGTCCTCTGGAAGAGCAGTCAGTGCTCTTTACCACTGAGCCACCTCTCAGCCCAAGCTTGACTACCTTTGAGGAGGTATAATTTAGGGAGATAGGTAGAAAGAGCAAGGATTTCCAGTCTTGTCTTACACATGTATACATTTTTGATCCAGGTAAATGCAGTACTCTGCTAACCCCCAAAAGCGAGAGTAATTTGGAGCAATGGGAAAATCCGACGAGTGAAAAGGACACAGCCGGCAGTGTGGGCTCCAAAGTGACTTTCCCTGGTGCTCAAAGCAACTGTGCTTATGCTGAGAGACTACACGTGAGGAAAATGTTCAACAGGACCAAAGGGACACAAGCTGTCTGTCTGGTTGGATTATGCTGGATTACTGCACTTGTTGCAACTATAGCAATCCGTATGTGAAAATACGACAAGTGTGGATATACTTAAAAAAGTCTGACTAGCCAGGTCTGGTGATGTACTCCTTTAATCCTAGCACTTGGGAGGCAGAGGTAGATGGATTTCTCTGAGTTCGAGGTCAGCCTGATCTACAGAGTGAGTTCCAGGACAGCCAGGGCTACACAGAGAACCCCACTACATAGGGAAACAAGAACACACTTTTCAAACACTGCAGGACCTTGAGCGGAGTATGAGACCACGAAGGTTAAAGACTTTGATGGTCCAGAACATCGGCAGCCCGGTGGCTCGGGTGTGAACACAGAATGTGTAACAAGGGCGAGAGGCAAAACAGTCGGAGAAAGGAGAAACTCAAGAGCACACTGCTCTGAGAAACCCCAGAAAATGTAACTAGATGAGACGAGAGCTTACAGCTCGTGGGAAAGAAACAAGCTGTGGGCCCCAGCACGCTCTCAAGAGCTTTCACAGGAAAACGACAAAGGCTAGGACTGTAGCTCAGTGTAGCCCACAAGGCCCTGAAGTCAGGCCCCAGCACATCAAACCGGCCATATGGGGATGGTGGTGTGTGCCTTTAACCCCCCAGCACTGTAGAAGGGGGAGGCAGAGGCAGGAGAGTGAGCTCCTGGGGAAGCTGAAGATCAATATTTTCAAGTACTATAAGCGGAAGCGCAAGCTGCTGCTTCTAAAGTCCACTATAAACTCTGTCCTACCTCCTGCACCAGGCTTCACAGTACACATTTGTGACCCTGGCACTTGGATGGTCACCAAGAATACTCCAAGCCCAGCGTGGGTCTCACAAGCAGGACCTGTCTCAAAACATGTTATGTTCAGCTGGGAGCTGTGGTCCATCCCTTTAATCCCAAAACCCTTCCTCTTCTACGTAGTGAGGTCCAGGATTTACATAGTAAAAGAGTTTGTGTAAAAAACAAACCTGCCTAAAATTGTAAACTCAACCGAACTCTAAGTCGCAGTGTGAGTTGACTACGTATTTAGAACAGGCCAATCCTCAAAATTTTACTTCCAAGCTATGTCTGTCATTCCAGAACTTAAAAAGTCAACCTTGCGCGCACATGCGTACACACATGTACACACACGTGTACACACACACACACACACATTTTGAAGCCATTCTGAGCTACATTAAACCCAGCATCAAACAACGACAAATTACCTCTAGAAGTTGAATATGTTTCATAAAAACAAGGAAGCAAACACTACCACCCCAAATCAAGAGCCAGGGACCTCAACATCACCCTGACCGGGGAAAGGAAGAGAGTGAGTGAACGGTCAAACAAACCACAAATACAGACGAGCTACCCAAGAAAAACGAACATGTGTGTCCACAGAAAATCCAATTTCTCAGTTGCTTTTTCCAAACAGCCAAAAGGGAGACAGAGCCGCACCCCCAAGTGTGGCTGCTGGCAGGCGAGTCAGCAAGGAGCCAGGCTGAGGTGCTGCCTGGCAGCGTGGATGGGCTGGGACGTGCGCTAAGGGGAAGAAGCCACAGGCTCTGGTTCCATTTATACAGAATGTTTACAACAGGCAACTCCTACAAGGCAGGAAAGGAAAGCTGGTAGCGACAGGCTGAGACACGTCAGTCTGAGCAACTCAGCGAGTCCATGTTTCAAAATAAAATGTGGAAACGGAGTTGGGGAACATAGCTCAGTGGAGAGTGCTTGCTTCACACGCACAAGGCCCAAGTTGCAGTTTCCAGAAGTTCTTCAACCTTCTCCAAGGAGAACAGCTGCTCTGCTTGCCCATCGTCCATAGACGTCCGTATGTACGTACCTCTGAGTGCTGTTCTGGGTCCCTCCCTTGCCACGTGACCGCTCTATAAAGGCTGACCTCCTGTGCAGTCCCAAGCATCCCAGCATGCCTGCAGCCCTGTGTCCGCCCTGTGCTGACTGCCATTCCTGAAGCTCTTCCTCCGCCATCTCCCTTGCCAGCCTGAGCTTCTGAGCAGGTTTCCCATCCCTCCTACTGTGACCACTCCCCCACGTGAGCCCACGCGAGCCTCCATCTCATCTCCCCCACGTGAGCCTCCATTTCACCCGCTCCTCAGCAAGCTTCCCTAGCCACCTTCTAAGTTCCTCAAAGCCCTGTACTCGAGGTCCCAATGGAGTCCTACAGTTCCCTCTAGGCTGCCTTCACAGGGGTCATGGCCCACATCTGAAAGTTTCTTATCAACACAGTTGACATTTCTTAACCTATGACTAGTTATTTCGACTTTGAAATGTTCACCAATTCCCTAACTGTCACACACACACACACACACACACACCTAGAGCACAATTCAGTTTCAATTTGCCTCTTGGATCTCATACACCATTTTCTTACTCATAATGTTAATTACAAAAGAAAAATCTTAGCCGGGCGGTGGTGGTGCACGCCTGTAATACCAGCTCTCTGGGAGGTAGAGGCAGGCGGATTTCTGAGTTCGAGGCCAGCCTGGTCTACAGAGTGAGTTCCAGGACAGCCAGGGCTACACAGAGAAACCCTGTTTCGAGAAAAACCAAATCCAAAAAACCAAAAAAAAAAAAAAAAAAAGAAAGAAAGAAAGAAAAATCTTTATCAGCTTTTTATCTTTCAGGTTTGGTCATCCCTTCATCTGCTTGTCTGTGCTGCTCTTGATACCTATTTTTGAAAA
This sequence comes from Apodemus sylvaticus, assembly GCF_947179515.1. Lineage (NCBI taxonomy): Eukaryota > Metazoa > Chordata > Mammalia > Rodentia > Muridae > Apodemus > Apodemus sylvaticus. Next base: position 50,873,651 of record NC_067488.1, on the reverse strand, counting down.
TTAATTAATTGATGTTTTTATGTGCATGGGTGCTTTGCCTGCACGTATGGCTGTGCCCCATGAGGGTACTGGCTCTCCTAGAACTAAGTTACAGACAGCTGGGAGCCACCACGTGGGTACCGGTAGTTGAATTTCGTTCCTCTGGAAGAGCAGCCAGCATTCTTAACTGCCGAGCCTTCTCTGCAGCCCCCACACCTATTTCTTTTGTGCCTAGCAAAAAAATAAAAATAAAAATAAAAGATCACCTTCTTGACTGTTTTCTGATCCCAGAGAAGAAGATACCATCTTTCTGCCCTTATAAAAGACATGGTTGCTGTCAACAAGGTTGTCTTCAGAGACCCTACTCTGAAAAACAAGCCAGGTGGGAGGCCAAGATGAAGGCTGAGGAGAGGCAAGATGGGCCAGAACAGGCGGCTCTTTCAGAAGTTTTGGTTTTAGGAAAGAGGGACAGACACGCCTTTAACCTCAGGACCTGAATGGCCTTTCTGCACTCATTTCAGCCTAGCCTGATCTCCAGGAAACACAGCAGGTCCTACTAAGTGCACACAGGCAGCACTGACTGGACTAGTGAGTTGTTGTTGTTTTTTTTAAAAAAGGAAAGAGTACATGGAAGCCAGAGAGAAAGGTGAGGGGGAGGTTTTGGAAGGTGGGGATGGGTATGATCAAAACGCATTGTATACACATACGGAATTCTCAGGAAATAAAACTTTTAAGAGGACGGGCCAATAAGATGGCTCAGTGGGTAAGGAGGCAAGCTGCCAACCTTGCGATCTGACTTCAATCCCCAGAACCCACATGGCAGGAGAGAACTGACCCTAAAAGTTGCCCTTTGACCCCTTCTTTCAAACTGGAACACACAGGGGGGCAAACGCATACCCATAAACTGAATAAATGTGAGGAAAAAAAAAGTTAAGGTCTGGGGAGGTGGCTCAGTGGATAAGCTATTTGTTGCACGAGTGTGAGGACCTGAGCTCTAATTTCTAGAACCCCCACAGGAGGCTGAGTGTGGGAGTGCAAGTCTGTAAGCTCAGTGTCCCTCCTTTGCCAGGCTGGGAGGCAGCGGACAGGGGAATCCTTGGAAGGATGGAGGCCTGACAGCAGATGCAGTGTCACACAAAAAGAGAGACACTTTTACAAAGATGAAAGCCAAATCCTGACACCTGAAGTCAAACTGAAATTGCTACACCTGTGTGCGCGCGCACACACGCACACACACACACACACACTAACCAAAGAGAGACAATGAAACAGTTAAAACAAAACCATATAAACAGTTTAAAAATATATAAAAATCCAGGCTCTGGCATTGCTTCAAAGAGAGTAACATTGATATTCTTCCAAGAGGCTTCACTCCACTACCTAATTTAATTAGGTTATCTCAGTCACTATTATAAGATACCCCCCCTTTTTTTATTTATTTATATAGTGTCCTGCTGAAATTGTTTATTTATTCTACTTTTTTGGGCAGTATCTGGAATTGAACTCAGGACCCCACACATGCTAAGCAAGAGTTCTATTGTTGAGCTGCACCTCCCCTCCCCAGGACTCTTACTTTTTAGTTTGGGACGAGGGTCTCACTAAGTTGCTTAGGCTGGTCTTAGAACCTGAGGTGACCCCTCTGCCTCAGCTTCTGAAAGCTGGGATGGTTTATGCTCCACCATGCATTGCCTTTGTGGTAGCAGGTATCAAACTCAGACTTCATGAATCCCAGGCCCGTGCCCTGCCATGGAACCACATTCCCAGGTCTCCGAAAAGAAACAAGAACTTAAAGCTCTCTGACTGAGAAGAGACCCTGTTGGACTTGGACTCACAGCGCCTGGAACCTCCTGAAGGCAGCCGAGAGACTTCTAGGCTTCGGGTTACAAAAGTGCATTCATAGCCTCTCTCTTCATCCTCATCTTAGATGCACGTGGGCGGCTCCCACTGACCCAATCATGGAAACTATACCTAATACCATTGAATATCCTGCCTCAGGTACTCACACAGACACGTCACAAAGAGTGAGCATTCTCACTGTCCCAAGAGCTGTTCTAGGTGCAAAGAACTGTGGGAAGGAAAGATGGTTTGTCGCCCCCCCACCTCCCCAGTAACCTGCTCAGGTGAACAGAGGCTTCAAGGGACATTTCCGACTAGACTGCTGGCCTTCGCTTTGTTCAACTGGTTCTTCTTGTTTTTTAAGGTCAATGGCTATCACATCGGTGTGATCTTCCTGGGAAACTCACCTTCAAGGAAGCTTCCTGACTTTCATTTATTTGCCCTCTGCACATACAACCCCATGTGGTCTGAAACTACCATCCTCATTTTACAACTGAGATACCAAAGCCAGCTCTTGGAGCAAGGAAACACTTCCCAAATGAGGCAGGAGCCTATGAAACCACTGACCTATTGCTGTGGTTTCTGGAGTATACGTTTTATTAATACATTGACTTAGCAATCTATAAGGTTAATATTAACCACTAGGTAATTTAATGGACTGAAAACTTAGACAAAGATCATTATAATATGTAAGTACAAAAACCAAAACAAAACCAAAAACATGAATTTTTTCCTGGTGCCCCTGCTGGCAGACAGTTGTAGACCTCCTTACTGAGTAGGGAACCCTGGGTAATCTAATGAACAGTCCCAGCACCCGCGAGGGGAGATGGCCAGTCTGACAGTCATCTTTATCTGACAGGGCTGTGATAAGGATTGAGAACCTGTGTGAGTGCTTGCTTAACACAGTGTCTAGTGCTCAAAACACATTAGCCACTCCCGTGTTCCAAGGAGTAGCCCCTCCCATTCGTTAACCTATCTGTGTTTAGCAATACTTGGTGGAAGAATCTGCGGTTTAAAAGTGGAACTTCGATAACTGGGGCTTGTCACACTGTCTGGATGGACCAAATGAGAAGGGTGAACCAGGTGGGGAAAATGCAACAAAAGCAAGACAGGAACGTGGCAACCACCTTCTTCACACAACTGTTGTCACACCTTCCTACACAAGAGAAACCGTCTCTTCTACCTGTTTCTTCACCTGCAAAGCGAGGATGTAGCCATCATACATGCCTGCAAGGTTCTAGATTCTAGATGTAGTAACACTCCATAAACTGACTCATTGCTTAAGAGTTCTGGACTCTCCAAAGTAAGTGACCTTAGACAACACCTCCTGCAACACTGAGGGATACCTACTCAGTGGGATTTTATAAAATGAAGTAAAACAAAGTATTTGGGACTGAGAACTTCAGAAAAGTCCGACTGCTGAGAATGACTAAATTATTAGTCTATTCTTCTCAAAGGCAGAGTGGAAAGAAACTAGTACTGGCCCAGAAACAGAAAGAACTGGGCTTTGTTAACCAGCATGATGACCGCGGGCAAGCCTGGGACCCTCTCCAAACCTTCCTTCCCGGTGGCTGAAAAGTGAGAGACTTGTAAGCGAGGATCCCTGGGCTCCTACCAGTTCTTCCACTTCGCTGTTAAGGCCGCCGAAACAAAGGCCACCTGCTCCCTAGTCTGTACCCGAGGGGCCACAACTCAAAATTCTTGCTGCTCAACTCCCTTTGCAGTGCGACAGCAGGAGCGCCCGGGTCTCCATCCAAGGCCGCCGCACTCTGCGGTCTCTGTCCACTCCATCAGTAACTTGCTTTTGCAGCTGTTGCCCAAAGTTTTCCAGAGCGTCTGGAGACCCGGCTGTCAGTCAATCCCAAAAAAGAGCGGGGGCGTGGGGAGCCGAGCTCCGGAGCGCAGTCCGGGAAATCCCGAAGCCGCTCCAGTGGCCAGGCAGGGAGTGACAGGTGCGACGCGGGACGCCGGCGAAGACGGGACAAACCAGCGCGCGTGTGGGCGCGCGAGGGAGGCGGCCGCCTCGCTTTCTCGTCTGGCAGCACTCGCGACGCCCCCAGCCCCGCTTCAGGCCCCGAGGCTCCCGGGACTCCTCAGCCACCGGGAGCCCTGCGTCATGGCCCGGGCTCAGACTCTGGAGCAAGAAGAACTGGGAACCTCCCGGGCAGCCCGGCCCGCGGGTTCCTTCCCGCGCACGCCAGGGCGATCGCGGGGTGGGCGCACGCGCACCCGCGAGCGCCGTCGTAACCCCTTCCTCCCCGCGCGCCCCCCGCACTCCCACCCAGCCGCCACTCACCGTCGATGTCCCCGAGAGTCAGCTCATCGCCCAGCTCCGTGAGGGTCTCCATGGTCTCCAGACCGCCCAGCTCGCTGCTCTCATCCATCGCCCAGCTCGGCGCAGAGTCCCCCGTGAGGTCCAGCTCAGGGAGACGCGGAGGCGGTGCCGCCGCCACCGCCCATGACACCCGACAGCCCCCACCTGGTACCGCCTCACCGCCCCGTGCCAACCGCCGCCATGTTTGAGCTGCGCCCGGACTCCACGGAAGGGGCGGGGCAGAATTCCCCCGCCCCGGGCCGCGCCCACTGCAGCTCCGCCCCGAGCCTCCGCACCCCCATGTTTGTTGTCAATGGGACCAGACTTGCATCAGCCAATCGGCGCGCGAAGCGGCTCATGGGGTGATGGCGCGTCATCGATCAGCAGCTCAGATTTGCATAGCGGGACTCCGCCCCTCGCGGCATCCAAGCGCCAGCGGAGAGTAGCCGCCGGGTCCTCGTCCCAGCCATCCTCCGGTTTAAAGGAGCCGCTACTTTTCCGTTGGCTAAGCTCCAGGAGCAACTTTGTTAAGAGTCCGGAAATGGAAGGGTTAACGCACCGCTGTCGGGCGCTACCTTCTACCACCGCCCCCTTTACTCTAAGAGCACATTACGTCATCTCAGTTGCCTCTTCCCTTCCCCTAGGTCTGGGTAGAATCATAGTACCCCAACATTCAGGGATCCAGACTCTAAGTCGCACTTGTCCCATCCGAGACTTAAACAGGGTCTTGGATCGCCTGAGTGTTATGAACATTTTAGAACTGGCCCTCAATCTTGGGAAACCTCATAATCGTTCCAGGCCTCAGACAAGGTCATTTGCCCAATGGCCTCTTGAGGTGAGGCCCCACTGCTGCAGTCACGTCATCTTACAGTTGCATGATCTTACAGGTGGTTAGTCACACTGCACACAAAGGTGCACACTTCCAAGAACTTATCCCAGGAAACAAAAAGATGAGCGTTCAGAGAAATGCTAGTAAGTACATGTATTCAAAGACACTCATCACAAAGTTCTCTGTAACAGGGAAAACAGTAGCACAGTAAGGCATCAGGTACATAACTTACCTCCAAACTGGAATATCAGGGCATCATTAAAAAATAAATGATGGAATGGACACTTGAAAAGGGACCTAAGTGTATATTGACAGGAAGAAGGTTTTCACAACATTTATAGGAAGAGCTTCCTCTGAGTCTGAGGCAGTTGTTTTAGGGGTCAGACCTGAAGAACATACAGGCTCTGTGGGAAAACCTGCAGATCCAATAATCCACCTTGTGCTCCTGGGCTGGCTAAGCAACTGTTTACTGATAAGCCTGTTTTGTCATCTTCAAAACAGCACAGGACCACAGTTGCAATTTTCACATCTATTTGATTTCTGTGGCAAGCAAACTGCTCTTAACTTCTGGGTTTACCGTGTTACAGCTCTGAAGGGGGAAGGTTTCTCCAGTGGAGGTGTCGCTGCTCTGAAAGGGAAAGATCTTGGCAGTCAGGAGCCTAGGAATACCACAAAGTCCCACTGCACAAGTCTCACAGGAGAGATTTATTGGGAGAGACACAAGAAAGCTATCTCTGCAAGGGGACAAGAAATCACAAAGAACTAAGCGGGAGACAGGCTTTATATGGGGTGGGGTGGGGCAGCTTTCCAGAGGGGCCTGGGCTTGATGGGAATCTGTGGCCTGATTTTTTTTCGTGAAACCTTGCCTCAAAAAAAAAAAAAAAAAAGAAAAGAAAAGAAAATCAAACCACTAAACAAAAAAAACATGACAGAACATGGTACAACTAGCCAAGGGAAAGTAAAGGTAAGATAAGACTATCACGGACGGGGCTGGCATCAAGACTCTGGCCTAGGGCCAGCAAGATGGTTCAACGGGTAGAGGTGCTTGCTGCTAAGCCTGATGACCTGAGGTCAATCCCTGGGACTCACATAGGTAGAGAGACCTGATTCTCGTAAGTTCTCTGACCTTCATGTGTGTGCTTAGCAACTGGCCTGGGAAAGCAAGGCTCAGTGGAAATGGTAACAGGACAGCCACCACACTGGTCCCACACCTCAGCAAAAAAAGACATCTCCCTCCAGCTTTGTCCACATAACTGAATGTCTCTTCAGCTGGCACCTGGCTCCCACCGGAAGGACAGTTTGTCACACTGTATAAGCTACTCCTGAAGAGCTGGGTTGTTATTTGAAGAGACTGTGCTAAGTGACTGTTACATTCAGGTATCTGCCATGGATTGGCGGCTGTCCGTCAGAGAAGTCTTCTCCTTGCCTTCCTCTGAGAACTTTGCCTTCAGGCTTCCTCCACCATCTTTCAGACATGACTTTCCTCTGGGAGGCTCTCTGCCTAGAACGAGCTGAAACCTACGTAATGATGGCTTCGGTTGGTAGCAGGGCAGATGCCAGCAGTGCTTAGAGGGTTGGATTGTCCAAGAAGAATCCAGAAAAAGAGGAGCTAGGTCAAATACCTATTCATTTAAAGAAGTGAGGAAAAAGTCTAAAAGAGAGGGACAGAGCTCAAAACAAGGGTAACCCAGAAGGATCATCCCCAAAAGCCCTCGACATCTCTCTGGACAATGACTAGGAAGGCAGAGGAAAATGGAGGATCAAGGGAGGGAGGGAGGACTGCCAACCTGAGAGACATCTAGCAGTGGTTGGAGACATTTTTAGTTGTCCTAACTGGGGGACTGCTCCTAGCTTCTAATAGGTGGGGACCAGGGATACTTATTAAATTATCCTACACCATTCAGGATAGGCCTTCTCACACAACAGCCAAGTGGTTCAAAATGTCATCAGTGCTACTGTTGAAATGCCCTGCCTTAAGGGATAATTAAGGGGTTCCCAGATTCTCCAGAGTGCCACAGACTGGACTTGGATGCTTAGAAGACTGGACTGTCCTAGACTACACTATCACAGATGCCATCATGAGCAATGAGTGACTGGCCACGCCACTAGGAAACAGACACACTAGTTACCTAGGTCACTGCTACTACAATAAACACACAACTGTTACCACAACTGAATCCCTGCTGCTGGGTAAGCTAGCGGAGCAAGTGCCTCCATCGGGTGTTTCCTGTTTTTGTCTTCTAAAGCAAGCTGCCCATCCACCAGCGTTTTGAAAGTATCTCTGGGTGTAGCAGTGGCTGGCCTGGAGCTTGCTGTGTAGACCAGCCGAGCCTCAAGCTCTTGGAGATGGCCTGCATCCTGAGTGCTGGGCTGCGGTGTGCCTGCAGAAGGCTCAATGCTGGGGTTCCCAGAACAAATGAGCACGGCAGTCAACAGCGAGGGCAGACTCGAGGGCAGAAGAGGCAAGCGAGAGAGAAGGTTCCAGACGGAAACCCTTGGTCACGTTTGAGGAAAGGAGAATGGGATCCATCAAGTTAGGCACTGAGATCAGAGAGGGGAGAGCCTAAGAAAACGGCACCGGATGCACTGGGCATAAAGGGAAAGGGAGGCCTGGGTCCTCTTACCTGACCACAAGGGGCACTCAGCAAGTCAGTGAGATTAAAACAAACAAACAAACAAACAAAAAAACCAGAAAAGGCAAATTGCCACCAAAATTCCAGGCACTGTCTGCCTGCAAGGAATTTTCAAAAGTACTTATTCTCTCAGACATCTGAGCACTCTGGGATGGAGAACTCAAGAAGGGCCCCATCCTAATGACATCAGTTTCAGAGGCACAGCCTAGGCTAGTCCCAAACTGGCCTTCCCAGCGCATGGGGCTGCTTTCTTAAACACTTTTAAAAAAATTATTTATTATTTATTTATTTACTTATTATAACTACACTGTAACTGTCTCTTAGGACACTCAAGAAGAAAGCATCAGATCTCATTACGAATCGTTGTGAGCCACCATGTGGTTGCTGGGATTTGAACTCAGGACCTTCGGAAGATCAGTCAGTGCTCTTAGCTGCTGAGCCATCTTACCAGTCCCACCTTCAACACTTTTTTTAATTAAAAAATTTATTCTCAGCCGGTCAGCGGTGGTGCACGCCTGTAATCCCAGCACTCTGGGAGGCAGAGGCAGGCGGATTTCTGAGTTCGAGGCCAGCCTGATCTACAGAGTGAGTTCCAGGACAGCCAGGGCTATACAGAGAAACCCTGTCTCGAAAAAAAAAAATTATTCTCAGACTGGAGAAATGGGTCAGCTTTTATAAATCTTTTTTTTTTTTTTTGGATTTGGGTCCCCTACCCCCACCCCCAGACAGGGTTTCTCTGTATAGCCCTGGCTGTCCTGGAACTCACTCTGTAGACCAGGCTGGCCTCAAAGTCAGAAATCTGCCTCCCAGAGTACTAGGATTACAGGTGTGCGCTACCACCGCTTGGCAATGGGTCAGTTTTTAAAGGCTAGGTATACAATCCAAAAATATATACTTTATTTGTATGAATGGTTTCCCTTCATGTCTATGTGTACCATATATGTGCCCAGTGCCCAAGGTCAGAAAAGGGCATCAGATCCCCTAGAACTGGAGTTAGGGATGGTTGTGAGCTACCATGTGGGTGAGGGGAACAGATCAGAACATAGGGCGGCTATAAGAACAAGTGCTTTAACTACAAAGCCTCTCTCCAGCCTCTTACTCATCACTTTTACAGTTCTCCAGCTCTGCCTCAATTTATAAAACTTCCAGGACTCAGTTGTTAAAGTTTAACTAAGTTCACGATCAAAACATCAAAATTCCCGAAGATGGCCAGATGTGGTGCTGTCTCAGGAAATGGAAGTAGATAAAAATCCTGCTGATGGCAGAACAGAGATTACTCCACAGCCAAAGCTATAGTCACAGCCACACTGCTTGATGCATCCTTTTAGTCTCCACACCACTGCACCTCTTCTAAGAAAGACAGGTAGAGTGGGCATGCTAGTAATCTCAGAATTCTGGAGGCAGAGGCTGGCAGATCTGTTGAGTTCGAGGCCAGCCTGGTCTACAGAGTGAGTTCCAGGACAGTCAAGCCTACACAGAAAAACCCTGTCTTAAAAAAAAAAAAAAAAAAAAAGACATGTCCACTGCCAAATTGGCCTCTAATGAATTTCTCTAGAAATTCTTCCTTCAATTAAGGAAGTAAGCATTGTCCATGCAAAACCAAAGACTCCAACCTCTCAAGGATGAAGGGCACAGGGAGAGGCCTGGGGCTCTAACCCTTGGTCCCATAAGCACTAAGACAGCTTCAACAGATGACAGGGAAGATCCTATCCTTTTCATGGGCCAAGTCACAAACTTTAGTGTTGTCACCTCATATAAACCTCACAGGAATCAGCTGGTGTGGGAAGGGACAGGGCTGGGAATGCAGCCTAGATTTCCTGAGCCAGCTGTGTATCTCTTCTGCCCAGCAAAGACAAAGCATTTTTGATAGGAAAACTTCTCCAGCCTCCTCCCAGCTACTTCTTACCCCCTTGCTTTTCCTGGATGGCTGTTGGGAAGCAGGCTACTCCAGGACCTTCCATGAAGTCTCCCCAATACCTGGCTTCCCTTTGCTAGCCTGGCCAGGAAAAAAGCCAAAGACTTAGTTTAGAGCTTGTCAGAGGATTCAGACACCAAATTTATTTTACCAATGAAGGCACAGCACAGGGAAGGGAACAGCAGGCCGGGTCAGCCAGGCTGAGACTCAGGTCTCAATTGGGCACTGTTATCCGCACCTGCTTGAAGGTAGAGGTAGGGCTGGGGTGTCTACATTTGGCTTGGCAAGATCAAAGAGGTGGAGCTGTAATTTCAATAGAGCCAAGGCAGCCACCTGCCTGGAAACTCACAGAAACCAGGTGCCTTCTGAAGGCCTCCCTCCCTCCATAGCTTCCTGCTCTGTAGCCACAGGACTCTGACCCTGAGCTTGGAAGCCCACCGTCTGATCAATCCAGCTACAGTACCCCATCACAAAGCACAGCCTCCCGCAGCCTGTCCCCTATAGCCTCTCCTCACACACAGGCAGTATCTTTTAGCAGCAGAGAGAAAAAGTTGATTGTCCCCTGAACCAACTCAATGACTGTCCCCAGTTATCTGAGAATAGAGATCATGTTCTTTTAAGATCTCCTTGAAATAAACACCCTCCCAGGACACTTCTGAGTCCCCTCTCCAAGCTGGCGCAATGAGGGAGGGAGGGACCTAAACCTAGCTCTTGCTTCTCTGTACTGCAGAGGCCAGGGACTCCCTCTTGATGAGGCAGAAGCTCCTGCTACCGGTACAGTCTCCTCACCAGTCTCGGGGAGGCCAGTGAATTTGCTAGCTTGTAGTATTGCTCTGCAGAGAGCTGGACCAATGAGAGGCAGCCCAGGAACAGTGACATTGGCCGCAAGCATAGCACCTTCACTTGTAACTCAGAGCCTGGTTCTGCTGCTTCCTTACGAAGGGCAGCAGTGGCCTGCAGCGTGCCCTCATCGAGGGGATCCAGGCCGGAAGTTCCTTCAGCCAGCCTCCCGCAGCAGCCTCCCTGCATGATCCTGTCTACTAGACAGTGTCCTCTCAAGGCCTCCTTGGTGTGTTGTAAGATCCTGGAAGCTCAGTCCTTTTGGCCAGGCCTCAAACCTGGCTTCTGAGGACCCAGCAAACAGAGTTCCCATCTGGAAGTGGCTGGAGCTCATCAAGGTGCTTGATGGTGTATACCACAGCCACACAGCTGCAGCCTTTTCTGACTGGCCGCAGCTGATCCCTCAGGCCCCAAGCTGCTCCAGGGCTACAACTCAGACTGGGATCTTGAAATCCTTGGGCCTTTCCGAATCTCTTTCCGCTTCTCTTCCTTCTTGCGGCGTTTTTCTTCTTCCCTCAAAGCCTTCTGGAAGGGATCAGTGCTGGGAATAAACTGAGACAAGCAGAGTAATAGGAATTAGTCTAGGGGTAGCAAACGGTTTCCTCCAAGCTAAATCACAGAATATGAGGATTCCTGGAGAAGGCCCTGCCCTCAGGGAGCCCCAGACAAGGAATCACATGAAAAGGCTCAGGAAAGCTACTGACTGGACCACGAGATAATAGGAGCTTGACAAGCAGACAATGAGATAGGAGATTCCAGGCATGGCGGACAGGTGCCAGCCGAGGTGTGAATTGGAAGACTCTTGAAGGACTTAGGTCTGACACGCCCTTCAGGAGGGAAGCAAGCTGGAGTCCTAGTCAACAGGTGCTGCCTGCCCTAGTGAAGGAGGAGCAGTCTCCAGGAGAGGGGGCACACAGGAGCAGAGTGGGACAGAAGTCACACTGGCAGAGCATGAATGAGAGGTGGAGAGACAGAGGCGGGCAAGCAGGGACGGGCAGAGGACAGTGGGCAACTTCAGTCTCAAGCCCAGGTCCCAAGGCTTCATTTATCCTTCGCAAAGGTCTCACCAACCCTTAGCGCCTGCTGGTCTCTCCAGCCAATACACTACCAAACCTGCCTCTGTGTCTGTCTGTCCCTGTGAGCAAGGAGACCCGTGGCCACACCCCTGCAGGCCCGTGCCCGTGCTAGGCCCGAGTGCTCCCTCCAGCCCTGTCTGCCTGCGGTGTCTCCTTTGCTCTGCTACCACTGGCCTGGAGACCTCCTCTACGGCTGCCTCCTCAGCGGCACCTGCCCCTCCGCGGCACCCGCCCCCTGACTGTTACCCTCTGTATAATGTTGTACTAATTTATTCTTGTGCTCCCCCTTCCTGGTCACCTCCTTTGTGCCTGGCACCCACGACAGCGTGTTTCATGAAGATGGAAGGTTGGTACTGGGTGCTGTGTCCCACTATATCCCAAGCACAGGATCACACACGGTCTCAACAGCATTCGGTGGCCATTTTTGATGATATGAACAAATGACTCGTTAAATATATAAATCATAAAGTATTCAAAACTCAGGTGTGAAATACGTCCTTTTATATATTCTCAGGACAGAACTGACAAACGTGGGATCACGGTAAAAGCAAACTAAGAGTGCCACCTTGTGGCATAACCTAGCTGCCGAGTGAGTGTCCATGCCTGTGGGGAAGGGGGTCCCTAGAGTGGGCCAGAGACAGAATGCCTCAGGTCAGACAGCTTGTGGAATGCCCGACCAACCAGGACGGATCCAACCAGACATCCACTCACTTCCTAGATGTCTATCCCTCTTACCTCAGCTGGGTGATGGTGACAAATGCCTTTAGTCCCGCATTTGGGAAGCAGAGGCAGGTGGATTTCTGAGTTCAAGGTCAACCTGGTCTACAGAGCAAGTTCCAGGACAGTCAGGGCTATACAGAGAAACCCTGTCTTGAGAAAGACAGAAAGGAAGGGAGAAAGGAAGGAAGGAAGGAAGGAAGGCAGGCAGGCAGAATCTTCTTAGGCTGCCGTAAGTAGAGGCCATGCTGAATATAAAAGTGGGTGGGCTGGGCACCATTTGTATATTATCTGTGAAGCCCTGGGTTCAAGCCCTAGTATAGGGGAGTAAACTAGCAGGGTCATCCCCATCCAGTGAGAAGAAAATGTTGCTCTGATGGTCACATCCAAGAGCATATTCTAATAACATTACACTTCTGACTCAACCTCCTGTGTAAAAAGGCATGTATGATGACCGCAGGGCGAGAAAAGCCCGCTTGCAGAAACTAAGCATCTCTCTGGTGCCCCCTCGTGGTGAGAATAACCTCTGCAAGGCCCTGAGTGCCGGTGTGCACTGACTGGGACCACCTGGGTCAAGGTCTTGCCCAGGGATACTTCGCTGAGTTATGATTACAGCAAGCAGCCTTGGGGGTATACCATTTGGAAGCAGCAGTCACTACTTTTATGGGGAAAACTATATCCTTGCTACATAAAACAGGAACTGGCTCAACAGGAATCTCAGAGGTTCTGCTAGTCAGGCACGGTCCACTGCGGTTCTGCTAGGATAAAAACTGAGGTGTTGAACAAAAATTCATTAGCACTGCAGCTGTAGTCATGTGTGGTGGTGGGATATGCTTGAGGTGGTGGGATATGCTTGTAGTGGTGGAATATGCTTGTAGTGGTGGGATATGCTTGTAGTAGTGGGATATGCTTGTAGTGGTGGGATATGCTTGTAGTGGTGGGATATGCTTGTAGTGGTGGGATATGCTTGTAGTAGTGGGATATGCTTGTAGTGGTGGGATATGCTTGTAGTGGTGGAATATGCTTTTAGTGGTGGGATATGCTTGTAGTGGTGGGATATGCTTGTAGTGGTGGGATATGCTTGTAGTGGTGGGATATGCTTGTAGTGGTGGGATATGCTTGTAGTGGTGGGATATGCTTGTAGTAGTGGGATATGCTTGTAGTGGTGGGATATGCTTGTAGTGGTGGAATATGCTTTTAGTGGTGGGATATGCTTGTAGTGGTGGGATATGCTTGTAGTGGTGGGATATGCTTGTAGTGGTGGGATATGCTTGTAGTGGTGGGATATGCTTGTAGTTCGGGAACTTTGGAGGTAAATGCAAGAGGATCAGGAGTCGAGGCTGGCCTGGACTACATGAAACCCTGTCTCAAAACAAAGAAGGAAACAATAATGAAACCCAGGGAGAGTCGCAGGCCTGCCTGTTACTTTCTTTTAAAAGCCATGTGTTTAAAGTCGGGCCTTGACTAGCAGCGGCAATCAGTCTTAGTCAGAATGAGTGGCTCATGGTTTTCCACTGTCTGTGAAACTGAGATGCTTTCTGGGAAGTTTCCTTCCAGCAGCTTGGAGTTTGGGTACTAGTCAGATTCAGGGTACTCATGTAACTGGCTCCCAGTAAAACGTGAGGTGGCAAAGGACGCTCCCATTACTACTGCTTGCTGGGGGAAATAAATGCGTCTGCTGCGACCACTGGGAGAGAAGGCTGAAAGCTGGCTCTCCTGGATTCTGTCCCAGGTGTCACATTCCAGGGCTCGGGATCTTCCCATCCAACCTCCCAACCCGCTGGGATCATATGTGTGAGCTAGCTCCCCCAATCGGCTCTACAGCCGTGTAAAAATTCCACGTTCCACTCTCATCTGAAGCTTCTGAAAGAAAGTCTAGGTAGGTGAACGAGGGAGGTAACTAGAGAACAGTTTACTTATCGGTATCAGGAGGGGACACGTGACTAATTCAGCAGGAACGCAAGCACCCAGGGACGCCGTAAGACTCTGGATGACATGGAGAGCAACCCTGTGGCAGGTACCACTGGGTGTGTAATTCTCATCCACATGATGGAAAACTCACATAGACACAGTCAATAATGAACTACTGTCCTGTGTTCCACACCATTCAAGGTAGCTCGCTCCTCAGAGTACCTGCACATACCCAGGATGGCATGACCTTGTTTGCTTCCTATAATTATTAACAAATACATTTAGTAAAACTGGCAGGTAAAAATCTAAATTTTAGGTGGACGTAATAGATAATACATTGATTTTTAGATGATATTCTAATGGTTCAAAATGAGACATCCTAGTCCCAAGATTCAAGTAATATCTGTTTGAGTCAGGGACCCTGAAAAACATGGTAACTCAAGTCAGTCCTGCAGGCTGGCCTCATCCTCATACTCAGAACAAGGGTGTGGTAGCTGGAGCCTGTAATCCCAGCACTTGGAAGGAAGGCTAAGGCAGGGATGTGGATAGTTTAAGGTCATCCTGGGTCACAGAGTAAGACTCTGTCTCAAAACTTCAATCAACAAAACCAAGGCTGGGGAGATGGCTCAGTTGTTAAGAGCACTGACTGTTCTTCTGAAGGTCCTCAGTTCAAATCCCAGCAGTCACATAAAGAAATCTCATGCCCTCTTCTGGGCTGTCTGAAGACATCTACAATGTACTTATAAATTTTGGGGGTTGGGGATTTAGCTCAGTGGTAGAGCGCTTGCCTAGCAAGTGCAAGGCCCTGGGTTCGGTCCTCAGCTCTGTTTAAAAAAAAAAAAAAAAAAAAAAAAAAACCAAAACAATGCATCTGACTGCACCCTCAGTGAGTGACAGAGACAAGCCGAACCGACTCAGTTCCAGTGCTGCTGGGCGCCTTCTTATGTTCTTACTGAATACCTAATAATACAACATCTGGTAAATTCTCTTGTTTGGTTTTATTTTTGCTTTGTTTTAAGACAGTTTTAGTCCAGGCTAGCCACAAATTCACTACCTAGACAGGTGGCCTCTTGCTCCAGCCTCCTGAGTTATAGGTAAGCACCACCACATCTTCCTTCTAGCAATGCTTTATCAAGACTATTTTTTTCAGGATTATTTTTGCAGAGAGACTAATCTTGGAAAGAAGAGGTATCTTTTCTTTTTCTTTTCTTTCTTTCTTTCTTTCTTTCTTTTTTTTTTTTTTTTTTTTTTTGGTTTTTTGGATTTGGTTTTTTTCGAGACAGGGTTTCTCTGTGTAGCCCTGGCTGTCCTGGAGCTCACTCTGTAGACCAGGCTGGCCTCGAACTCAGAGATCCGCCTGCCTCTGCGTCCCAGAGTGCTGGGATTACAGGCGTGCGCCACCACCGCCCAGCTAAGAGGTATCTTTTCCTTGCAAGGCATAGATCTATTTAATTCACTATGAAGATGTCAAATTTCACAAGCACAGTGGTCCACAGGTATAATGCAAGCCTAGCGCATGCACAGCCTCTGCTGGCCCTTCCATGTGAAGACCCGGGAGAACAAGGGGACCCAAGCCGATAAGCTGACAGTCTAGCTACTGCTGTGGCTGCACTGGAAACATCTACGACCTGCTGGTGTCTATAGAACAGCAGGCTGCTTTGCAGGTAGAATCTCAAGCCTGTCCCAGATGCAACACCTGTCTCTACACAGGCGTGAGCTGTGATCTGAAGAGTTTCAGCTTCTCGCCCACAAGGGGAACCTTTCCTTTCTGTCCTCTTTGGCCTGCCCTGCTCCCTCTGATCCCTTCCCCCTGCATGTGTCACCATCTGTCTTCTCAAGATGCAGCTGTTAGCCCCAGAGCCAAGTTTAGAACTCTAGATTAAAGGCATGTGTAGGCGTGAGAACAGAAGCCCCAGTGTACCAGTACCAGAGGCTCGAAGCGGGGAAGGGCGTGACCTGACCTCACCTGTCACTCTGACACTGGTAACCCGGGGTACATATTATGCAACAACATGAGGATGTTCCTAGCCTCAGGGATCCACCAATCTCTACCCAACCCCCAGCTTTGGTGTACAACATTCAGAGAGAAATAGTGACTTGCCAAAACCGTCAGTCACTTGAGTAATGGTTTCTGATCCCATACTCATCAGATTGTCTGGTTCCAAGTCTAAAGCTCACACAGCATACCCTAGGCCTCAGTCCCTGCAGGCCCCACCTCCCGTGCCCACCAGACACCAGCAGTCACAGGCCCCGGCAGCTCACCTCTGTCCGCACTATTTTAAATGGGTTCTGGAAGTTGGAATCTTTCTTACTGATCCCCAGCTCCTGGGACATCTGTGGATGAGAAAGCTAGTCATCCTCCTCCGCCTTCTGCTCCCTCATCACTAGAGCCATTCCACCAAGCAGGCTCTTAAGCCTCAGAGCCTAGGCAGATAGGGCTAGAAATGATCCCTAGACACCCTCCAAAAATCAGCACTGAACCCCTTGAGCTAGGCCTCTATGACCCAAAGTGCCCCGACACTTACAGAACACATTAAGTACCAGGGCCAACCACATATAGATTCAAGGCTCCCAGATCACCGCCCGACAGGGATCCCAGCCCTCTCACCAGTCCTTACCAGGTTGAGGATGGGTGAGTGGGGCCCATGGTCAAAGACACCTGTCTGATTGCAGAAGCTGATGCCCCAGCGGATGAGGAGGTTCCAGTTGGAATTATGGTCAAAGTAGTGGTGTACAATCTTTGGGAAGCGCAGCACGACATCACCAAAGAAGGCTGTGTTCTCCACCACGTGGGAGAAAGCTGGCGAGAGGGTGGCGGCGAGTCGTCAGGGTGGTTGCTCTCCCCTCCTGTCCACCCGGCTGACCCCAGACCTCCTCCAGGGATGGAGGCATCTATAAACCCCCAACCAGAGAAGGGCGTGGCAGCCACGGATCGCAGGCTGCTCACTACATGTGCACTAAGGCCTTATATCCCATTAATGGACCGTTTTACAGGGAGAGGAGGCTGCATTCCTGTTTTACAGACTGTGTTTGTTGCTGGATTTTTATTTTTCAACTTGACATAAGGGAGCGTCATCTGGGAAGGGAACCTCAGTCGGGGAACTGCCTCCATCGCACTAGTCTCTGGCCATATCTGTATCCATCTTCTTCATAGATGATTCCTGTGGGAGGACTGAACCTACTGTGGAGTGGGCCATCCTGAGCTTATACAAGGCAGCGGGCTGCAGAGCCAGCACACAGCACTCCTCCATGGCTCCATGCCAGCACCGCCTAGGCTTCCTCAGTGCTGGGCTGTCATCTCTAAGCAACAACAACAAACCAGCCATTCCTTCCCTAGCCGGCCAAAGTGTTTAATCACAGAACAGGAACCAAGCCAGGACACAGCAGCTAACAAGTATCAAACCCAGCCCTCAGCCTAGGGTATTCCTTCAGCCTCCCAACTGAGCTTAGGGGACTCATCTTCAGAACTCAGGCACACTAGTGCATTGGACGGTACCAAGCCAGGGATCAGGAGTTTAAGGTTATCCTTAGGTACAGAGTTATGGAGCCAGCCTGGGCTACATAATACCCTAGGTATTCCCTTGTTTTGAAAAAAGATTAATTTACTTTGAGAATCAGAGATGGGCATTGTTTTGCACAGAGGCTAACTACCCAGGTGTGGAACTGAGTGTCTGGAGCTGTGTCTTCGTGTTAACTATACCAGGTCAGTGCTGTCAGGACAGCTAGTAGAAGGATCAGAATTATAGTGTTTTATTTTAAAATATTCTTTCTAGCCAAGTAGTGGTGGCACACACCTTTAATCCCAGTATTCAGGAGGCAGAGGTAGGCAGATTTCTGAGTTCAAGAACAGCTTGGGGTGTGTATGTGTAAATATATACATATTTTCCATTTCTTTCATTTTGCTTGACAGAGGGTCTCATGCGGCCCTCGTGGGACTGATACTTACTATGAACCAAGGATCACCCTGAGCTCCTGATCTCGCCTCTGCCTCCCGAGTGCTGGGATTACAGGCGTGGGGTTTACTTCTCTGTTAAGCACTTAATCTCTCTCTTTCACTACTGTCTTCATGTTGCCAAAGGCTAGCCTAAAACTCAGTATGCAGTTCAGGTTGGCCTTGAGTTCATGATCTTTTTCTAAAAGCTAGGATTGTCAGTGTGTGCCCCACTCTTGGCTTATATTTACTACAACATAAAACTCTTCTACCCTGTTCCCTCTAACACCATACTCTCACATCAGTTCATCTAAACCAGGAAATTAACAGCAATGCATTAGCTTACCTATAGCTGTTCGGCATTTTGTGTCAGTTTTCCCTCCTCTAATGAGACCAACAGGTCAGTGTGCACTGGAGTTAGCGTGCTCACTCTAGTGATAAGTCCCCTAGACCCAGGTAGAAGGAAGAGTGGTTATATCTGCACTCCTGGACAGAGAGGACCCAGACGGCCCCGAGGCAAGCAAAAGCCAAAGATCTGCCAGGTTGGCATGGAGGCCACGGACCTCAGGACTTCAGACTAATCCTGACGCTCAGAGCACTTAAGCATCGGTTTGGTTGAGAAAGGGGAGCCAAGGCAGATGCTGTGCTCCCTCTCTTCCCTCAGGCGTGAGGGGAACACCTGTAAAGCGTCACTACTCACACACAAGCTGCTCCCTCTGCCCCCTCCTTTCAGCGACTCTAAGAACTGTTATCGCTAAACTGTGATTGGTTATGTCAGGCCTTCACTCCCAGCACTTGGAAGCAGAGGCAGGCAGATCTCACTCAACACATGAGGCCACCCTGGTCTACATAACAAGTTCTAGGACAGCCAAGGTTACATAGTGAGAAAAAACAAAACTGGGATCCATTGGTAGGCATGAAGAGGTATACCACCGAGGAGGAGCTCTTGAGGGACATGAAACAGCCCTTTACCTTACCTGTTTTTCTCACCTTGTCTGAAAAGGGATTTAAGGAGTTTGGGACCTTTACTAAAGTAGTAAAGAGTGCTGGTAATCACACTCTGTCTC
This sequence comes from Apodemus sylvaticus, assembly GCF_947179515.1. Classification (NCBI taxonomy): domain Eukaryota; kingdom Metazoa; phylum Chordata; class Mammalia; order Rodentia; family Muridae; genus Apodemus; species Apodemus sylvaticus. The sequence continues at coordinate 50,854,603 of NC_067488.1, read as the reverse complement.
ACCTATTTGATAGGCCCTGGTCATTTCTCCTTCAGGTGGGAACAATCCCCATTTGCCTTCTAAAAAGAGACTAACAGGCTCTGTCTGTGCCCTGGAGTGGTAGTAGGCAAAGACTCTTCTCTAGTTCCCCTGTCCTAAGCACAGGACAGTATAAAGGAATACCTGCTCAGGATGGAGAAACTGGTTCTGAACCCTAGAAATGATTAGAGAACCACGCTGGGCCTGCATCCACCCTGGGCCGTTACTCGGGTATCACACAAGGATATTCCCAGGGGACAGAGCGATGAGAACAGAGGCGGGCAGCTATTGAATGCCATGGGGTAGGGAGCCAAGGGCAGTGTTGGGGAGACCATACCGTCCTTCAGCTTCTCATCCTGGGGGAAGGGCCCATCTGGAAGCACATCGGCAGCAATGAGCACTGTCCGGGAGTCCTCCAGCACCTGAAGGAACCCCAGCTCGGCTAAGTGGCTTTGTGGAGACCTTCACAACTTAGCTCCAGCCCCAGTTACCTGAATCCCACTCTGACTCTTCTACATATGGGTCACTCCCTCGCTGAACACTGTCCCCTTAAGAGAACCCTTACTCCATGCTCCAACTGAAGCCCTGTCCTGCTGTGAGCTGCCCTGTTTCCTGACACACCTTAAAGAGTCCCTTAAGCATGACATCGAGGATCTTGTACTGCTGGTGGATGTCATTCAGCTGTGCCAGGTTCTTCAGCGCTGACAGCTGCTCTCGCCGCTTCACCTCAAACATCTTCTTGTCTGAGCAGCTGTAAGTTAAGGGCCTAGCACAAAACCCAATTCAATCGCCCTGACTCGGAGAGCCCATGCATTCCTAACCTGTGCCACCAAAGCCTTGGATGGCCACGGCTAGTTCAGGACGTACATAGGTCCTGTAATGTACCATTTCTCTAGATCTCAAAGACTCCACACACAGAAAAGAAACCAAGCCCAACACTCCAAAACCAGGCACCTGCCCTGTTTCCTGTGTCTCCCTGTCATCTCTCGAAATCATTCACTGTTCCAGAACCTCCAGCAATCTGTTTCAACTGTAGCATCAGCCGGACATGCCCACCGTTCTCCTGGAGTTTCAGTTCTCAAGACCTAGCTCAGTAGGCCCACAGTCCAGTGCATTTACCATGACCTTCTGTATCCACGGGCACAGGAACAAAGGCCATCTGTGTGGATGCTGTGGCGATTTAAAGGAGACTAGCTCTCACAGGCTCCTATTTAAATGTTTAGTTCCCAGATGTGTTGGGAAGTAAAGTAGGGCAGCTCACAGCAGGACAGTCTAAAAGGGACAGTGTTCAGTGAGGAAGGGACAGGGTTAGGAGGTGTGGCCCTCTTAGAGGTGTGACACTTGGGGGAGGGCTTTGTGGTTTCAAAACCCACACTAGGCCCAGCGTCTCTCTGTCCCCCACCTACAGATCGGGATGTAATCTCTCAGCACTGCTCCAGCACCAAGGCTGCCTGTCTATAGCCATGCGTCCCACCATGATGATCAGGAACTAATCCTCTGAAACTACAAGCAAGCCCCAACCAAATGCTTTCTTTTATAAGCGACCTTAGTCATGGTTTCTTTCTCTTCACAGCAACAAAATAGTAACTAATATACATACTTTCTGGCTCTATAGATGCCTCAAGACCAGGGATGGTCTTGTCTCAGCTTTGGGTTGCCAAGGCATGGCTCAAAGGACCAGTTGAGATAAGCTAGTAATCCAAAGTTCTGGAGGTCCTGTGTGAGGTCTTAGCCAGGCACTACACACGTACAGTCCTAATCCTTTGCAGAGCTGAGAGATGGGTCTAAACTTCAGTTAACATATGGGAGCAGGCTCAGGAGAAAACTGATAGGCTCCGCCTGGCCAGTTTGCTTCCCCCTCCCTCCTATTCTTACCAACTCTGTCTGCTCATCCCTGGAATCCCCCCAAGGAGTTATGGGTGCTCAGAGATCTCATTCACCAGCCCTTCAAAGACAGTTAAGTCACATCCCACCAAAGTCCCAAAGAGATACAAATCTTGAGGCTCGGGTCCAGAGTGCTCTTCAGGGTGCCTGTGACTTCTGTGCCAGACAACAGCAGGACAGAGACGGCCGCCAGGAACTGAAGAAGGTCCATATCGGGGACTCTGGAGCTAGAGGAACAACCCAAAGATGAGGAGTGAGTTCAGTGAAAACACCCTTCCCCAGACATGGCCCAGCCTCCAAATCCCAAGCACCCAGCTCTAGGAAGCCCTGAAGATCTAGCCAGGGCTGCTGACTAGCAGGTGCACAATACAGGTCTACATGATTGCAGAAGAAAGGAAGAGACACGTTAGCAATGCTTACAACACTGGATAGGCTAAAGCTAGGTTGGAGTCTTGACTCTATCTGCCTTGGTCCTGGGCAAGTGCTCCAGTTCTCTAAGCTATAGCTTCTTTAATATAGCTTCCTATAAAATGGGGCATAGGAGGTCCCATTCCCGATGCAGAGCGGCAGGTCTGGACAATGTACTATGTCTGGAGAAAGCGGCTGGCTGGGCAATAATATTCTTTTCAAATCCCTAGCCTTCCAGGAGGGTATCGGGGCTGGAGAGATGGCTCAGTGGGTAAGAGCACTGACTGCTCTTCCAAAAGTCATGAGTCCAAATCCCAGCACCCACATGGTGGCTTACAACCATCTGTAAGAGATCTGATGTCCTCTTCTGGTGTGTCTGAAGACAGCTACAGTGTACTTACAAATAATAAATAAATCTTTAAAAAAAAAAAAAAAGGAGTCTGAGGCAGTGAAAAGGTGTGTAAGGCGTATGTGTTTCTCTCCTTCTCCAACTTCTGACATCAGAAAGAAGGGACACAGGATGGGAAGGGAAGCGGGGAAAACTCAGAGACTACACCCGTTCACTTGGGAAGCACATGCAGCATCTGTTCCTATTCCAACAACAGCCCACCGCTATTGCTGCATGCTGTGGTCCTAGAGCTGAGGAGCTGGAGACTCAACTATCCCGGGGGCTTGCTGGCCAGCTAGTCCAGCTGAATCTAGGAGCTCCGGGCTCAGTGACAGGCCCTGTCTCAATGAATAGGGAAGAGAACAATTAAGAAAAATACCCTGTATTGACTTCTGGCCTCCGCATGCACACACTGAGGTGTACATGCATGAACACACACATACACACGGTTTTGTTTCTTGTTTTTGTTTTTTTAAGGATGAGAAGGATTTGGTTATAAAACATTAATAAGTGTGTGGGGGGGTCTGTAGTAGTGGCTCATGACTTTAATCCCACCACTTGGGAGGTTAAAGTCGGAGAATTTAAGCCTTAAGTTTGAGACTAAACTAGGCCTTGTCAAAAATTCCAAAATGGATAGAATGGGGTGGAAAATGACAGTCAATGGAGGCCTCATATTCAGATGATACCCAGTTTTACTAATGTGGAAACTGAGGGACAAAAAAAGTTACTATTCAGAGTCTTACAGCTGTTCCTAGACTGAGCCAAAAGTCTCACTCTCAGTTCAGTGCACTGTCTTTCGTTTCTAAATAAGGCACTTCATATCAAAGCTGGCCACACCCCACCCAGAATTTGAGATGCTCAGAGCGAGACCGTTAAGAGAACCCCTGACCCCCACGAAGGTGGGACAGCAGAAGTCTACAGAAAGACTCCAAGATCATCCAGTACCGACCACTTTCCGCCTCACGTTCCAGAACCCAAGGGAACCTGAACCAGGCCACAGCAAAACTTAGGGAAACAGAAATTTACCCGACAACCTAAGATAACTCAAGCAGGACAAATGTGAGAAAGCAAAGTAGCGCACCGCGGGGGACAGGTCTGGTTTTCTGTACTTCGGCCTCTAAATTTCGCTTCTGTCCCGAGCGTCCCCAGCGCTCTTTCAGGCTCGGCAAGCGACTCCGAACTCGTCTTGTAGAGCCAGTGGTAGTGGCCGGCCGAGGGTCAGATCCGAGCCTTGGGGCTTCGGAGGGACTAGCGAGCCTTTCTAGGAGGTGTCCGAGTCCCGAAACCCGCACATTCTGCGGGGGGCTCCGCCCTCCCCTCCCAAGAAGCCTGCAGAACTGCGCGGCACCCCCACCACTACCTACCCGGGCCGGCGGTGCAAGGAGAAGGGAGCAGCCCCTCTGCGTGCAGCAGGAAGCACCCAACTCCGGCAAGGCGCGGAACCCTAGAGCGAGCACCTGGCCAGCAGCGCTAGGAGACCGACGAGCGGCCGTCCCACCCACTGCTCTGCTCCTGACCAATGAGACCGGGCCGCGACCGCCGCGCTCCGCTGACTTCACTTCCGGCCCCGCCCCTGCTGGGCTCCGGCGCCTGGCGCTGCAGCTGTCACTAACGGCATGGACCTAGCGAAGGCGTTGCTGGGCTCCCTGATGATCCCTCTCGGTTCTGGTGGAGTTGGAAGAAGTTAAGCTACGGATGGGGACTTTACCCTGCCTAAAGCGCGTCAGTAAATCCCAGCCCGAAACTCTCATCCGAGTCTATTTTAAACCTCACTTCGCAAGACCCAAAGAACTTTTTAAGGAACCAGCAGAACCCGTAGCGCAGGCACCCCTTATTTGCCCATCCAGTCCACTAATTTCTAAACCAGAGTTCTTCGTCTGTCCCTTCTGTTTTGCTCCGGGGTGGGGACTGAGCGTGTCAGGACAACTAGATCTCGGGAAGAAAGGTGGAGCGGCCAGTTAAAACCCAAAGCCCAGGCTAGGCTGACTGACTCACAAACTGGTGTGGGCAGAGTTGTCCGCCAGCAGCCTGCGACGGTAGATATGACATGACCGTTGCCCACGTGAATATAGAAAAGGGCTTTAAGAGGGCTGGCTTGAGCCAGAGGGGCTGAAGGGATTTGCTCAGAGTCAGACTGAGGGTTTGATTTTTTTCCCCCTGAGATTTATTATACCTCTCCCAGAGTCCATGAGGTGAAGTGCCTCTCAAAGGGCCAACCACAAGGCTTAAGTCCCTTGAGGTTGGGGCCTTCCCAGCTCAGGGTTTCTTCATGTTCTCTACTACAACTATGGGGCACTTCACACACGCTCCTTAAATGCTGTCACTGTCCACTGTGTATCCATCATTCGCTCAAACAAGTCGGTGCCCAGCTGGGTAGTTGAGGAACGCGGTTCAGGAAGATGAGTTCAGAGTGAAAGCCCACACAGGAATGCTAATGCATTATTTTATTTCCGGATTTCATTTCCACAGTGGAGTAAAATAGCTCCAGAGAAAGGCCTAATACTGTTTCCCCTCGACAATTATGTAGGGAAAGGCCCGGTATTGTCGGTTTCCCCTCAACAATTATGTCCCGAATTTGTCTGCGGGTCTCATTTTTTTTTTCTCTTCTGTTTCCGGGCCTTTATGTCCTGAGGCTCAGCCTCTGATGTGAGACAGGGAAACAGACACACCTCCGAGGCAGCTGGCATGAAACATGAGAGGAGAATAAAAAAGAAATGGAGCTGAGGGGGGGAGGAAGGGAGCATCACCTCAGAAGGGCAGGAATGCTCAGGGATGAGCATGGATGCTTCCAATATTGGCGGCACAGATTCCAAAACTGTGTCTAGGCGTTGGCCTATGACGGAGAACTGTTCCATGCAAAGAGAAGACAGCCAAGGGCGTAGGCAGTAGGGGTAAGGTGTTCTTCTCCACACATACCAGCACTATAATGTGAGCAAGTCATAACCTAGGGAACGTTGGACACCAGGATAGCCCGGGCTTTATTCTCAGCTTCCTAAGTGCTGGGATATACAGATATGTGCTATCAAGACTGGTCCCAACCCCAGCCTTTTTAAGGGACGTATCAACCACCACTCCTCCCTACTTGGACCGAGGAAAGCATACTGCTATAGTCTCTGTGGCCTGGGAAAGGCCCCAGATGCAAGAAAGGATACAGCATATCTTGAAAGTGTGGCTGGGCTGGGAAGGTACGGGAGCAAAGGCCCTCCAAAGAGGCTTGCAAGGTCTGGGTCATGTTGTGGTCATTTAGGAGACCCACGCTCTGGACCTGTAGGAGGGACCGGAAAGCTGTGCCCTCCTGTCTCCCACGTCCCATACTCTTTTTTGGCTTCCCAATGACTTCAGTGACCAGAGAGGATGGTCTTGAGGGTCTGGCCTCATACAACTGCACAGCATCCCCTTCCCACTCACCTGCAGGAGGAAGCCACGGAGAGCCTGGAGTGTATCATTTGAGAGAGTTGACAGATTAGCCGATGCTGCACCTTGCAAAATAAGACCCACCTCTTCACGAGAGAGCACGCCACTGCTCCGGTATTGCACAAACTAGCCCAAGAATAAAAACCCCAAATAACCACAGTTAGAGGGGACACCATTTTCTGTGAACGACCGTACCCAGCACTGAGCTGGAAACGCTATTCTAAAGCCCAGAGTCTTTTAAGCTCTGCACCAGTGAGGGTGGATGAGGTTGGCTCACAGGAGAAAAGGGCGGATAATGTAGACTGAGCTTGTGACTGGCCTTAGGGGCCTTACCAGGCTCCCTTCTCCCCCAGCCTTGCGCTGCAAACTCATGGCCAAGATGAACGGTGTGTGGTCCTTATGACTCCTCTGTGTGCTATTGGCTCTGCTGCTCTTACTGTACCCCTGTAATACTGTCTCCTCCTGCCTATTAACCCTTCGAGCCTCAGGCTGGACCAGTCCCTACACTTCACACCAACCTCTGGTTTATCAATGGGTGGGCTTTGCCGTCGCCCACGAGCCTCGCTGTCACCCACGAGCCTGTTCTTGTGTTCCGTACTCAACAAGAAGGATTATGTGCCAGATACTCTATCATTCAAGATATCAAATTTGACTCTCCGTTTACTTGTCTTTCTAGAATGAGGGACCTTAGGAGGCAGAGCGTGTGGTTCACCAACATCCGCAGTACCTACACTTGTCTGCCATAGTACAGCAGTCCCTGGTCATTGCTTCATGAAAGAAAGAAGAGAAAATGTGTCCTAAGGATGGATGCAGCGATTCCCGGGAAGTCCCTGGGCAGGTCTCCTGTAGGGTGAAGGTCACACGACCCCTCCTGCTCTTTGAAGATGGGGGTCACCTGAATTATCGTCATGCTTTGGAGCACCTTAGCAGCACTCTGCTGACATACCCTCCCTCCCGCTAGAGAACTATCCTTTCTGCACTTACCAAAGTCATAAGTCTCAGTATCTCAGGTCTGAGGAAGGAATTCTCTCCAGCATCCAAAAGGGTGAACAGCAAGAACCGATTCCAGGGCTGGGAGGCCATGTGGAGCACTGCAAGGAACATCAGTCCTCAGCTGGTTAATCCGGTTCTTCTGGAGACCCAGGACCATTTGCCTGAGAGGAGTTTTTCCTACTGGCTTAAAAAGTAATTGGATGGACTGGGTTCGAGAGGTCTCTTGCCTGGACTTCAGTCCACCCATACAAACCCCCAGGGAGAGTCTGTCACATGACCGTAGGTCACAGAAGTGGACAGCTGGAAGGCCGCTGCTACTTAAGAGCACCATGACCAGCGTAGGTCACTTGAACGCTCTGATCCGCAGGGTCCACATCTGACGACGGACATGACAGTGTCCCTTGCAGTGTTGTCAAATCGCAGGAACGGTAAGATAATGAGCTGATTCCCTCTAATCTTGATCATGGGAAAATGAGAAAATAGAGGTTTCTACCGATGTCTGGGCTCCTGGCATGCAGGTAATCGAGCAAGGCTTCCAGACAGCCAATACAAGCTTGAGATAATAGAGGGTCTTTCTGGAAAAAAAAAAACAGAACAGAATTAAGATCAGGATTTTGTTTTTGTTTTTCTGAGACATGTAGTCCAGGCTGGCTTCCAAGTCTAGCATCATCATCATCATTATCATCATGTGCACATGAGCTCACACACACACACACACACACACACACACACACACACACACAGAGAGAGAGAGAGAGAGAGAGAGAGAGAGAGAGAGAGAGAGAGAGGTTTAGGAGAGGTTTAGAAAGAGGAAAAACTTTCTTTGTTATTTGGGTTTCAGTTTTTTAGATAATATTGAAATGCTTGTTAGAAGTTGGGCGTGATGGTGCATGCCTGTAATCCCAGCACTTGGGAGGCAGAGGCAGGCGGATTTCTGAGTTCAAGGCCAGCCTGGGTCTACAGAGTGAGTTCCAAGACAACCAGGGCTACACAGAGAAACCCTGTCTCGAAAAACCAAAAAAAAAAAAAAGCTTGTTAGATTCGTCTGTCATGTATAGAGCACAACGCTTATATTAAGCAACGTACTTTGTGCAGTATATTTTCTTCTTTTCTTGAAACAGGTATTATATAACTGGCTGATGGAGATTCTACTGTGTACATCAGGTTGGCCCCAACTGTGGCAATCCTCCTGCTTCTGCTTCCCAAGTGCTAAGATCAGGGCGCCAACATGGCACCTACTTATAACAAACTGTTTTTTTTCTCTAGTCTAGTTACATCTAACTTGTTTGTTTGGTTTTTGTTTTGTAAGACAGAGTTTCTCTGTGTAACAGAGCTCTGGCTATCCTGGACTTGATTTGTGACCCAGGACCAGACTGGCCTCCAACTCACAGCTGCCTCTGCCTATCTATCGAGGGCTGGGATTAAAGGTGTGCACCTCGTGCCCAGCACATTTGCCTTCTCAAAAAAATTTTTATTTGTTTACTTTATATCTCAGCCAGTTTCCCCTCCCTCTTCTCCTTCCCTCCCCCATCCCTGCAGCCCTCCCCTCCCCACTGCCCTGCATCCTTCAGGAATGAGGAGGCCTCCCATGAACATCAAACAGCCTCGGTATATCAAGTTGCAGTAAGACCTGGCTCATCTACTGAGGTTAGATGAGGCAGCCCAGGAGTGGGAAAACGTTCCAAAGGCAGGCAACATAGTCAGAGACAGCCTCTGCTCCTGCTGTTAGGACTTCCATACGAAGACCAAACCATACAACTGTGTAACAAACTTTTTTTAAAGAGACTTATTTACTTCTACTTTGTGTGTAAGTGTTTTGTCCCTATGTATATCTATGCACTACATGTGTGCCCAGGGCCCTCAGAGCCTAGAAGTGGGTGCTATAGCCCATAGAAGTAGACTTATAAATGGTTGGGAACTACCGTGTGGCTGCTGGCTTCTGCAAGAGTAGCCAGTGATCTTAACCACTGAGCCATCTCTCTAGCCCCCAAAGATGTATATGTGTATGTATATGTGTATATGTATGTATGTATATATAAGAGCCTACTATGTGCATGCAATACCCACAGAGGCCAGAAGAGGGTGTTGGATCTCTGAGAACTGGAGTTACAGATGGTTGTCAGTAGCCATGTGAGTTCTGGAAACTGAGCCCAGGTCCTCTGTAAGGGGAGGGAGTGCCCTTAAGCACAGATATCTCTAATCCCCTAACTTGCCCTTTTTGAAAGATTTTTTTTTTCCTTAGAAAAGGAGATGGGCCCTGGGGCCAACTGAAAGATTCATCAATTAGACACCAGAAGATGTCAGTGTGTCTAAACCAGCAGGTATCAATTATTTTTTAAACATCAGAATCTGTTATCAAACAGTTTTAAACTCTACAGCACACGTGGGATGGGCAGATGGCTCAGCAGTGAGGTTCACTCACTGGCTGCTCTTCTAGAAGACCCGAGTTCAATTCCCAGCATCCACAGGACAGCTCACAACTGTCTGTAACTCCAGTTTCAGGGGATATGTTACCCTCACATATACATACATGCGGGCAAAACACCATGCACATAAAATTAAAATAAATAATTTAGACTAAAACACAGGAAAAAATTCACTATCACCAGTCAGTAGGAAGACACAAATTAACACAACTAAACAGTAACCAGGACACTCACCAAGAGCTAAGATTAAAAAGACTGATGCTCCCGTGAGCCTTTTAGAAGTCAAGCCTTTTCTCTGGTCAACCGCAGAAGAATCGCAGTGACTTAAAGTATGCGGCTCACAGGCCATTGTGGCATGTGAACTCGTATAAGAAATAACTCTCATATAAGAATGGAGAACTCGTATAAGAAATAACTCGAGATATCTTAAAGAAATGAAAGAGAGAACTCGTGCCAAGCACCTGAGAACCCTGGGCTCACTTTCTAACATTACAACACTCAAGGCTACCCTGAGCAGAGGACCCAAGTGACCTCACCCAAATTTTTGGTGCACAGAACTGAGAGGTAATTAGCAGGAGTGTATTTTTTGGTAACTCATTACAGAGAAACAGACATTACTAATGTCATTTGACCCAACAATACCACTTCTGGGAATCCATCCAATACAAATGAATATTTATCCATGTACAAATTTGTCCAATAGTAGTAAGAAAGAGTTACTTTATTCAGAGCTGGGAGTTTCCTGCATGCTTGAAACTCCAGCACTGGGAGGCAGAGGCAGGAGAATCAGGGGTTCAAGGCAAGCCTGGACTACATAAGACCTTATTCAAAAAAAAAACTTTTTAAGAGTAATGACCAACAGTGTAGAAATCCAAACTTTCTATTTATAAGTGAATGAATAAACAAACTGTAGTATAGCTGTAAAAGGAATATCATCTCATAATGAAAAGGAAATTAATTTCTGATACAAGTGGATCTCAAAAATAAGTTAAATGAAAGAAACTAGACACATAAGTCCAAACATTATGTGATTATATGAAATTCTAGAAAAGATAAATGTAGGGCTTGTGGGGCCTTGTTACCAGGCATAAGAAATGGTAAGCATGAATGAGCTCAACCCCTCGGAATCTCAGAATTGAGAACAGCAGGAGTGGAGCCATTTCCTCCCTGCCTCTGCCTGCTCTGGAACACATAACTGTGGCACCCCGCTGAGGACCCTGGGCACTGGGGCATATAGCATAAACAGCCGGAGGTCTTCTCCATGCTAAGGAGGGATCTACACAGGCCTGAGCCTTCAGCCAATGAGCGTTTCTTCCCGGTTATTCCTTCTCCCAAAAGGTATTTAATTCCTGGTTCACCCCAAATAGTATATGCATTTATAGCCACTATCAAACAACCCAGTATGAACAAGCAAGGAACGTCTCAGAGAGTTGCTTCATTACCTTTCTTTATTTGGGGGAAAGACGTGTGCATATCACAAAGTACCTGTGGAGGTCACAGTACAACTTGTGGGAGTCAGTTCTCTCCTTCCAGCAAGAGCCCCTATGTCTCTCCTTCTGGGAAGAGCACCTATGTCCTGAACCATCTAGCTGGTCAGGAAAAGCAAACTTAACAAAACTCTATTCATTAGACAGTGGCACAGCAGGCTGGCTGAGGGCCTGGAGCTGAATCCTTGCTTAGTGGGCAACTCACTCTGTCCTGCTGAATGCAGCGGATTATCTGTGGGTTTTGTTTTAATTATTCTTTTTGTAATGTGTATGGGTGTTTTGCCTATATATATGTCCACGAACCACACATGTGCCTGGAACCTGTGGAGGCCAGAAAAGGGCATGGGCTCCCTTAGAACTGGAAGTACAAAGGGTTGTGTTCACATGTGTTAGCATGTGGGTCCTTTGGAAGAGCAGCCATGGCTCTTACCTGCTAAACCAACAGTTCTCGACCTGGGGCTCAATCCTTTTTTTTGGGGGGGGGTGCGTCACATACCGATAATCTGCATATCATATATCTACATCATGAGTCATAAAAGCAGCAAAATGGCAGTTATGAAGTAGTGACAGGATAATGTTATGGTTGGGAGTCAGCACAGCATGAGGAGCTGTATTACAGAGCTGCAGCGTTGGGAAGGCGGAGAACCACTGTGCTGGACCATCTCTCCAGCGCCCTCTGAAGCTTTTAAACGTGTCTTCATCTGTGTTCCTTGCTGAACTTTCAGATCCTGGAACATGCCCATTCTCACCCTGATCACAGCGGGATTGTGTTGTGTTGTTCAACAGCATCAAAGCTGAAATTTGGGGGCTGAGAAGATGGTAAGGTCCCTGCTGGGTTCAGCACAAAGACTGTCAGAAGCCATCAAAGGACAAACTAATAACTGGCAGGTGGTCTTCCTGAGATGGTCTGCTTTGGATTATAATCAGAGACAGATATGCTCTACAGGCAAGGCCCAAGAGAATTCATTTTAGGAAAGATTCCTGCTATTAATATGCTTTTCTTGTTAAACATATATAACAATCACTAGGTAGTAGCCCACCCCTTTGTAGCAGATCTCTGCAGATCTACGAAGATGTACTGTCTTGTAGTGATGCTATACAGACAAATAGATGACTTGTCAACTCTTAGTGATGATCTTATAAGAATTCCTAAAATATCTGTGATTATTAAGCTCTTTTATAGTGGGACTGCTATTAGGTCCCTTTCTGATAGTCAAAACTGTAATGAGAACTCTGCCAGTCTCCCATGTGTCACCAGTTAATTGCTCTTAGATGGTAACCAGACTTTCTCCTACTCAGAGCACATTCGAAGAGGTTGTAAAGCAATTAACCAAAGGTCATAAAAAGGGAACTAACGATTTATTATAGGCACTAGGACAGAAGATAAAATATTGACTGGGTTTATGTATACAAAACTTCACTAATAACTTAGTTATGGATTTTAACTTTTAGTGAACCTGTGGAGCTGTGACAGGTGATGGATGTTTAGCCAGATAACTACTCCTAATGGATATGCATGTAAACATTCTCTGTTGTAAACTTCTATTTCAATTTATGGTTTGATTTTATGTGTAAACTTGAGATGGACTTTTTAAATATGTGATCACATATTCTGAAAGATAAGTTTAGGTGTTGAAGGAAAAGAGAAGAGGCCGGGAGGTGGCGGCACACGCCTGTAATCCCAGCACTTGGGAGGCAGAGGCAGGCGGATTTCTGAGTTCGAGGCCAGCCTGGTCTACAGAGTGAGTTCCAGGACAGCCAGGGCTATACAGAGAAACCCTGTCTCGAAAAAACCAAATCCAAAAAACCAAAAACAAACAAACAAACAAAGAGTCAGAAGAACTGAGCAGAGAGGGAACTGAGCAGAAGAGATGCTTTTAGACAGAACACTTTTTAGACAGAACTGAACTCAAGAAGAACTTAGAAGTGTAAGCATTGGGAGAAAAGGCATCGAGGGTAAGTGAATTATTGTGACATCAGAGCAGGGAGAGAGCAAGACTAGAAGGAGACTGCAGAGCAGAATAACTTAGAAACTATATGTAACATAAAAAACAACAACTAAGAGAGCAGTGTGCAGAATGCAGAGGGAAAAGGGAAAAGATGCAGAGGGCAGAAGGAGCAGGCAGGTTTCTCCTCACCATGGGAGACAGGCTAGACTTATTAAAAGGAACAAAGCCTTTTTCTTATAAACTTGGGTTCAATTCATTTAGCATTAAAAGCGTGGAAGCTTTTTCTTTCTCTGAATGATAAAGATTGGAGCTCATTTTCCATCGAGAATGAGTGAGTTCTTCCTGCACTGGCGCTTGGTCTTTTGCTCCATATGCATATGTAAGTATGGATGTGTGTGTAAGTATGCAATTGTGCGAATGCATGCAAGCTGGGCCCCGCCGGTTTGAATGTAAATGTATAAATGTGCATGCATGAAGCTTATTCATATTTGCTTATGTGAAAGTTTTTCCTTCTGTGAGCGTTATTCTTTTCTGGCTCAATAGAAGTTTATTGCTCCAAACGACCCCCAGCCCTACAAGCAAGAGGCATCTGGACAAGAGGAGAAAGGCTCTAGCAACTAATCCTTTACTTAATCTCCTGCTGTTTTTAGGCTGAGGTGATTAGTGCTAGAGACTGCAGTCTCTGGCCTCAGAGGAACACAGAAGGCAGGTCAGCTACAGTAGCAAAGTCACTTAGACTTAGATGAGTAAACTTTTTTTTAAAATTTTTTTTCGAGACAGGGTTTCTCTGTATAGCCCTGGCTGTCCTGGAACTCACTCTGTAGACCAGCCTGGCCTTGAACTCAGAAATCCGCCTGCCTCTGCCTCCCAGAGTGCTGGGATTATAGGTGTGCACGACCACTGCCTGGCTGAGTAAACTTTTTATTATTATACAGCAACTAAATATCTCATAAGACAAAGTCTTACCCTTCACAGATGCTCTTCCCTATCCTATGCCTCAAGAAAAACCAATAGGAAAGAAGACACCCCCCCCACTCACCCCCCCTACCCCCCACAAAAGACCTAAGTTGAACTGACAGGATTCACATTAGAAAGCTGTGTGGGTGGAGTGGACTCTTGCAAGCTCAGGGATGATGAAGGAAGGAGGGAGAGCCAGGCAGCTCCTCGGGGCTCACAGACCAGCCAATGGCGGCTATTCAGGGAGAACCAGGCCAGTGGGAGACCCTGTCTCCAAAACCAAAATGGAATGCTTCACATCTTTAATTCCAGCACTCGAGGCAGAGAGGCAGAGGCAGGTGGATCTCTGTGAGCTCAAAGCCAGCCTGGTCTACAGGGCTACACAGAGAAACCCTGACTTGAAAAAAACACAACAAAAATTTGGAGGTGGATATCACCTGAGGACATGAGGTTGTCCTCTGCTTCCACACACATGAACACATGAATGTTGGCACACAGGGTTAGGGTTCCTGCACACACGAGAGAGAGAGAGAGAGAGAGAGAGAGAGAGAGAGAGAGAGAGAGAGAGAGAGAGAGAGAGAAGAAGAAGAAGAAGAAGAAGAAGAAGAAGAAGAAGAAGAAGAAGAAGAAGAAGAAGAAGGAGAAGAAGGAGAAGAAGGAGAAGAAGGAGAAGAAGGAGAAGAAGAAGGAGAAGAAGGAAGAAGAAGAAGAAGAAGAGGAAGAAGAAGGAAGAAGAAGAAGAAGAGGAAGAAGAAGAAGAAGAAGGAAGAAGAAGAAGGAAGAAGAAGAAGGAAGAAGAAGAAGAAGAAGAAGAAGAAGAAGAAGAAGAAGAAGAAGAAGAAGAAGAAGAAGAAGAAGAAGAAGAAGAAGAAGAAGAAGAATCGGAAAGAATCTGATGGTTTTGTCTGATCTGATTTTTTAGTCAGGGTCTTGGTTGTCCTGGAAGTCACTCTGTAGACCAAGCTGACCTTGAACTCAGAGATTTGCCTGTGTGACTCTACCTCCCAGGTGCTGGCTCAGTCCTTGACTCCTGGACTGAAGACAAGGCTCTTCAGAAATACTCAAGAGCAGCAGTTTCCAACCGTCTTAACCCTTTAAAACAGCTCCTCATGCTGTGATGACCCCCAAACATAAAGTTATTTCATTGCTACTTTATAAATGCAATTTTGCTACTGTTATAAATTGTAATGCAAATATCTGATATGCAGTCCCTCAAAGGGGTCTTGACCCACAGGTTGAGAACCACTGCTTTAGACCTTCAGCATCAGAAGGGGCCTGTGGAGGTGTCTAGCTTCATAGACTAAGTACCTACTGATTCTCAGCCTCTCCAGTATGGAGACAGGCACAGCTGGAATCAGAACTGTATCACATATGCCAATCTGACAGACTCCTTTTATCATATATTCATTCTGTCCCGTTCCTCTAGAGATCGTGAGTTTCTGTTCTGCCACCACCTCCCAAATGCTGGGATTTCAGCTATGTGACACAAAGGCCGCTCTGACAGAAGGACTAGTCTCTCGAGAGGAAGTCATCTTTTCCATTGTCCTGACAACCACTGGAGTTCCCACTGCCAGGGGCCCACTCAACAATGGCCTTACCTGTACCAGGAGGTTCTGGAGCCCAATTAACAGGGACAACACTTGGGAAGTGCCCAGGGGAGCCAGGACGGCATCCTCAGGAGTTGACAGCGGCTGACCATCTGAGGGTACCAGGGCCACCAAGGCAGAGGAAAAGTTCTGTTGTAAGGCCGTCCGCAGGAACCGTAAGATGGCAGCTGGGAACATAAGGTTCCTGACAGTAAGATCATCGTCCTCTCCCATCTTCCACCCAGACTAATAGACAGTTACGGCCCGGTGGGTGGTCCTAGCTCAGAATCTAGGGAAAAGAATGGCTTTTTTTTCTCCTACTGGCAAGTCCACACAGTACCTGACAGCAATGTAGACTTCTTCTTTGGAAAGCTGAGAGCCTTCAGTACCTGGCTCAGTTCCACAGATAGTGTCTGATGGACCTGGCAGAGAAGGGGAAAGGCTCCGTCCAATCAGAGTTCTGGGAGCTCGGGCAGAAAAATACCCTGGCTGACTTCCTATTGCACCTGTTACATCAAGGCAGGGAGGTAACATGAGCCCTCTGAGCCTCACTGTCCTGCTGTCAGGAGGGTGAGGAGGATCAGCCAGCCCTTACCTAGAGAACTCACGCCTCTCTGAAGTTTCCTCAGCCTCCCCTGTGGCTCAGGCTCTGGCTCCACTTACCTAACTCAGAAGACCAAGAGTCCCACAGACCAAATCAAAATCTCTGCTCTAGCCAAGGGTGGTGCCTCATGCCTATCAAGCCCCTGAGAGAGAAGGATTGCAAGTCTAAGGCCAGCCTGAATTACATAATGAATTGCTATATAAGCAAAAAAAATGCTGGCTCCTCCGGCTGTGGTGGCGCACGCTTTTAGTCCCAGTGCTTGGAAGACAGAGGCAGGTGGATCTCTGTGAGTTTGAGGCCAGCCTGGTTTACAAAGTGAGTTCTAGGATGAGGCCTACACAGAGAAACCCTGCCTCAAAAAAAGTCAGGAAGGAAGGAAGGAAGGAAGGAAGGAAGGAAGGAAGGAAGGAAGGAAGGAAGGAAGAAAGGAAGGAAGGAAGCTGGCTCTACTCTTGTCAGCTGTGAGTCTTAGCTAAGTCCCTAGATCTCGCTCTACCTGCCCAGTTTTCTTCATTTATGAAACTAAAGCAGTGTTTCCTACTGTCACTTCCTCCGGAGTTATTTTGGAGCCTGGTTCGGGAGCAGCGTGAGTACACGCCCCTGGAGTCCAGACTGAGGAGCTCGAGGGGGCAGATGCAAAGCCAGGCTGTTCTGCTCACCTCCACGGCGATCTGCCAGAGGGGAGGAACTACTACTACTCTCTTGACTCATAGTCTAGCACAAAGAAATTCTTTAAACATCCTAGACCGGATTAGGGCATCAGAGACGGGTAGGGACAGGTCCTCAGTTGGGTGAGCTGAGTAGACGCTGTTCGCCAGGCACAGCCAAGAAGGAAGAAAGGTGAGGCAGGCTTCCGCCAGACTCGTCACTATGGAGGTGTGAGTGACCCAAGCTTCTCCTAGAGGAAAGCAGGGAAGGTTTCTGTTCTGAACCAAGCATGGAACAGTCACCCTAACCATAAAATCACATTTGGGAAGTAGAGGCAGGAAGATGAGAATTTAAAGGCCAGAATCAGCTACTTAGCAAATCAGAGGCCTGTCGGGGCCACATGATACCCTATGTCAATAAAATAAGAAAATAAGAGACAGGCATGGTTATGCATGCCTTTAATCCCACCATTCCAGTGGCAAAGGCGGGCAGATCTCTCTGTGAGGCAACCCAAGCTACATAGACAGCTCCAGGGCTACGTAGACAAATACTGTCTCAATGAATAAATAATAAATAAACAAAAACCAACCCTAGGCAACACCCTGCAGGGTCTTCCACACCACACCGCTGGCAGGGCTGGGTGCTTTGGGAATGCTGTGGGAGCCCAGGGGTGGTCTTTGTCCCTGCAGAGCTAGTCTTGAGGAAGGGACATCTGAATATGAAAAAAAACCCAGGATGGAGCTCACATAGGGCATTGGATGGCAAGGTCCCTCAGAAGGAAATGAGGCTTTCTGTGTGTGTCCACTGCTGTCCTGTCCCCTGCACCCACCTCCAACAGTGACAGGGACAGCTAACTCCATGTGGCACTTCACATCTTGCCACTGGGCACTACAAGGTCACAGCTGGCTCCTGCCTTCTTGTCTAAACCGATCTATCTGTTCAGCCCCTCGATCTAGTCACACACACCAGCTTATCCCTGAATACAGGTCCCACGTTCTAAAAGTGCCCATTTTTATGCCCTTGTTCCTGGTGAACTCTCCGCCCTGGAGCATCTCTGCCCACCACCTTCGTGACGTGCAGTCTTACTCCAAGCTCTCCTTTGAAACCGCATTTCCTACGGGTAGGGCAAATACTATAGTCATCTTTTATTTCTCTGTGCCAAGAATGTAGTCTGACATTAGGTGATCCATTTGAGCCAAAAGTGGTCATTTAAGCCACACCGTCGACAACCCTGACTCCCTGGCTCCTCTCTTTGTAGGTAAGAACACTGAAACCCAGAATAGGTAAAGACTTTGCCAACATCTACCATGCCACGGGACTGGGGACAGGCAGCTCCACCTCATGCCCCAAGGACAAGCCCTAGATACAAACCTGCAAATTGCCACTGTGCTGCTGGGCGGAGCAGGAGGCCGTGAGCAGCCAGGCGGAGCAGAGCAGTGACGTCCTGGGGGAGGAGCCTGCTTCCGCCCAGGTGAGGGCCAGCATTTTCTCCAGGAGCTCCATCAAGGCAGTGCTGCTCAGCAGGACAGCGGCAGCTGCAGGCAGGAGAGGGGAGGGGCGGGGCGGCACTCAGCTTCCCACCCCTGAAGCTGAGTACCCGGCAGGGCCTTGAGTATATAAATACAAACAAGTGTTTCAAGGGGACCTAAGAAGCCTTGCGCACTGAAGAATGACAGACTATCAGATCCATAGAACTCTATCACCATCACGCAAATTCCCGATTTTTTTATTTTTTAAGAAGAAAAACCCAAGGGCATCAAGGAAACCCACCCCCACCCTCCTCTTCAGTTTCTCTGCCTGGGACCCCCCCACACACACACACACCTCTTTTCTGGCTACTGGGTGTGGTCTGATGCAGACTCCAGTATAAGAAGTTGAAGGAGGGCTGCAGGATGTCCACGTGTGCAGGGCTGCACTTTCCACACAGCTTGCTCACTGAAAGAAACAGAGTTCACAGGTAGCCTGCGCACAACACGCCGCTGTACTCTTACACAACGCGCAGATGCTGGCCCGCAACTGGCTCACTTCACATGCCAGTCTCTGGGAGGACACAAACATGATTCTACCAGCAATGGAAGGAAAGACAGTGTGATGGTTTGTATATGCTCATCCCAGGGGGTAGCACTATTATAAGGTGTGGTCCTGTTGGTGTAGGTGTGTCATTGTGGGCTTGGGCTTTAAGACCCTCATCCTAGCTGCCTGGAAGTCAGTCTTCTGCTAGCAGCCTTCAGACAAAGATGTAGGACTCTGCCTGCACCATGCCTGCCTGGATGCTGCCATATTCCCACCTTGATGATAATGGACTGAACCTCTGAACCCGGAAGCCAGCCCCAATTAAATGTTGTCCTTTATAAGACTTGCCTTGGTCATGGTGTCTGTTCACAGCAGTAAAACCCTAACTAAGACAGGCAGTGACAGGAATGAACAAAGTTGTATGCTCACACCTTCAGTTTGCACCGGCCACATAAGCAACACACAACCAAAGGGCACTGAACACGCGGTGATCACGCGGTGATGTGTTCTCTTGTCAAGGGAAGCCTCTCGTTGTGCATGTGGTTGTGCGTGTGTCAGCCTGCCACCTTAGCACTGAGCCACATCCCCTAAGACCATCCAGCCTCTTAACTATCCCAGCAAAGGAGCCCCTGGGAATTCTGGGATGCTGCACAGACACTTCCTGTTCTCACTATCCTCCCTCCTCACCCCCCTCCTTCTTCGTTCTAGCCACTCCCTGTTTTTTAAGACAAAGCTTCATGTATCCTGACTAGTCTCAGATTCACCACCCTGATGACAATGCTATGAACCCCTCTGATGCTCCTGCTTCTGCCTCCCAAGTGCTGGGATTCCAGGTACAAACCACCATGCCAGGCTTTCTTTCTTAGAAAAGAAAAAAGAAAAGGCTTGCTATATAGTCCTAGTTGACCTTGAATTTACAGTCTTTCTGCCTCACCTCTAGAATTCTATAGTAATAGGCAGACACCATTACATTTGGGGTGTTGTCTTTCTGGTATCACTGCTTTCTGTGTAAGCTGACTCCTATTCAGCCATCAAAACTCAGACTGGGGCCGCTAGTGTTGTAGCCTTTCATGAGCTACCTATGCTGGGGCAGAACTCCTTCCTCTTCCTCCTCCCTTTCCTCCTCCTCCTCCTGAGACAAAGGGTCTCTACGTAGCTGTGGCTGTCCTGGAACTCACCATGTAGATCATACTAGTCTTGAACTCACAGAACCTTCTGCCTATGCCCCCTAAGTGCTGGGATTAAAAGTGTACACCGCTGGACTGAAGAGATGGCTCAGTGGTTAAGAGCACTGAATGCTCTTCCAAAGGTCCCGAGTTCAAATCCCAGCAACCACATGGTGACTCACAACCATCTGTAATGAGATCTGACACCCTCTTCTGGGGTGTAGCTACAATGTACTTACATATAACAATTTTTTTTTAAAGTGTACACTACCACGCCTTGTTAGAATTCAATTATGCTGTTTTCTTTTTAAACATTTACTAGTTATATATATATATATATATATATATATATATATATATACACTGTACTTCAGATATACCAGAGGAGGA
This sequence comes from Apodemus sylvaticus, assembly GCF_947179515.1. Lineage (NCBI taxonomy): Eukaryota > Metazoa > Chordata > Mammalia > Rodentia > Muridae > Apodemus > Apodemus sylvaticus. The sequence goes on along the minus strand of NC_067488.1, from coordinate 50,834,272 downwards.
CATCAGATGATGATGAACCACCACGTGGTAGCTGGGAATTGAACTCCAGACTTCTGGAAGAGCAGTCAGTGCTCTTTTTTTTTCTTGTTTTTTTGTTTTTTTTGTTTTTTTGTTTTTTTGTTTTTTTGGATTTAGGTTTTGTTGAGACAGGGTTTCTCTGTGTAGCCCTGGCTGTCCTGGAACTCACTCTGTAGACCAGGCTGGCCTCAAACTCAGATATCTGCCTGCCTCTGCCTCCCAGGCGTGCGCCACCACGCCCGGCTTGATGCTGTTATCTTTAAGTCATCCATATTCTTCTTCTTCTTCTTCTTCTTCTTCTTCTTCTTCTTCTTCTTCTTCTTCTTCTTCTTCTTTTTAAAGATTTATTATTATATGTAAGTACACTGTAGTTGTCTTCAGACACTTCAGAAGAGGGCATCAGGTCTTGTTACAGGTGGCTATGAGCCACCATGTGGTTGCTGGGATTTGAACTCAGGACCTTTGGAAGAGCAGTCACTGCTCTTAACCGCTGAGCCATCTCTCCAGCCCAGTCATCCATATTCTTAACTCCTGTCACTGCACTGTCTGAGCTGGGATGGACTCGTCTCTGCAGTCTGTGCCCTATCTGAGCTGAATAGATATTTCCTTACATTCCCCCAGGAAGAGGACTGCAGCATTATAAACATTATAGAAGCAAAGATTCAGGGAAGAACAATTGCATGGCCTATGCTAAAGATGGTAAGAAATACAATTCAGCATCTGAAGGTGGAGCATCCGTGGGGAAACTCCAGGGTAGCCATCTTTCCCCATGCCATCCTTGACGAGGCATGTGAGTACAGGGATGCCCGGAAACAGATGACAGACCAGACAGCACACTGCCATCCCTGAAACACGTATGGGACAAGAATACAAGGGGCTGTGGTGGGGTGACCGAGTATTTTAAACAGACGTGCCAGGAGATGGCTCGGTGTGTATAAGCACCGAACACCAAGACTGAAAACGGGAGCTCATCCCCTAGAGCCTTCAAGAAGATGGAAGGAAGGAACCGGCTCCACAGTTACCCTCTAACCTCCACACCCATGCTGTAGCATGCCTGGGCCACACGCACTTCATACACGAACCAGATAATAATAAATATGATAAGATACACAACTGAGGCTGCCCAGCGGGAGTCTGCCCCCTTAAGGAAGAAAGTATGATGTGCAGATGGAACCCTCCATGATGGCCTCTGCCTTGGCAAGGGAAGTGGGTGAGAGGGAGGATGGGATGGAAAGAGTTGGCTCAGGCCAGACAGGGTAACATGCACCGTAATAACCAGCAGTCAAGAGGCCCCGGCAAAAACAATCCCAAGTTTGGAGCCGTCGTGGGTTATCTATAAAGATATTGATTCCAAGATCTAGTCCTGTGTGTGTGTGTGTGTGTGTGTGTGTTTGAGACAGAGAGAGAGAGGGAGAGAGAGGGAGAGAGAGAGAGAAATATAGGATTTTATGTAGCATAGGATGGCCTTGAGCTCTGACCCTCCTCTCTCCTCTCTGAAGTGCTGGGATCACAGGTAGGAGCCAGCACACACAGCTTCAGAGCCCCTCCTCGAGGCTGATTTTTAGCATGCACAGATCTCCCTCCAGCGCCATGCAGACACAGGGTCTGCAGCTCTCTTTAGGGATTCTGGTGAGTCCCTGGAGGGAGCCCCGGCTCTGGACAGGGAAATCCCACACTGCAGTCCGAAGACCCAAATCCACAGTCACTGAAGATGACGTCATTTCACCTTTCCTCACAGTGCTCTTGTTGGTGCCACCTGTGAACTTGGGGCTACAGTCACAGGCGGCAAAAGGGCCCAGGCAGGTCTGGGCTATGGGTAAGACGGACAGATAGAGAGAAGGCCAAAGATTAAGCTCAGTGGCTAAGAACACACTTGCTGCTCACCTCAGCTCAGTCCTCAAATCCCAGTGGAAGGATGCAACAAATTCATGCAAGTTTTCCTCTGACCTCCACAAACATGTGACAGCGCAGTAGCGCGCACACACGAGCACACACATGCACACCAGCATGCACGCACACACACACATTAATAAAAAAAATAAAATAGTTTAGAAGGGAAAGACTAGCAGAGATCTGTGAACTGGATGATGAGAGGCCTGAGTCAGCTATGAAACAAGGAAGCCCCCATGACCTGACCCAGACTGTATGCAGAAGGCCTTGGTTAGCCCAGCACGGCACATTTGCCAAAACCCAAATCTGTATCCCAGTCCTCCACAGGAGGATGCCCCATTCTGACCTATGAGCTTAGTGCAGGCAAGGTGGCTGCTCGCACAGCTGTTAGCTAACACGCAAAGGCCTTTCTCACTTCACTAGAGCTTGGACCTACACACCCCGTTGTTGGTTTGTTGTTTGGGGTTTTGTTGGTTTGTGGGTTTGTTTGGGGGCTGGGTCTCTCAAGTATTCCTTTACAATGCATAGAGGGCGCAGAAAGTCACCCCCAGGAAAAGGCTGACATGGTCTTAGGAAGGAATGGCACAGTACCACACTCTACCCCAGCCCGTGGGCAGTGTCTAGGGCAGCCCACACTCTGCCCCAGCCCGTGGGCACAGTGTCTCGGGTGGCCCAGGCACCTTGATGAAGCAGCTTCATGGCCATGCTGTCCAGTTCCTGCTCCGACTCGTTCCTCAGCTGCACCAAGGACAGGAGGTTCAGCAGAAGCGGCAGGTTCCCAGAGGCTGTAAGGCACAGGACAGAGGCTGAGGCCACCCACAGGTCGGACCCTCCCTCCCACAGACGCCCCTAAGTGAGGGCAGGGTCTCTATTCTGAAAGGAAACAGGATCTAGTAGCTTGCTGGGATACCACCCTGGTCCCTGTCTTCTTCCTTCTCGTGGGAGACAGCAGTAGCTCAAACGCAGGATGCCATCTCTGGGTGGCTATCAGGAATTCATCATTTCACTAAAGTACATTAAAAAACATGGGAGTCGGGGATTTTTATTTTCACTTCTCACAAAGGTCCCCTGGCTAGAGAAAGGCAGCGTGCTATGCTTTAAATGCTTCTAAGTCTTCACATTCCTATGCTCAAATCCTAACCTCCAATATGGTTATTAGGAAGTGGGGTCACTGGTAGTCGACTGGGTCATAAAATAGCCACCATGAATAGGACGAATACCCATGAAAGAGACTCCAAAGTCCTGGTCACTTGCCCTTTCTACCACAGGAGGATTGCAGGATGTCTGGACAGAGTGGATTCTCACCAGGCATCAGACCTGCTGGTATCTGGACTCTGGATTTCCCAAGAACTGTGAGTAATAAGTTATTGCTCATGGGTCACCTAGTTTATGACACTCTTTGTCAAAACCACCGAATCAAACAATGCCAGACATTGAACATGCATCTCAATCTGTCTCATATTATGACCTTTCCAACATAATTTTCACTCAGTCTTTGTTGTTTTTGTTCTTTGAGCCAGGGTTTCTCTGTGTAGCCTTGGCTGTCCTCGAACTTCCTCTCTGGACCAGGTTGGCCTCAAACCCAGAGATCTGCCTGCCTCTGCCTCTGCCTCTGCCTCCCAGGTGCTGGGAGGGATTAACTGTGCGTGCCACCACCACCTGGCTACACTTTATCTTTAAAGAAAAATTATTAGCTGGTTGGTGGTGGTGCGGGCCTTTAATCCCAGCACTTGGGAGGCAGAAGCACACAGATGTCTGTGAGTTCAAGGTCAGCCTGGTTTACAGAGTGAGTTCCAAGACAGCAGGGGCTACACTGAGAAACCCTGTCTTGAAAAACAAACAAGGGCTGGAGAGATGGCACCGCGGTTAAGAGCACTGACTGATTTTCTGAAGGTCCTGAGTTCAAATCCCAGGAACCACATAGTAGCTCACAACCATCCATAATGATATTTGACGCCCTCTTCTGGTGTGTCTGAAGGCAGCTACACTGTACTTACATAAAACAATAAATAAATCTTTGGGCCTGAGCCAGTGGGGCCAGAGAGAACAGAGGTCCTGAGTTCAAATCCCAGCAACCACATGATAGCTCACAACCATCTGTACAGCTACAGTGTACTCATATACATAAAATAAATAGATAAATCTTTTTAAAAAAGAAAAACAAAACAAAAAACCAACAACAACAATAAAATAAATAAATAAATTGAGAATAGGTCTCTGTAGCCCTGGCTGTCCTGAAATTCACCGTGTAGCCCAGGCTGACCTCAGACTCGGTCTCTTCAGTACTGCCATAACTGGCCTACAATTTTCAAATTTTATTTGTTGTTATTATTGTTATTATTTGTGTGTGTGCATGCATGTGCGTATCACAGGGCACAACAGCATACACGTGGGGATCACGGGGCAACTTCACGAGTCAATTCTCTCCTTCCACATTTGCATGGCTCCAGGAATCAAACTCAGCTTGGTAAACGGGTCAACAAGTGCTTTACCTGCCGAGCTGTCTCACTGGTCCAACTATTACCGTCAACAGTTCCATCATCTAGATACATCTTGTTCTTCCCTAGAAACTAAGTGCTTGGTTCCTTAACACAACATTCTTCTTTCAGGACTGGACTCTGGAGCCACGAACCTCTTGCCACTTGCCCTTGATGGCTCAGAAATTTATTTTTATAAGATGAGGTTCTTTTTAGCTGGGCAGTGGTGGCGCAGGCCTTTAGTCCCAGCACGCTGGAGGCTGAGGCAGGCAGTCCTGAGTTTGAGGCCAGCTTGGTCAGAGCCAGGTATGCTATGGTGGTGCATACCTTTAATCCCAACACTCAGAACACAGAGGCAGGTGGATCTCTATGAATCTGTGGCCAGTCTCGTCTATATGAGACCTTTCCTCAGAAAACAAAAATGGAATCAGATTCTCAACAAAAGAAAAATCCAGCCTCTTTAAAAATAGCTAAAGACAAATCAACCTCAATTTTGAGTTTCTTCATACTGAAAAGCTGGGACTCTTTTTCAGGAACTGCTAGCATATCCTGGATCTCATTGGGGATTCAGCACCTCACAGATCCACCCTACTCCCACAGCCCTGCTGGTTCCCCAGCCTCCCCCAGAATTCCACTTTCTTCTTCCTTCTGGGAGCTGCCATTTTTGTGACAAATAGCTCTGAGCACATGCTGTGCAGGATAGTGAATGGCCTGATTTTTCTTCTGTTACAAAACCCGATTCTCTTTCTTAGACCACAAATCACCAAAATAAGTAATGGTCTACTCCACATGTGTCAAGTCCTGTCCAAGGAAAACTGACCTCCTGAGGCGGAAGCGCCATACTCCACCAGGAGGCGCTGCAGGATGAGCAGGAAGTGGCCTCGGATGAGACCGCCCACTTCAATGTCTTCATTCTCCCGAAGGAAGGTCCTCAGGACAGTCAGTACCCTGCGGGCTGTGTCCACAGGGCTGGAATAAACGAGGTCCTGAGAAGAGAAGGAAGCCAGAGCTGAGCGAGCACACAGCCGGGACAGACAGACAGACAGACAGTGCAAGAGAGGGGCAGGAAAAGAACCCTGGGTGATGGTTTCACAGCAGCTGCGTGAATTCTTACTCGACACCTAATTCTGTAACAAAGGCTCTGGGGGGATGCATTAACCCCTCACAAATCACAGACAACAGTCCCATCCTATTACGTCAAGAAGCAAACAGAGGCTCAGGGACATTACAGGATTTGCCAGAGGTCACATAAAGCCAGTAAGTGGTCCCCAGGATGTGAATGTATGTCTCTGGACGCAGGATGCCTCTCTTTCGTAAATTAAAGTATTAGGGTCAAGAAGAGGTTGTTTTTAGGACCAAGAACCTGAAAACCAGAAGAAGGGAATGTCATAGGTTGGGAAAAGAATAGGCCAGAATAGATTCAGGGTGTGGGATGGAGGTGAGGACCAGGTCAGGCCCCATCTCTGCTGTAGCATCTGCCCATCCTTGCCCCAGACTGCGAAGGTCTTGAATTCAGGAAATGGAAAAGGACATTTTCTTTTGTTTTGCTTTCAGAGTTATTTTAGCAAGCATTAAAGGTTGGAGGAAAAACGGACAAAAAGGACACCAGCAGCTGTCTCTGATAGATAGCCCCTGGCACCTACCAGCTCAAATGAGCGGATGCCTCTGGACAAGCGATGTGTCAGGCCAGTTAGAATAGAGTGTTATGAATCCAAGGTCAACAAAGAATCTCAGTGCAGAGACAGGACTACAGGGCATTTTAGCCAAACAAATCCTGATGTGCTGACCTCTGCACAGGCATGGGAAACAATCACAGGTCTTGGGCTTCAGAGAACCAGGGACATCGGTTCAGCACTGTGTTTATATCATAGCCATACATGTGTCTATACATTTTTATATCCTCCTAATAACTTCTCTAGTCAGGTGTTACTCCAAGTTTTCAAATGAAGAAACTAAGGCAGACTGGTTAGTTATCTACCTAGAAAGCAGTAGAGAGCCAGATATGGTGACATATACTCAGGAGGATGAGGCAGAGAACTTCATGTGTGTGAGGCCAGCCTGGCCTATATATCAGCTTCCAGGCTAGCCTAGGCTACAGAAATAAGATGGTGCCTTAAAAAGAGTAACAGTAGTTGTAAATTCTACCACAGTGTGTGCTAATGAAGGGGAGAGGTGACTTTACCTCTGCCACCTCACAAAGACTCAAAAAACATCCCTGGGCAGGCAAAATCACAAACTGGAGGGCTAACAAAATCTAAATAATCTAGAAAATGTCAAAGGTAGATGTGACAGCACAAGCCTAAAATTCTAGAACTCAGAAAATGGAGGTGGATGGGTCTAAAGTTCAAGGACAGCCTGGGCTACATCCTGAGCTCTTCCCCTGGCCAGCTCAGGATCAATATTGAGATCCTATCTCAAACATCAATAACATATAATTAGTGTGTGTGTGTGTGTCTGTGTGTGTGTGTGTTCATCCAACTCTTCCTCCTTGAGGAGTATGAGGCTGACATCTAAAGTAGAAATGATTTACCCCGCCATTTGCACCAGGGAGCCGGGAGACTCCACAGCCTTCTGTGTATAGCCCGCCAGAAGAGAGTGATCTCCTAGCAGTGCTTTCACTTCTGAGCACAGAGGGGACCAGCTAGGAGTACACAGGGCCTAAGATCAGTGGAGCAGCTGGGACAGAAGTCTTCCTGCCACCAGGTGCACCAGGGAGCTGGGAAACTCCACAGCCTTCTGTGCACAGCCCACCAGGAAAGAGTGATCTCCCAGCAGTGCTTTCACTTTTGAACTCAGAGGAGTAAGGACACAGGCTTACAGGCCCACAGGAGGAATAAACTCCAGCCAGAGATAACAATACTAACTAGCACCAGATGGCGAAAGGCAAGCACAAGAACCCTACCAACAGAAACCAAGGCCACATGGCAACATCAGAACCCAGTTCTCCCACCACAGCAAGCCCTGGATACCCCAACACACTGGAAAAGCAAAAGTTGGATTTAAAATCATATCTCATGATGCTGATAGAGGGCTTCAAGAAAGACTTAAATAACTCCCTTTAAGAGATACAGGAGAACATCAGTCAACAGGTAAAAGCCCTTAAAGAGGAAACACAAAAATCCCTTAAAGAAATACAGGAGATCATGGGTCAACAGGCAGAAGCCCTTAAAGAAGAAACACAAAAATCCATTAAAGAATTACAGGAAAACACAAACAATCAAGTGAAGGAACTGAACAAAACCATCCAGGCTCTAAAAGTGGAAGTAGAAACAATAAAGAAATCACAAAGTGAGACATCTCTGGAGATAGAAAACCTTGGAAAGAATTCAGGAGTCATAGATGCAAGCATCAACAACAGAATACCAGAGATAGAAGAAAGAATCTCAGGTGGGGAAGATACCATAGAAAACATTGACTCAACAGTCAAAGAAAATGCAAAATGCATAAATCTGGTAACCCAAAACATCCAGGAACTCCAGAACACAATGAGAAGACCAAACCTAAGGATTATATATATAGACAAGAGCGAGGATTTACCCAGTAAACATCTTCAACAAAATTATAGAAGAAAACTTCCCTAACCTAGAGAAAGAGATACCCAAGAACATACAAGAAGCCTTCAGAACTCCAAACAGACTGGACCAGAACAGAAAGTCCTCCCAGCACATAATAATCAAAACACCAAATTCACTAAACAAAGAAAGAATATTAAAAGCAGTAAGGGAAAAAGGGCAAGTAACCTATAAAGGCAGACCTATCAGAATCACACCAGAGCCGCTGAAAGCTAGAAAATCCTGGGCAGATCTCATACAGACCCTAAGAGAACACAAATGCCAGCCCAGGATACTATACCCAACTTTCAATCATCGTGGATGGAGAAACCAAGATATTCCATGATAAAACCAAATTTACACAATATCTGTCCACAAATCCAGCCCTACAAAGGATAATTGATGGAAAATGCCAACACAAGGAGGGAAACTACACCCTAGAAAAAGCAAGAAAGTAATCTTCTTCCAACAAACCCAAAAGAAGATAACACAAAACACAAATACAAAAATAACATCAAAAATAACAGGAAGCAACAATCACTATTCCTTAATATCTCTTTTTTTGTGTTTTTGTTTTTTAGAGACAGGGTTTCTCTGTGTAGCCCTGGCTGTCCTGGAACTCACTCTGTAGACCAGGCTGGCCTCGAACTCAGAAATCTGCCTGCCTCTGCCTCCCAAGTGCTGGGATTACAGGTGTGCACCACCACACCCGGCTCCTTAATATCTCTTAACAACAATGAACTCAACTCCCCAATAAAAAGTCATAGACTAATGAAATATTTCTCATGTAAATCTTCAATTTTATCAGAAAATGTTTATAATTCCCCCTTTGATTAATTTAATGTTTTTTTTAAAGATTTATTTATTATTATTATATCTAAGTACACTTCAGACACTCCAGAAGAGGGAGATCTTATTACAGATGGTTTTGAGCCACCATGTGGTTGCTGGGATTTCAACTCAGGACCTTCAGAAGAGCAGCCAGTGCTTTTTTTTTTTTTTTTTTCTGAGACAGAGTTTCACTGTGTAGCCCTGGCTGTCCTGGAACTCAGAAATCCGCCTGCCTCTGCCTCCCAGAGTGCTGGGATTACAGGCGTGCGCCACCATCGCCTGGCTTTTTTTTTTTTTTTTTTTTTTTTTTTTTTTTTTTTTTTTGCAGCCAGTGCTCTTAACTGCTGAGCCATCTCTCCAGCCCCAATTTAATGTTTTTTTTTATGTCTACCATTTTATGTGCATTATTTTTCATGATAATCTTCAATTTTTATGTCTTCCTATTTACTTCCTCTATTTTATCAGAAATGTTTTCAATATAAATCTTTGATTTTATCACAAATGTTTCTAATTCCACCTTCAATTAATTTAGAGTTTTTATAGCTACCATTTTATATGTAAAATTTTCCATGAAATAGTCAATTTTAATGTGTTTGTCTATATATTTCTTGAATTTTACCAGAAATATTTTCCATGTAAATCTTCAATGTTATCTGAAAATGTTTATAATTCCACCTTCAATCAATTTAGAATTATCTTTATGCCTATCATTTATCTGTATAATTTCCATAATGATCTTTAATTTTAGCATCTTTTTCTATATATTTCTTCAAATTTACCAGAAATATTTTCCATATTTATCAGAAAATGTTTATAATTCCACTTTCAGTCAACTTAGGAATACTTTTTTTTTTTTTTTTTTTTTTTTTTTTTTGGTTTTTTTCGAGACAGGGTTTCTCTGTATAGCCCTGGCTGTCCTGGAACTCACTCTGTAGACCAGGCTGGCCTCGAACTCAGAAATCTGCCTGCCTCTGCCTCACAGAGTGCTGGGATTACAGGCGTGCACCACCACTGCCCAGCTAGGAATACTTTTATTTTTATATTTTATAAATATAAAATATACTTTTATATTTATATTTATATAAAATTTTCCATGGTAATTTTCAATTCTAACATGTTTTTCTACATTTTTCTACAATTTTATCAGAAATATTTTCCACGTAAATCTTCATTTCTATCATAAAATGTTTTTATCCCACATTTCAATTAATTTAGCAATGTTTTACATGTCTACCACTTTACTCTTTAATTTTCCATGAAAGCTGTCAATTTTAATGTGTTTATCTGAAATATTTTCCATGTAAATCTTTAATTTTATCATAAAGTATTTTTACTTCCCTTTTTTTTTTTTTTTGATTTGTTTTTTTTTTCCGAGACAGGGCTTCTCTGTGTAGCCCTGGCTGTCCTGGAACTCACTCTGTAGACTAGGCTGGCCTCGAACTCAGAAATCCACCTGCCGCTGCCTCCCAGAGTGCTGGGATTACAGGTGTGTGCCACCACCAGGGTCAAGTCAGTTTCTCTGTTATCCTTCACTGGCCCAACCCTTTCCCACAATGGTTCCTCAGAGATCTGTGAATTTGGAAGGTCCAAAGGGAGACAGTTACATGGTGTTTGTCAGCCACCGTGAACGCTGCGTGCTGGTCTACACCTCATCTTAGGGTTAGTGAGAGGGAGTTGGGCGGACCCACAGCCCACTGCATTTCCAACTGCCCGAAGCTGTCCAGACTCAAAGCAGAGCATCTGTGACATCCCTGCTCTTCACAGCTAAACCGCATACGTGAAAGAACCCCACCCCCACCCCGCGTTGAGAAGAGTGGCAATTAACAGCTTTGTCTTCGGCTGCTAATTACCCATATCAAAACCAGAAACTGGTCCCAGCACATATTTTTAGACTCTTTTCCCTCCTGTGGCTAAAAGCTGGGAAGCAATGGTGGGAATTATCTGCATGAACAGAAAACAAAGTTGTTCTTGCTGTTCTTTTTACCACTGAAGTTCCCAGAATCTAATTTAGTCAAGCCTAGTCACCGTGGCCTCCGGTCCTGACCGTGGCCCTCTTACCTTGGCCAGTTCTATTAGCATCTTTGACGTGAATGATCCGGCTCAGACTCAGAGCCAAGGATGATAAGTGATCACCTTATATGCCGTCTCATGTATGCAGTCTGCATTTAATATTCCTACTCACCACTTCCCAGCTCTCCTGCTCTCCATTTTACCGGAAACACAGACAAGCCTCCATTTTCCATCTCTAAACAGCATGTAGCCCTGAAGGTAGCCCCTTCCTACTGAGCTCTGGGCAAAGGAGAGTTAAGACTCCTGTGCCCTGACGCAACCACCTCCAACAAGAAGCAGTGAGTGGGGCAGAACACACTCAAGGGCAGGGTCTGAGCCAGTCGGGTAAGACGAGGCACCCCATCACTTCCTGAGGACGTGAAATATAAGGATATAATCTTAGGAGAGTCACTTTCTCCTTGACCTGCTTCTTCTGAGTACTTATTTTCTCTGAAACTGGTGGTCCAGGGCGGGGCTCCACCTGCCCTAGTGGAAAGTTGGATTGGCAGTCTCCAACTGATCAAGGCCCAAACTGTGAAGGCAACTGAAGAAAGAGATAATGAATTGCATCTTTTAAAGATTGACTGTAGATTTATATGTTTACTGACTGACAAACTCACATACACTCCAAGCACACCGCTGTACCACTGAGTCACACCTCCATTCCAAAGAGCACCACATTAGAGCTCCTACATGCTAACTACACGGCTGGAAGCACAAGACTGGGCTTAGGGTGGTCGGAAATGAAGCGCAGACTGGAGCAGGCAGGTAGAAGGCGACCAGAGCTGGGACGGATGAAGAACCAACCCCAGGAGAAATGAGCTGAGTGAAGACAGCCTTGTACAGAGCTTTGCCGAATACCATCCTTCAAGCCTGCCGGGGGCGGGGAAATCAATAAGAGACTGAGGAGAGGCATCAAGGGAAGGATGAAATCAAGAGAAGGCACACTTTAAACCAAGGGTGTGTCACTGAGATGAAAGTAGACAGCCATCCCTGTCAGCAGGAGGAGTATCAGTGAGTTCTCCTCAGTGGTAACTAGGCAAGGAGACATCTTTGTTGCCGTGGTGATCACGTTTAAGGAGCTTTGGAGCCTGAAGTCAAAGGGTGGATGAATTAGTGGGGCGGAAGCGAAAGGCTTAAAGCACCCAATTAGATGGACCTGAGAGTCGGGCTGTGCAAAGGAGGGTAATTAAAATATAACGTGCAGGAGGCAGGGTTCATGAGCCCACAGGTAAAGACAGAAGACCTAGAGCAACTTAGGAATAGTTAGCAGGACTTACACTCACCAAAATAAATAAATAAATCAATAAATCAATCAATAAATCAATAAATCACTCTTTCTTAAACCCCAGGCTGTCCCTAAACTCACTATATAGCACAGGATGACCCTGAACTTCTGTTTCTCTTCAGTTTCCAAGTGCTGGGATACTGGAGTGCATCACTGTGCTCAGTTTATGCAAACTGGGATGAGGTCATGGGTTTCCTGTATGCCCGGACAGCACTCTACCAACTGAGTTACATCTCCCAGGACCTGGCATCTGTAAATGCAGGACTGGACGAGTGCACCTACCAGCAAAATGAGTAGGATGCTGGGCGTGCCCCTGAACATCCGGAACAGGGCTGCCAGGTTGGCAGGAAAGACGGTACGCCCAGGGGTCGGGTCCTCGTCTAGGTCCTCGTAGCCACTCTCTTCCCAAGAGAACCAAAGCTCCAAGGCACGGTGCCCAAACCTACTCATCAGCCCTGGATACACCAGGAAGAACCTAAGCAGGAGCGGGTGGTGAGTGTAGACGAGGTGCAGGTCTGAGATGCCCTCCAGGAATTTTCTGATTGCGCTGACCACGGCCTGGAGGCAACAGAGAACATAGACATACTTTGCAGAGGACCTGAAACCCCAACAGCATATCACAGTGACTGAGGAGAATGGACTGGCGTCTCAGCATCCCAGGACAGCGCGCTGCTCATCGGAATGGTCTTCGTGAGGAAACCCCACACTGCTTCCCTTTCGATAGTAACCCGGAGTGTGTTTGCTCCCTGTGTGGTATCTGGTGACATCTGGCGGCAGTTCTGGTAGCCATGACTGGGGGAAATGCTATTGGCATCTGCTGTGTTGCATGTGAGCTATTAGATGCCCTGCAAGGCATGGCACAGATCCCCATGGGGTTGGGGGGACAGTGCAAGATAAAAGTAGTGCTGGGGCCGTGGTGACGCCCTATCACGACACCTGTCAACGTTTCTGTCTGTCTCCTACCTCAGGCTTCTTGGGGTCAGGGGCACTAGCAGAGGGCCTGTTTCAGAAGGGAGAAGGCAAGTGTGTGTGTGGAATCGCTTACCAAACCCTAAATACCTACTCTTTTCCCATAGAAAATTGATGCAATGTTCAGATTCCTCAGTTAATCTTGACAATGAAGATTAACACAAGGATTGGTTTGATTGGGAAAGGCCCAGATTAGTAAGGCAAACCCAAGTGTGCGTAGGAGGGCATTTCGGGTGCAGAGGTCATGGAAGACCCACCCGCGAATGTGTCATCATTCTATAGGGTGGGAGCTACTTGGAATAAAAACGGAGAAAGAAAAATTTTGAGGGGCTGAAGAGATGGCTCAGCAGTTAAGAGCACTGACTGCTCTTCCAGAGGTCCTGAGTTCAAATCCCAGCAAACACATGGTGGCTCACAACCATCTGTAATGAGATCTGATGCCCTCTTCTGGGATGTCTAAAGACAGTGACAGTGTACTTAGATATAATAAATAAACAAATCTTTTAAAAAAAGAAAACATTTGAAATTTGTGGTTTAGCGGGACATGATGGCACAGGCCTGTAATCCTGGCAGAGGCAGGCAGACTTCTGAGTTCAAGGCCTGGTGTACACCGTGAGCTCCAGGATAGCCAGGGCTACACAGAGAGAGCCCTGTCTCAAGAAAGAGAAAAGAAAAGAAAGAAGGATGGAGAGGGAGGGGGAGAGAGAAGGAGAACAAATGTGATAGGTAGTTTTGTAGTAATTCTTAGACTAGGGGAAGCTAGCTATATAGAACATTATTAGTTTAAGTAGAAAATTTGGTGGCTCAGGTTGTATTTCATTGGTACTGTGTAGCATTGTTAAAGCAGCAGGTTAAATCCCCAGAACTCAAAAACAAAACAAAACAAAAAAAAAAGTGAAATTAGATTACTGACTTAAGGACTGAGTAATATTGTAATGCCTCTAGACTTTGAGACAGAGCCTCGCCCAGACTGGCCCAGAGCTTACTAGGTAGTCCATGCTGGCCAAAGGTCTTTCTGTCCTAGATTCTCTAAGACTGTAACTACAGACATAGGCCACCACATCCAACTTAGAAGACTGTTATTTCGGGGAAATATATATTGAAGAACATAAGGAAAAAAGAACATATCAAAAACTGTGAATTACTTTCAAATGTTTCAGAAAGATAGGAATGAAAAAAATTGTTCTTTCTTTCTTCATTCATTCATCCATTCATTCATCTATCCATTCATTCATTCATTTGTGAAGAGACCCGGCAATCCAACCTTGTTACATGAGAAGTCACTGGTAATCTTCCCATCATGCCTCTCTCCTCTGTCTCGGGCAGTCACAGAAGCCCGGACTCATCCCCACAGAGCTTAAGACACGGCCCTTTGGTTCATACCTCACCCACCGCACTGTCATTGTCCCCGCACACTGCCAGCAGATAGACGCAGGCTTTGCAGACCACTGGTGGAGGGCACTCACCCTGGTCCTGCAGAGACAAAAGGAAGCTCTGCACGGCCACACAGAGTTCCACCTCAGGGACAAACCTGTTGAGCAAGGAGAGCCTTAGTGAGAAACACAAGCTGCCAGGCCAGCAGAGCCTTCGATTCCGCCTGCTCCTGGCTTCCCTCAACTCAGTGTCCCTCCCCAGCATGCCTACAGCCTGACAACACCACACACACAGTGTGCTGTACAGACGTCCGAAACATTGCCACACTTATCTAACAGAGATGAACTCAGATGCGTGTGCATAGATGAACGTGTTTACATAACACAGAAAGACATGCGCTACAGGGAACGTCCCAGGACTCAGCGCCAGCCGCCGCCGCCTCTGGGTACTGACCTGTCGTCATGGATGTGAGCAAGGTAGAAGAGGAGCAGGATGCAGTACTGTCTCTGGCGCGCGGCCGCCTCCACATACTGCCGATCTGACAGGAAGGCGAGGCTTTCTGGGGTCCTGCTGCTTATGTGGGGCAGTCCATGCTGAAGGAACTCAGACGCTGCAGAGAGTTCTGGGAGGGAACAGAGGGAGACGGCCACAGAGAGAACACAGGAAAGCAGGCCGTGACACCCGACTGCGAGCGGATGTTACCCGGGGCACCGAGGATAGCACAGAGGGCACCTGAGGGTCTTCCCTTAGCAGCCTTCAGCCTGTCAGGAGAGCCTGAACTTAACATGTGGAAGGACACAGACAGCATTCATTCACTCGCTCACTCATTCATTCATTCCTCTGACAGATATTCAGTGAGTGACTACTTCAGATCAGACTGTGAACCCTACCGGAGACCCTGAAGCTTGGAAGAGCTGAATAGGACAACCACAGGACAAATGGTCAGTGTCATGTTCTAGCGTGGAAAGAGGAACTCACATACGTGCGGTGGAGAGGGTGAGCTTAAAGGGCAGAGAATTATAGCAGATAAGCAGAAAGCAGTCAGGGAGAGGGGCAGAACCCAAGGGGTGGGAAGCAAGGTGTTTGGAGGCCAGAGCCCCGGGAGACACATTCCTGTTCGGTATGAACAGATGCGGAGCATCATTGTAAGGCCATATGGATAATTCACAGCTTGGCTGCAGAAGACACCGGACCCTGCTTAAAGGACTTGAAAATCAGTAGGGGGGGATAAGCACTTTAGCAGGGTGTGGTGGCACAACCCGTTCCCACTGCACACTAGCAAGGAAGTAGGATGGCACTCAGGAGGCTGAGGTAGAAGGCTAGACTGTTTGAGGACAGCCTGGGCTACGTAGTGAGATCCTGTCTCAAAAAAAAAAAATAATCAAAACAAAACAACAGAACCCACTTGTATTTCCTCCTGGGAGCGGAGGTCCTAGTTTCTTACAGAACCTGTTTTACAAAGAAGGATCTCGGAGGAACAGAGAAC
This sequence comes from Apodemus sylvaticus, assembly GCF_947179515.1. NCBI lineage: Eukaryota > Metazoa > Chordata > Mammalia > Rodentia > Muridae > Apodemus > Apodemus sylvaticus. The sequence continues at coordinate 50,818,339 of NC_067488.1, read as the reverse complement.
AAAAGGACTTAGAGCTTTTCAACTTTCCAGAAGATTTGCCACATCAGCCTTATTTTCTACATTAACCGAAGACCACCGCTACCCAGACTCACATCCGAGGACCACAGCTGAAGAGCAGAGGCATCAAGATGCTGAAGGATCCCGGACAGATATGTCAGCCATGGGTAGAGATGAGAGATGCGAGTGCCCAGGCTGAAAGCCAGCTGGAAGACTCTGTCCTGTTGGGGCCAAGTCCTAAACACCAGAGGGGAGTCCCCAAACAGAGTGGCAGTTCAGGCCAGAATTGCAGTTCAACTCCTTCTCTACCAACAGGCTCCGTAATGGAACAATAACGAGATGTTTATAGGCGAACTCTTGACCCTCACACATCCCTCCCCTGTGCTCCGAGCAGGAAATAAAACACAGCCTCCAGTAGGGACGAACCTCTACCTCTCTTCCTGGTGCTCTGAGGTCTGACAAGCACCCAGCGCCCCAGGGTACGGGGTGAGAGGGGCTCCCTTTTGTTCTGACAAAGGAGGGAATTGTAAGAGGCCATAGTGATGTGGTTGCCAAGAGTTTGGGGCCTCCACAGCAGAGGCACGGTGGTCTTCTCTCTGCAAGTTATACCTGACCACAGCCTGCTGGGAAACACACAGCTGAGACTGGCCAGCGTAATGAAAGAACGGACCCGGGTCATACGGGAAGTAATGGAAAGGCTTGCCGGGACGCCAAGACAGACTCCTGTCTGCCTTAGCATGGTACCTGAGGAACAGAGTGGATGGAAGAGACAGGGGAGTAGGGGATGACACAGAATCTTCATCGTGACAAGTCTAACTTCCTACCAAGTCTAAGCCACGAAGAGGATAATATTTAAGCAAGTTCATAAAATCTTGATTGGCTTATGTTACACACACCAAGTGTGAAGTCCAGAACAGGGGAATTACACAGGAAATAACACCGCGACCGTTGCTTCATCTGCCTCTGCCTCCCAGGCATGAGGCCGGCACCCACTGTTCTTCCTGTCCAGGTTCTGTGTGGCTCTCATTTGGTCCCCTATCTGGCCCAGCCTCCTCTCTTCTGTCTTTCTCTATGCCTTTGTCTGCTTTTATTTCTTTCATATCCTACCCAGATCTGGCATGGCATCTATTGTACAATGCCTGCCTTTCTCCCGGGGAGAGAAAAGGGCTTCGTCTCCCCAGCTCTTCCACCAGCACCAGGAATACAGTCTGGCACACAATGAATGTACACGAACGATTTCACATATGAGTGAAGAAAGAAATGGAATAGAGTACTTTACACACGAGATACTGAGTTCTGGGCTACACATGGACCAGAAAAGCATCAGTGTGGGGACGGTGCAGAGGAGACAGCTGGGAGAGAGGACTTAGACCCGCTAAGCCTCCGTGTGTCCTTCGAGGGTCTGATACCCCAGGGGCCTTGGCTCCCATCCTGTTCTATGCTAGTATTCTATCCCCCCGGGAATCACCCCAGAAGTCCATCAGTGCAGCGTAAGCCAAGAGATCTCGTCACATTGACTCGTCACAACGCCAGCCGTCCAGACGGATAACTGTCATGGGGCTCAGGAGGGGTCACACCACGCCATCTTACCTTCCTGGGAAAGTGGTTCCGTCTTCTCTGGAGCTGAGAGGAGATTGAGGCACATGTAGTAAAGAAAACTGGAGCACACCTGGTTTAGGGACGAGTGACTTAGAGGGAGAAGTGAGAGAAAAAGAGAGAGCATTACTGCTTCGGCTCTGACAGCATTAACCCCACCATGTGCTGCAACACCCCTGCCTTATACCAGAGCCCAGTGAAAGTCTAATCATGGCTACAGCAGAGGAGACCCTAAGGAGCCTGTGAAAAGAAAACAGTCGGGGAGGGGAACTGGAGAGAGTGCTCAGTGGTTCAGGGCGTTTGCTGATCTTGCAAAGGTTCCTAGCACCCATGATGGATGATGCACAGCCAACTGTAACGCCAGGCCCACAGGCTCCAACATTCCCTTTTGTCTTCCCTGGGCACTGGGCACTGCACACACACACACACACACACACACACACACACACACACACACAGAGAGAGAGAGAGAGAGAGAGAGAGAGAGAGAAGTAGGTATAGACATAAACATAAAAATAAAATTTAAATATCATTTAAAAGTAAATATGGAACCAGCTGCCACAATTTCAGTAGGCACCTGGTCCGTATGGGAATCACTAAAAATGTCCTCAAAAAAATAAAATAAGGAAGGCCATAAAGACATACATGCAAAAATAAAGGGCGGGGAGTAGTTCAAATATAAGCAGCTGCCAAACATGGTGGCAGGTCTCTTTAATTTCAGCACTTAGGAGGCTGAGGCAGGAGGATTGCCATGAAGTCCAGCCTGGGGTAGAGAGAGCACTTACAAAAAACAAGAAGAAAGAAAAAGAAAGAGGAAAAGGAAAGGAAGAAGGTGGAAGAGGAAGAAGGGAGATGCATGGAAGAGGGGGAAATGAGAAAAAAAACAAGAAGAGGAGGGAAAGGAGGGAGAGGGAGAGGAGGAGGAAGAGGAGGAAGAGGAAGAAGGACAACACACAAGAACAAGAGGAGGAAGAAGAGGAAGGAGGAGGAGAAGGAGAGGAAGAGGAGAGGAAAGAAGAGGAGGAGGAGGAGGAGGAGGAGGAGGAGGAGGAGGAGGAGGAGGAGGAGGAGGAGGAGGAGGAGGAGGAAGAGGAAGTTTAATTGCAGTTTGACCCTGACGTGATAGCTTGCTGCATACTCTCCTGAATGTGGGCGTCTGTTCAAAGCTACGGAAGGAAACCCACACGCTGTGCTGACAGTGAATGCTCTGGACAGTGGCAAAGATGACAAAGCACAGAAGGGTGCTCTAGAAATCTAGTAAAACCAGACACGGAAACAGTGGCATCTGCTATAAACAAAAAGGAAACTGTGGCATCTGCTATAAACAAAAATTGATCCTGTGAAATTGCTGGGCTGGCAAAGACTCCAAGTTGATAAACATTGTATCCTCTTACCTCTCGGGCCTCACTTTCTCCATTTAAATAAGGTTACACAAATGATCCCCAATAGCCTGTGATGTTTAGCTTTCATTATTAACTTGACACAACCTCGATTCTCCTAGAGAGAGATTCTCAGAGAAAGATGGTCTATGTTGGGTTGGTCTCTGGGCATAATATCTTGGAAGGTTGCACTACTTAAGATAAATAAGATATAGGACAACTCAGCCCACCGTGGGCGGCACCATTCCTGGGGGGGGGGGTGAACTATATATGAATAAAGAAAACATCTGGGTGGTGGGTGATTCACGCCTCTTATCCCAGCACTTGAGAGGCAAAGAGGATCTCTGAATTCAAGGGCAGCCTGATGTACAGAGGAAATTGCAGGACTGTCAGAGCTACACAGAGAAACTCTGCCTCAAAAAACTAAAGAAAAAGGAAGGAAGGAAGCAGTATAATGAAACTAGCTGTTTTCCCCCTGCGTTGTTTTTGTCAGAGTGCTTTATCCCAGCCACAGAGACGAAGCTAGGACACGCCCTCCCGGCTTTGTATAACAGTTGTCCACTCACACATGGCCTTTCGAGGCAGATGGACTAAATGTACAGGAGCACCTCCGGCTCCAGTGTCAGTTGGCCATACCTACCTCTGGCCACCGCAGAATCTGGCCTTCAGCTCCAGGGTCAGTCGTATGAATGATGAGTCAGCTGGGTGAAGTGGGAAGAAAGCAGGTTTGTCACAGGACTTGTAGGTACTGATGGCGAGTACTGCTTTTGCAATCATGGAGCCTGGTTCACCAGGATCTAGTAGCAGTTAACGTTGGAGACCGCCTGTACCTCACAGGTTGGGAATAAGTACATCTTACAAATGCTTGCCTCAGGTAAGAGCCGGATGGCTGTGCATTTCCTATCTCTCCCGATTATGTTCTACTATAACCTGGTACATTCTACAGGCACCAGGAAGAAGTTGCTGCTTCCAGCCTTTGGCTCATCTTCGTAGAAAAAAATCCAGTTTCAGACTTGGAAAGAACAGTGGTAGTTATTGCTTTATCTCCATCTCTGTAAATTGTCCACATGAAAGGAGACTGGATCTCAGACACACACACACACACACACTCTCTCACACATCCAGACAAATCCATATACCCACACACATCCACACACCAATCACATTCACATCCACATCCACACAACCTCACACACACACACACATCTACACACTCACACATCCACACACCCACCCACCCACACCCACACACATCCACACACACTCATACATACACACACTCATATATACACACATACACCCGCTCACACACCCACACACATCCACACACCCACACATACACCCACACACATCCACACACACATAACCACACATCCACATACATACACACATACACACACATACACACATACGCACACATCTACACACCCACACACATCTACACACTTACACACCCACACACATCCACATACCCACACACATCCACACACCCACACATCCACATACATCCAGACACACATATCCACACACCCACACAACACACACACACACACACATACACACACACACACATACACACACTCACACACATCCAGACAAATCCATATACCCACACATATCCACATACCAATCACATTCACATCCACGTCCATACAACCTCACACACACACACATCTACACACTCACACATCCACACACCCACCCACCCACACCCACGCACATCCACACACACTCATACATACACACACTCATATATACACACATACACCCACTCACACACCCACACACATCCACACACCCACACATACACCCACACACATCCACACACACATAACCACACATCCACATACATACACACATACACACACATACACACACATCTACACACCCACCCCCACACATCTACACACTTACACACCCACACACATCCACATACCCACACACATACACACACCCACACATCCACATACATCCAGACACACATATCCACACACCCACACACAATACATACACACACATACACACAGAGAGAAAGATAGAAAGAAAGAAAGAAAGAAAGAAAGAAAGAAAGAAAGAAAGAAAGAAAGAAAGAAGGAAGGAAGGAAGGAAGGAAGGAAGAAAGGAAAGAAGGAAAGAAGGAAAGAGAAAAAGAAAAGGAGAAAAGAAAAACCTTAAACATCATGTGCAGTCTCAGGGTATATGGTACATGGAAGGGGAGCCAGGCAGATGCAGGTTGATCTCTGTGAGTTTAAGGTCAGCGTGGTCTACAGAGTGAGTTCCAGTTCAGTTAGTTCAGTTCTACACAGAGAAACCCTGTCTCAAAAGAAAGAAGGAAGGAAGGAAGGAAGAAGGAAGGAAGGAAGGAAGGAAGGAAGGAAGGAAGGAAGGAAGGAAGGAAGAAAAGGATTGTGTTGTAAACATTTAAGTGGAGCCTCCTGGACTTCTAGACAACACTGACAGTATCAATAAGTTGGAAAATGGCTTTGATGACTGACTGCCCCGTGACCTTCCTCCCACTCAACACTGACAGGGAAGGAGATGGTCTAGCAGACACCTCCTCAGCAGCTGCTCACAGCACTACCTCCTGCAGACACCAGTGACCTGCCACCTACCAAGCTTCCTGGAGAACTTCACCTTCATGTGGGGAACGATGACAAAGAGGCTGTGTAGAATGGAGAGGAAGACCTCCATCAAGCTTGGGTGCGTGGCCTCCTCCAAGTACCTCTGAAAGCACCAGAAGCGAAAAGACAAAGGCCTGAGGCTCTGAAGAAGAAAAGGCATCTTCAAAGCGGCCACCAAATGCACCAAGTGCAGATGTTACCACTTTCATCTGATTTCATTTTTTCTGACACCAGAAAAGCTAGGGAATCTGAACTCACAAACCTGTACCTTAGTTGTAGTCAGTCCTGTAGCTGTAGTGCCAGACATGTTACCTCCCCTGCCTCTGCTCTATCCTCCCCCCCACCCCCCACCCCCCACCCCCGCCAAATAAGAACAGGAACACCTATCACCTAGGAACAGAGATGAGTTACAATGGACAAACGTGCTTTCTAAGCCATAATACAGGGTAGCATTCTCTCACCACATAGTAACTGTAATAGCAATATAGAATTCAACTGCCTTCACTTTGTTTCCAAGACAGGATTTCTCTGTGTAGCCCTGGCTGTCCTGGAACTCACTCTGTAGCCGAGGCTGGCCTCAAACTCAGAGATCCACCTGCCTCTGCCTCCCAAGTGCTGGGATTAAAGGCGTGTGCCCCCATGCCCAGCACGTACTTGCTTTCTAACACTAGGAAAAAGACATCATTTTAAAACTAAGGAGTAGAGTTTAATAACAGACTCTCGCTTGGTATGTGTAAAGCCTGGGACAGGGGAGAGACATTAGGAGGAACTCTGGTACCCATCTCCCAGTCAGCGAGGATAAAGTTACACAGTGACTGTAAGACAAGCTCCACATTACAATCACTACCTGCACATTATTTTATTGTTACAGGTTTCAGCTTTTTCTCCAGATAAATCTATTAGTTTTATAATGAGACATATTTTATTTTTACAACCAAAGTACAGATGGCTGCAGGAGTAACATTGCTAAGGTCCTGAGGGCTAGCTGAATAGTTTCCAGGGTTGGCGCTGCCTGTGAAAAAGAACCTACCATCATCATTGGGATGCACTGGGAGTCACAGGCACTGAGAAGAAACTCTGAGAAGGCCTCCAAGGTGTCTTCCTTCTCTGCACTGGGAGCTGTGAAGGGGTTCTCCTGGGCAGAAGGCTCGCCTTGGAATTCCACAGCCAGCCTGAGAAATCAGTATGCCTGCTTACTAACATAATACGCATGTACCACGAGAGAGGATGGGCCCTGTTAGGCTGAGCTCAGAATCCAGGGAAAGTATTCCTACCCTTAGATGGGAGCAATTTTAGGAGTTCTTGCTGAGCTGGGCAGTGTTGGTGCACGCCTTTGATCCCAACAGGGAAGCAGAAGCAGGTGAATCTTTGAGTTCAAAGCCACCCTGGTCTAGAGAGTGACCAGGTCTCTGCTGCCCCATTGTACGTGCCTCTTCCATACCCTATGTGTATCCCCTGAGCATCTCCGGCTGCGGCTGCCGCGTCTCTCTCTGCCTTTCCCAGTGCTGCTCTCTCTGCCTGTAACACCTTCCTTGGATTCCACACAACTCAGAGAATTCACATATACACTCGAGTATCCCTTCCCTCAGAGACTGTCATCTTTGGTGGGTAGGAGTCACTCTTTCTGTCCCCTCTCACCAGTGCTACAGCTGATATGACATATGTGTGTTTATGTGCCAGGAAGTGGTGCTGCACGCCTTTAATCCCAGCACCTGGGAGGCGGAGGAAGTCTCTATGTGAAATGGAGGCCAGCCTGGCCTACAGGATGAGTTCCAGGACAGCCAGGGTTACACAGAGAAACCCTGTCTCGAAAAACCAAACAAACCCAAAGCCCCATCTGTTTGTTCAGGGAGGAGTGACAGCACTAGGCTGGACTCTGGGTGAACAAAGATGGAAGCAGCATGACTTCCTGGGGGCCGGAGAGACGGCTCCATCAGTGGATAAGGGCACTGGCTGCTCCTCTACAGGACCCAGGTTCAATTCCCCAGCACCCACACAGTGACTGTCAACCTGTAACTCCAGTTCCAGGGGATCTGATACTTCGATTATCCTCCATGGGCAATGTATATACGAGTTGCACATACATACATTCAAGAAAAACACCCACACACATAAAATAAAAGTACAGAAATCTTAGAAGATGTTTTTAAAATAACCTTATGGTAGAGTAGCAAAAGCATCACCAGGATGCTTTTGGGGAACCGAGGACCATGCTACCCCTAGCTACCCACCCTCCACTTTCCTCCACACACCCCACCCGAGGCAAAATCTCTTCACAATTCTGGAGAGCAACAGAAGCCAAGGGTTGCTTTGCCCTTTGCCTCAGCCCCTCCCTGCCCTCCAGCCTCAGGCTGCAGAGGGTGGGGCCCTTACCTGCAGGCACTTCTAAAGCCCTCCAGGGCGCCCAGGAGGAACTTCCCCTTTCGAAGAGTGGCCTTCTCTGAGTTTCTACTGCAAGCATGGCCCTGTGGTGAGGAGAGAGGAGCTTATGAGTCACACAGCCCCTCCGTGGGCCAGCCTCGGCCTGGATGCCGCAGACCTCTTCCACCCTCCCTGCCAGCTGTCGCTCTCATATGCCTAACTTTCCAAGCGATCATGGGTATAAATATCATCGCAAGTCTGAGTGGCTCATTTAAGAATAGCACAGGGGATACGTTTAACCCCATGCCTCTAAGAACCTCAAGAGAGGCTCTTGGTCTGTCATACACAGAAGGCTGTCACAGGCAGGTGGACGACAGCCTGAGCTGCTGTGACATCCAATGCCATACTGCTCCATAACACAAGACAACCCTCACGCCAGCAGGTCTGAGAAATGTACTCCTGAAAAACATAACACCCACACTGAGACTATCTTTCCTGATGGCTAAAGTCTACTAAAAACCAACTATTACAACATAGTACACAGTAGTCAGATTCTTTCTAAGATCCTAAAGCATCCAGTCTTAAATAATATCATGAGAATGTTTACCACACCTGAAGCGCAGGGCTAGGAACAAGGCGTGGTGTAGAATATTTGCCTTTTACTCACAGAGCTCTGGGTTTGATTCACAACAGCACAAAAACTAACAAACAAATAAACAAAAAACACAAGAAAATGTGATTAGCCAAGCTAAGTCATGTTTGAGACATGAAGCCAAGGTCAGCTTCAAACTCTTCAGCCTCCTACCTCAGCAGGCCTGGATATCAGGACTGTAGGTATGAACCTTGCTTGCTAAGGTACTTTGAAATTTTTGTCTTTAGAGAAAATTGTTTAATCCTTGTTGTTTGGGAAGAGGGACTGGGTGCATATTTTACATATCAAAGCAGACCTGGCCTCCAGGTTCTCCCAGCATCCCTCAGTCCAACCTGGCACACCCTGCCCGAAACCTGACTGAACTTTCCAGCCCTGGAGATGGGCTGCCCTTCCCCCAGGGGCTCTTCTCTACATAATCATAGCTCTCTCCTTCCATCTCTCTCTCTCTCTCTCTCTCTCTCTCTCTCTCTCTCTCTCTCTCTCTTCCCCCTCCTCCCTCTCTCTTTCCCCTCCTCTCCCCCTCCTCTCTCTGTCTCTCCCTTCCCATGGCGACTTCCCTGGCCTTCCCTGTGGTCACTGAACTTGCCTGAGGGCAGCTTCCCAATAAACCTGCATTTAATAATTTACACAGGCTTGGATTGGCTCATTTCACTGGTGGAGAAATAACTTAACATCTGAGGAGTCAGTTTCTTCATCTGTCAAAATGGAGATAGTTACCCACAAGCCTGTAGATTGGCACAGAAGATAAGGTGACACACAAATTGCTTTTCTAAGAACAAATTGGAGAGCTGGAGACATAGCTCAGTGATAAACTGCTTGCCTAGAACATACAAGGCCCTGGGTTCAATCCTCAGTATTACAAAATAAACAAACAAACCTAATAAATTAAGATAAGCATGGTGATGCAGGCTGATGATCCCAGGACCGAGAGAAAGACAGACAGACAGACAGACTGACTGACGAACAGACGGACAGATGGACGGACGGACGGACAGACACTAGAGCAGGGGCTCCAGAAGAAGTGGGCTTGCAGTTCACTGACCAGGGACCTCCTGTTCAGCGGCATCTGGGGAAACTCCATGCATCGGCTCAGCATGGCTTCAAGCAAGGCGCGAAGCGCTCTGTATTGCACAGGCAGAGAGCTCTGATGGTCCTTCCTGCATCCAGAGACAATGACATCAGAGGTAAGCAAGCCCCAAGCAGGTACACAGCCTCCTTCACCTGCTCACCCGCTGTCCTCACCACCAGAAGTGCCGCACATCACGGGGGCAGGTCTCCATCCACACATCAATCAAGACAGTCAGGACAGTTCAGGTGATTCTAATTTCTGAGGCGTTGCCATTAAAGCAACCATATTGCTTAGGATATTTGTTTTTTGTTTGTTTTGGTTTGTTTTGGTTTTGGTTTTGGTTTTTCAAGACAGGGTTTCTCTGTGTAGCCCTGGCTGTCCTGGAACTCACTCTGTAGATCAGGCTGGCCTCGAATTCAGAAATCCACATGTCTCTGCTTCCCGAGTGCTGGAATTACAGGTGTGTGCCACCATACCCAGCCCAATGCTTAGAACATTATAAGTAGATCTTCAGTCTGAACTCTGTTGACACAATCTTGTCACGATGTTAACAGGCCAGGCTTAGCTACAAATCCCAAGCATCTTAGGAAGAACCCTTCCTTGCCTTGGCTTATTGGTGGTTGCTGGCCATTTCTGGCCTAATTTCTGCTCATCTGTACAATGCTGTCTTCCCCTCCCTTCTCCCATCATGACACCGTGTGACCAAATCACACACACACCCCGTTTAAAGAATTATTTTTATACAGTGGATGTTTCCGTTGCATGTATGCATGTGCACAACATGTGGTACCTGGTAACCCTGGGGGCCAGAAGGGGACATCAGAAGGGGACATCAGAAGGGGACATCAGATCCCCAGGAACTGCAGTTACAGACAGTTGTGAGCCACCACGTAGGCACTGGGAACTGAACCTGGGTCCTCTGGAAGAGCAGCCAGTGCTCCTCACCACTGAGCCATCTCTCCAGCCCCAGTCCTCCACCCCAACCTTTTGAAACAGGGTCCCACTCTGTAGTTTGGGATGACCTAGAACTTACTATGTAGCCTTGGCTAGCCCAAAACTCTTGACTAGCCCAAACATTCCCAAGTGCTGAGACTACAGACATTTGACCATCATGTCAAGTGTAGCCAGGGATGATCTCTCTCTCTCTCTCTCTCTCTCTCTCTCTTGAAGTATTTATTTGTTTTACATATATAAGTACACTATAGCTATCTCCAGACACTCCAGAAGAGGGCATTGGATCCCATTACAGATGGTTGTGAGCCACCATGTGGTTGCTGGGAATTGAACTCAGGACCTCTGGAAGAGCAGTCAGTGCTCTTAATCACTGAGCCATCTCTCCAGCCCCAGGGATGATCTCAAACTCTCCCTGTGTAGCTGAAACAGTCTTGAACTCCTGATCCTCCTATCTCTACTGCTCATTGCTCATGTGCTAGGATTCTAGGTAAGTGCCACCATTCCAGCTCATAATGTAGACTGTAGTCATTGAATCGGCAACCCCTGTTATATAGCTTTATCTTAACTTGACAGTATCCACAAAAGACACACTCAAAGGTTATGAGCAGACATGAATGTTGGGAGGAGTTGATTAAACTCAGTCTAGTAACTGGGGAACAATCTATTATCTCTCATCCCCCGGGTCCTTTCTGAACACGGAATGATCTATTTGGCTTCCTAGTAAGTTCTCAGCCTGCTACACATAGTTTAGGCTTGGCTTTACCTTTCCTTCTTTTCTGGAAACCTTTTGTTTTCTTCTTTGTTTTGTTTATCCGAGACAGAGTATGCTGCACAGACTGTTTCTTTAAACAATATTGGCGACATCCGTGTGAGTAGCAGTGTCAGAGTACACAGGTGGACACTGAGGGCGGCTTGTGGTGAGGCTCTCCCTCCAGCATGGTTTTCTGGGGAGTGGACTCAGGCTGCCAGGCAGAGACAGCACGTGTTTTCACCGGGCCATCTTGCCAGCCCATGCATTTGCACTGAGCCCTGAAGCAAGCCTTAGGCTCCCAAGTGCCTGGGATGACGGGGTGCACCACCATGCCAACGTGGGGTCTCTAACTTTGTTCCCTCGGTGGTCAGTAAGCCCTGATCCATCATCATTTTTGTTGTTTGTTATTTATTTGATTGGTTTTTGAGGAGCTCATTTTTTTCATCCTCCCTTCTAGCTGTGTTTCCCAGAGAGCTTCTGATCCGGCTTACCTCAGAGGGAGGTAAACACACTGGGGGATGAAGTGAATCCCTCACAACCGTGCAGACCCCTCCCCAACTCTCTCCACAATCCTGACCAAACAGCCTTTGCACAGCATGGCTGCCCCTTCCTATAACCTGCTAACTGAAGAAACTGCAGCACCCTCGGGACACCAATGCTTTCCAGCCTGCATCTTCCAACCCGGTCTTTCCTTGTCCTGCATTTCCTCAGCCCTCCTCACATAGCTCAAATGCCACCACCTGCCTCTCGCAGCACAGGCCCCGTGGGAGCCTGCTCTGCCAGCCTGCGCGGGGAGCCCGACTGTGACTGCTTGCGGTCACTCTTACTCCTCCTCTGAGTTTACTCATCGCATCTACCCTGGGAGTCACGCTCCAGATTTAGAGATTCAAGATTCAGATCCAGGGAACCACAAAAGGAAAGAGAGATAGACTCAAGTTATTGTAATGTAAATGCTATTTTTTGTTTCAATTTTTAGAACCACCCTGGAGTTGAATCACAAAGGCTTAAATATAAGGAAGGAAGAAACTATAAATATTAACAACCTTTACAATGTAAAAATAAAGTTACAGCCTAACTAACCTTGGAAGGTAGAATAGAGGACTGGGGGCTGCAGGAGGCGGTGTGTGTGTGTGTGTGTGTATGTGTGTGTGTGTGTGTGCGCACACGAGCGCAACTGCTAAGAGAATGAGAATCAGGAAATAGGTCTTCAAAAACCAAAGTTAGCCATGTGGGATGGCACAGGCTGGTATAATCCCAGTTAGCTGAGTGAGGTGGCACAGTCTGGTATAATCCCAGTTAGCTGTGTGGGATGGCACAGGCTGGTGTAATCCCAGTACTGGGAAGGCTAAGGCAGATGCTAAGGGATTCAAGGTCATTGCCAGGTACACAGCTGTTTTGAGGCCAGTCTGGACTACACCAGACCTTGCCTCAGAAACAAACAGAAGCTGGGTTTGGAGGTACAGTCCTTTAACCCAGGAGGCAGAGTAAAGAGGATTTCTATGAGTTGATTGTGAGTTCTAGGACAGCCAGGGCTACATAGAGAAATCCTGTATCAAGAAAGAAAGGAAGAAAGGAAGAAAGGAAGGAAGGAAGGAAGAAAGGAAGAAAGAAAGAAAGAAAGAAAGAAAGAAAGAAAGAAAGAAAGAAAGAAAGAAAGAAAGAAAAGAAGGAAGGAAGGAAGAAAGGAAGGAAGAAAGAAAGGAAGAAAGGAAGAAAGGAAGAAAGAAAGGAAGGAAGAAAGGAAGGAAGAAAGGAAGGAAGAAAGGAAGAAAGAAAGAAAGAAAGAAAGGAAGGAAGGAAGGAAGAAAGAAAGAAAGAAAGGAAGGAAGGAAGGAAGGAAGAAAGGAAGAAAGAAAGAAAGGAAGGAAGAAAGGAAGGAAGGAAGGAAGGAAGGAAGAAAGAAAGGAAGAAAGAAAGGAAGGAAGGAAGGAAGGAAGAAAGGAAGGAAGGAAGGAAGGAAGGAAGGAAGGAAGGAAGAAAGAAAGAAAGGAAGGAAGGAAAGAAGGAAGGAAGAAAGGAAGAAAGGAAGGAAGGAAGGGAGGAAGGAAGGAAGGAAGAAAGAAAGGAAGGAAGGAAGGAAGGAAAGGAAAGAAGGAAGGAAGGAAGGAAGGAAGGAAGAAGGAAGAAGGGAGGGAGGGAGAGAGAGAGAAAGGAAAGGAAAGGAAAGGAAAGGAAAGGAAAGAAAAGGAAAGGAAAAAGAAATCAGGTATGGGACTCACGCCTAAACCTAGCATTTAGAAATAAAGAACAAGCCAGGAGGTGGTGGTGCACGCCTGTAATCCCAGCATTCTGGGAGGCAGAGGCAGGCGGATTTCTGAGTTCGAGGCCAGCCTGGTCTACAGAGTGAGTTCCAGGACAGCCAGGGCTGTACAGAGAAACCCTGTCTTGAAAAAACAAAAACAAACAAACAAACAAAAAGAAATAAATAAAGAATAGAAAATTACTGCTTGAGGCAAACTTGAGCTACATAGTGAATTCTAGGTCAGCCTGGGCTACATAGTGAGTTCTAGGTCAGCCTGGGCTACACTTTGTGACCCAGTCTCAACAAAAAAACGATAACCATAAATAATAATGATGACAACGGTACAAGAACGCATCCCTAGGAACTCCCTGGCCTCCACAGGCCAGCAGGAACATTCAGGTGACCCTCTCACCTCAGAAAAGCTGAAATGGCCCTCAGGGCTTCAGCAGCCACAGCTAACACAGGGCTGCTCACGGCCTCCTGGAGGGCACGGCTGGCATCTCTGCACATGGCCGCGCTTGTGAACAGCCTGATCTCCTCTGGCTGCCTATGAAACGGTGGGTGAGAAATGAATGAATGATTTATCCCGGCACGGCCCCCAGGACTAAAGCTCACCTCTCCTTCACGGCTCCCACCCGCCCGCTTTGCTTACCGAGTCAGAATTTCCGCGAAGAGCAGCAGGCCCTGCTTATGCAGTTCGGTGTTGGCCATCTGCAGGCTTCCCTGTAGGCTCCTGACCACTGCCTCAATCCCTACCTCAGGATAACATGCCAGACAAGGAATCAGCGTTCTGTGGTTCTTCCATGGACCACCCAGGAGAGGTGACATGCTCTAAAAAGCACCTGTGAGCTACAGGACCATCATGAAATGACCCCGGCAAGTCTAAACTGATGTCGTGCGGCCAGGGCTATATGGGGCTCAGTTGCAGCGTGCTGGCCTAGCATGCTAAAGCCCCGAGTTCACTCGCCAGCTGCAGAAGTTCAGGGGACCTGACCATGACATTTTTAAGAACAGGCCTCATCTTTCAGTCCTGCAACGTCCAGCACAGACTCAAGCACATGAAATTTTTTGATTACCTACTGATTAAGTCACATCTTTCCCACTTAAAACCTCCCTTCTTCCTTGAAGAATTAGCTCCAGGCTCTGCTCCTCCAGAAAGCCCTGCATCTCCATTCCATCCAGGATGCTCCTTTTGCATCCCATAAGCTACTTTTGCTTCTGTTTAGAAAATCTTGAATTAACTTGTATTAAAATTGCTTGCGCTCTCTCTCTCTCTCTCTCTCTCTCTCTCTCTCTCTCTCTCTCTCTCTCTCTCTCTCTCCCTCTCCCTTTCCCTCTCCCTTTCTCTCTCTGGATCAGAGACCATGTTATATATATATTTTTAACTCCCCTGGTCCCAATCCGGTACCCAACACAGACAAGAAACACAGAATACAGAAACCGGGGCAGTGGTGGTGCACGCTGAGGCTGGCAGATCTCTGTGTTCAAGGCCAGCCTGGTCTACAGGCTGAGTTCCAGGACAGCCAGGGCTACACAGAGAAACCCTGTCTCAGAAAACAGCAACAGCTGACTATTAGTGGTACAAGCCTTGTTTCCCAGCAGAGGCAGAGGTAGGTACTGACTATTTCCAGTCTAAAAACCCGGATGTGGTTTTGTGGATCCCAAATAAAGACCATTAGTACTGAAGGGGAACTAACTGTTCCAGGACACTGAAAGGAAGAACTAGAAAAGTCTTAAGACTAACAAGATGGACAAATCTCCAAGGCATACCGTGGACTGAATGCTGGGTCTGTTTGAAATCGCTTACCGAGAGGCTAGAATTCATTTAGTGGCTAATGTGAATGGCCCTGCCTGAAGAAGAGTCTCAACAGAACCGCCAGGACAGCAATGTCTATACATGGAATCAGTCTAGCTCCACCCCTAAAGTGCATGCCCACCCCTCACGGCCTCTGCCGCTGCTACCCAACCTTAAAGTGCTGTCCGTGGACCTAAAGTCAGCCCAGGGCCCACACTACCAACCATATACTGTGTGACACTTTGAAAAGAAGAGCGGTTCTTCTGCCAGGAGTATCAGGCAGTTGTAGCTGGACCAGACAAGGATTTCACTGGACGACGAAAGATGCTCAAAGAGGAACTC
Organism: Apodemus sylvaticus; assembly: GCF_947179515.1. NCBI lineage: Eukaryota > Metazoa > Chordata > Mammalia > Rodentia > Muridae > Apodemus > Apodemus sylvaticus. Next base: position 50,802,580 of record NC_067488.1, on the reverse strand, counting down.
TGGCCAGGGAGAGGAGAAAACATTAAGTGGCAGATGGAGATCGTAGCCCTTAAACTGTCTCGGGGGCTTCAACTGTCAGGTCTGTCTCCTTTTCGCTGTTCACACACAATTCTGCATCAGAAACTGACAACTCAGGAAGGTGTTGTTGATGATGATGATGATGTTTTGTTTAAAGAGATGGGGAAATGGGAGACCAGAAGACACCACGGTAACAGTGAAGGCCACTTCTGCTTGGCAGAGAGTGAAATTTTGGATTTTCGAACCCTTAGGACAGGCAGATGTACCTCAGCGCAACTCAGGGATAGAGAGCACCGGCTTCAGTCTTTGCTGGAGGCACCGCTCTGCTGAGGACGGAGCCCTGTGGGTTTGGAACAACATCCCCTCCCTTCTCCCCAGTCATCACTACAGCCCTTCAGAACTGCGAACGTCCCACATTCTCTCACTTCCTCTACCGAAAGGGATGCAGATGTTCACACAGGTCTGGTGAGTACCCTGGGCTGTCCCTATGCACACATGTCCGTGTCTTTTCTTGGAAAAATCAATGTCCTGATCTATAAAATGATGATGGGCTGGAGATGCACCTCTGTGACAGAGCGCCTGCCTGCTGGACATTTGCAAGGCCCTGAGACCCTGACCTGACCACGGGGCAGAAGAAAGTGCAGGAGAGGAGGAAGGAGGAGCTGTCATGGGTTAAAGGTCAAGAGAGAGTAGCCCTGTGGGCTGCCCAACTGGAGTTAAGAGCAGACCAAATGGAAGGCGGGTGGTGGTGGCGGCGCACGCCTGTAATCCCAGCACTGGGGAGGCAGAGGCAGGCAGATTTCTGTGTTCGAGGCCAGCCTGATCTACAGAGTGACTTCCAGGACAGACAGGGCTATACAGAGAAACCCTGTCTCAAAAAAAATAAAATAAAATAAAATAAAAAGAAAGAAACAAAAGAAACAAAACAATAACAACAAAAAGAACAGACCAGATGGAATAGTAACTAGTAGTAAATGGTAAATAGTAACTCACAACTTGGGGTTATTGATAGGAAAGTAGATTCTTTTTTTTTTTTTTCAAGACAGAGTTTCTCTGTATAGCCCTGGCTGTCCTGTGTCCTGGAACGCACTCTGTAGACCAGGCTGGCCTCGAACTAAGAAATTCACCTGCCTCTGCCTCCCAGAGTGCTGGGATTACAGGCGTGCGCCACCACTGCCTGGCAACCCTAGTCTTATAGGAATCACTTAGCTGGGATTCATGCCTGTGTCAGTTGCCCATCCAAGGATGGCCTGGTGGGACCTGCGAAAGTAAATTCTAACAGTATAGGGGGGGGGAGGCAGCTGCCCAGCTATTGTGCTCACTAAGGCTTATTAAAAATACAAAGGCGATGTGTCTTTCATCTGGGAACTCAATAACAAAGGCGGGGTAGAAACCCCGGGCTGGGGCTGGGGTTTAAGTGATTTCTACAACACTGACCACAACGCTCGCCACAGGGTTTTCGTCTTCAGGCTCCGCAGCACTCCTAGACAAACTTTGCCCTCCTCCTCCTCTCAGGTCTTTCTGCCACTCCCCAAAGGTCAATGACACATGTCAGTAACAACCTGCCCAAGTCCATCAGATGACAGCCAGCCTACTCTATAAACAGCTGACCCTGCCCTCCAGTGTGATATCAAAGGTAACTGATAAAGCCACCACCGCTACCATTACCACCGCAGCCACAAACTCAAGGCTCTGGGCAGAAGTCTGGAGTCCCCAGAGAAGGTTAGAGGGTTCCCATACCTGGGATGTCGGCATGAATGAAGGCCGCAGCGTGCTTTGCAGGGGAATGGACCAGCACTGCCGTTATACAGTGGGAGCCGGCCACCTGCAGGGTCTCATCTCTGGACAGGAGAAACTGGAGAAGCAGCGAGAAGGTCCCAGTCACATCAGCTGGAAGACCAGGGCGCCCAGCCCACGTGCCCGGGGCAGAAGCCTAAATCATCACAGATCCCACACTTCATGGCACCAGGCACAGGAAGAACTGTAGATTATGGAAAGCAGTCTCTGAACAGCACAGGTGAGACCAGGCTGAAGGCCACACTGTGGAACCACCAGGGACACCCAGCTCGGAAACGGGGATTCGGGAACAAACAGTCACATGACACAAGGAGAGCAGAGCCCACCTGCGCTCTTCCCTTTTCTGAGTGTGTCAAGAAGAGTTATGTGTTAACAAGCCTAAAGTTCTTGCTCTTGGAGAGAGAGCTGTCTACACAGCCCAACTGTGGCTGGGTTTGGAATTGGGTTTGGGGGAGGGTCACTGCTCCTGCCCAGACCGATGGAAGTCTCTATGACTAAACCAAGCTAACAATCAATGTATATGCTGAGCACCTGCTCACCCTCCAGGAGCTAGACACACAGAATGTGGGAGGCAAGGGTACCTCTGTCATCACCTTGCTCCAGGAAATCGTAAAGACCTTCCATCTGTTTTCCCAATGGACTGATGGAGGAGCTCTAACGTCCTGTGCGACCTCACTTTGAGAAGGTTCTAGAAACCTGTGTCCGGTTTCCCTTTTTCCTTTTGTTTTATAGCCTTTCGGTGTAAGACGTCATTGCTGTATAACTAAACACCCAGTCCAAGCAGTCTGCTCAGCAGATCATCAAACTCCAGGCCACACAGACGAGAAGAGGGAAGGCCAAGGTGGGAAGGCAGTCAGACAGCTCTAAACGTAAAGGACCCCCCACAACCAAATGTTTGTCCCATCAAAACTCGGTTGTTTTGAGGGAGGTTGGTTTGGTTTTGCTTTGCGCTTTAAATTTTTCCCCCTGCTTCTTTAATTTTACTGCTATGGTCATTCTGAGAGAGAGGCCCTCATGTGGCCCAGACTGTTGGTATTCTGTCTAAGCTCCACCCCACACCTACCTGGCAATAGCCAGGTATGCCCTGCCCCATAGATCTGGCCCACTATAAAAGGGGCTACTTGCCCCTCCTCTCTCTCTTGCTCTCTGCTCTCCCACATACTCTCACCTCTCTGCCCCTTGGGCTCTCCTCCCCCACCCTCCACGTGGTCATGGCCGGCCTCCACTCCACTTCTCTACTCTCTCTCTCTCTCTCTCCCTCTCTCTCTCTGCCTTTCTCTACCACTAACTCCCATCCTCTACTCTGAATAAACTCTATTCTATACCATGCCTGTGTGTGTGTGGTCCCTCAGGGAGAAGAGGTGCCTGGACAAGGGCCTGCCTGGGCACCCCCTTCCCCCACGCCACTGTGCCACACTCCCTTAACCCCCATCCTCTCTTTTTAATCCCCTTCACAGAATTTGCATTCCTGGTCCTCCTGCCTCGCATGCTAAGCACAGGCTCTACAGCTGAGCTACAAGCCCCAGCCCACCGCTACCTTTTTGAGCACCAAGGGTAGTGAGGTCTCTCTCGATGGCCGCTCAACACTCTCAGCACCCTCCACAGACACAGATTTGCTCATGATCAGGGACACAAAGAGATCGTACTTCAGCAGCTGCCGTAGCAAACCTAGGAAGCCGAGGGGTTGAGGGAGGTCAGAAGGGCACCAGCGTTCTGAAAGCCGGCCCTCAGACATCTCCTGAGAGACTTCTTCGGTCTCTAACTAGGAAGTGTGGTTAGAATTCTTAGGCATCAGTTTCCTTTCTGCAACCCACCTTCCTCCTACAAGGCTGAGGAGAACCTATCAACTATAAGGCCCAGGAGTCCAGGAACTCAATAGTGTCCTGGTCTAGTTTCCTGTTGCTATGAGAAAAAGATGAACAGAAGCAACTTGGGGAGGAAAGGCTGATTAATCTTATAGAAGCAGGGCAGGAACTCAGGCACAGCCAGGACTAGGAACCATGTAGGGGTGCTGCTTCCTGGCCTGCTCAGCTTGCTTTCCCAGCCAGTCCAGGTCCACCGACTGGGGGGACACCGCCCACAGTGGCCATCTGCACAGCCCACAGTGGCCATCTGCACCGCCAACAGTGACCATCTGCACTGCCCACAGTGGCCATCTGTAACTGCATTTTGAGGGGAGCTGATGCCCTCTTCTGGCCTCTGCAGGAACTTCATGAATGTGACACATGGACAAACAGCCAAGGATAACTAACACCCACATACACAAAATAAAAATAAATAAATCTAAAGAGAGAGAGAGAGAGAGAGAGAGAGAGAGAGAGAGAGAGAGAGAGAGAATGTAACTGTGAACCTGTTTGAGGGGAAAAGGAAGAAAAGGCTCTAGAGATAGGATTTAAAATGCACCATCAGCTGTGATTCCCCTCTTCTCTGCCTAGGCTGGCTCTGGGACTGATGCCCCACATAACACTACAATGCTGCTCCTCCAGGACCGCCCTGCCACAGGGTACCACTCTGAGGCTGCCTTATACCCGGGGTTTCTGCCCATGTTACTTCCCCGCCCCTCCTCCCCCTCCAATACCCTCACACACGTCAGGTCTCAGTCTAAGCATCTTTTTCTTTAGGAAGTCTCTCTTGTCCTCTGTCCCCTCCTCCCTCCCGCATCTCTATGTCAGGATACCGCATAGTCTCTAGCTGGCCATGTCTGTCCTCCACGTGGCCTATGAGTTCCTACAGGATAGGAGTTGCTGACCAAAGAGTCCAGCACACAGCCTGACTCAGAATTAGTACTCGCTGAGTGGCTAGACTGTTCCTACAGGAGCTCTTGTGCAGACTAGCAGTTCTCATCCTGTGAGACCTCCTTTGGGGGTCAAACAACCATTTCACAGGGGTCAGATATCCTGCAAAGCATCTAGTTACATTGCGATTCATAACAGTATCACAATTAGTTATGAAGTAACACTGAAATAATTTTATGATTGGAGGTCAGAACACGAGGAACTGTATGGAAGGGTCGCAGTGTTAGGACAGTTGAGAACCACCGGTTATGTTTCCCCATAGCTCCTTCTCGGAAACCAGACCTCTCTCGGTCACCTATCACAGTGTCAGTCCACACTATCTGAAAAAATGAAAACTGGAGCTGGGGCACAGCCCAATCACAGGTACCGACAAATATAAAATACAAAAATACAGCTCACGACTCAGAAGCATCCACCAGGCCGTGAGCATTCACATAAGGAGCAGAACAAGAGACCTGAAGGCTAGGCCGAGGCTCCGAAAATCCTTTAACAGCTCGGCATGGAGGCACAGGTCTGGAAGACAGGGCTGAAGGCAAGCCTAGGGTATATACTCACACACACACACACACACACACACACACACACACACACACACAAAGCAGGGAACCCAGACTTTACCCTGGAGGCCAGAAGAGGCCATAGAAAGAAACTCTATAGGAGAAAATTGTATAGTAGAACAATTCACTTTGGCAGCAAGTTCAGGCAGCAAAGACCCAGAGCAGAGACTTCAATTTCCTCCATCTTCTCTCAAAGACAACTCTCTTAAAACGCACCCCAAACCTGACATCTTTCACACACTCCACGGGTCTCATCTCCCAAGCCTGCGGTCGGCACTTTCCAATGCCCCAACCTTTGCCCCGCCTGCAACAGCTAGAATCATAAGCTCTCAAACACAAATGCTTCTTTCTCCCTTTCCTCTCTAACACACGTCTTACCCAAGCAGTTGATCTGTAGGTCCTTTGTCTGGGCGTTGTCCAGGGTGGAAAGGAAGAGGTCACACAGCTTCTCCCGGAAGTGGCCGGAAAGCATCTCAGCTGCCGTGGGCGAGGAGTAGAGCTTCCCGTAGAGGTAACAGATGGAAGCCTGCACCCCCTCGTTGGGGTAAACCAAGCCCCTCAACAGATGCTCCATCAAGCTGCCTATTCAGAAAACAACCAAGAAATCTTTTACTGTTTGGTTGGTTTTGGTCTTTTTTTTCTTTTTTTTCGGAGACAAGGTTTCCTCCAAACACAGAGGTCCACCTGCCTCTGCCCCCTGAGTTAAGTTTTATTTTTAATGTGTCTGTGGGTGTCTTTGTGCGGGTGAATGCCGGTGGCAGGTGCCCAAGGAGACAGAAGAGGGCGCCAGACACAGAGCAGCAGTCAGTCATGGGTACTAGGAACTGAACCTCAATCCTCTTAACCATTAAACTATCTCTTAGCAACAAACAAGAAATATTACATCAGTTACCTATTAAACTCCAAACTAGGCGCTAGAGAAATGGCTCAGTGGTAAAGAGCACTTGCTACTCTTTCAAAAGACCTGGGTTCAAGTCCCAGCACCCATATCAAGGCGCTCACAAGCACTTTATAACTCCAGCTCCCGGAGATACGATGCTCCTTCGGGCCTTTTTGAGCACCTGTACACTCACGCAGGCATGCACATAAACAAACAGTTACACAGATACATTCTTTTAGAAAAATAAAAATCCAAACTATCATCTCAGTGAGATAGTAGTGATTTCCCAAATCACCTACAATAAATGTTTCCTAAAGACCAAAAAAGAAAATCAAAACTTAAAAGATAGGCAGGCCTTGTATCTTTAGTCCCAGCACATGAAAGGCAGAGGCAGGTGAATCTCAGAGTTCAAGGCCAGCCTGGTCTACAGAGCAAGTTCTGGGTCAGCCAGGGCTATACAGAAACCCTGTCTCAAAAATCAAACAAACAAAAAAAATTAAAGGTCAATCCTCTGGGAAATATGTATTTACATTTCACTGATTTTTTTCTTAAGTGCTTCAAGGTCTGTGAGATTGCTCAGTGGCAGAGGAGCTTGCCTGAAAACCTGACAACCTGAGTTTGATCTCTGGATCCCACACGGAGGTAGGGGAAAATGACTCCCATGAGTTGTTCTCTGAACTCCACAAACTCTCTGTGGCTTGTACACACACACCTGCACACATACAAACACTAAACTACATAAAATGCAAGAGTGCTCTGTGTCCCAGAGTTAACTCACCTTCCCGCCCAAAGGGAAGGTCATGATAAGCCCTTAATCCATTTATATTAAAAGTGAGTAAAAGACCCACACACTGTAGTGCACACCTCTAATTCAGGACTCAGTATACTGAGGGAAAACTGTGGGTTTGAAGCTAGGCTGGACTATGTAGTGAGATCCTGCCCCTCCCCCCAAAACAAAACAACAACAACAACAAGCCCAAGAAACTGGCCTTTTCAAACTGACCAACAGATAAGGGAAGTGACACCTTCCCATGTGTGCACACAGTGACTAGGGAGCCCAAGTGGCAATGTGACCAAAGTTGAAAAAGGCAGGAGCCACCCTCACCACAGGAAACTCACCGTGCTCCATCACAAGATCGTCTGCCACACCAGGAGTGGCGTCTACCAGCTTGCCAAGAAGAGTCGTGGTGGCCAGGCTGCGTCCCATGGACGGCAGGTTACGCAGCTACAGAAAATAAGCGGGTGCCCAGTCAGACGCACAGCTGACCTCTCTCCCATGCAGACCTTGCCCTACCCAGGGAGCACCTGTTATACACGTCTGTCACCACAGGTAGCTTTTGCTGAGTCTCCGTCTCCTGCTTTCACCTGGGAACGTCTGGGGAAAGGGACCAAGCCAGATTCCTCTCTACATCCTCAGTTCCTAGCTTAGTGCATGACTGTCACACTGTGTTAACATTAGCACATTCTGATTGGGGTGTGGCTTGGTGGTTGAGCACTTGCCTAGCATGTTTGAGATCCCGTGTTCAATCTACACACACACACACACACAGAACATGTTTTGCCTCCCTTAGAACCAAACACTGGAGGATAAAGGTTGGAAACTTCATAAAGATAAAACGCTGACTATAAATGTATAAACATACATATTTTAGCTACCACTATTGAATATTCTATTAGCGTTTTGTGGATGTAGTACTTGGGATTGAACACAAGGTCTCACTCTGCCACTGAACTATACCCTTAGCATGGTGAATGAATGTCACATGGTTTAGTAAACTTAATTTTGCTAATATGATAGATGTGAATCTTTTCGTTGTTTGGTTTTTCAGATCTCATCTTGCCCAGGCTAGCCCAAATCCTCTACATAGCCGAGGCTGGCCTAAATCCTCTACATAGCCGAGGCTGGGGACTATAGGTTGTACCACCATGCTCAGTGCTTACTGTCACGATCTCTGTGTGACAAGAACTACAGTTTGTGATTTACAGGAAGAGTGATCTTCTCTACTGCATAGACTCTTCCAGTGGAAAATAAGAGACCCACTCTCTTATGTTTGTGGACGAGCCTGGATAAGGTATCACACATCGGCCAGGCCTGGCACTGCAGGCCTTTAATCCCAGCACTCAGGAGGCAGAGGTGTGGGATCTCTGAGTCCAAGGCCAGCCTAGTCTACTAGTAAGATCCTGCCTCAAAAAAAGGGGAGAGGGGCTGGAGAGATGGCTCAGTGGTTATGACCTTAGGCTGCTCTTCCAAAAGAACCCTGTTTGTTTCCCAGCACCCACATGCAGCTCACAACCATCTATAACTCCAGCTCCAAGGGGATCCAACACTATCCTCTGGCCTCTGAGGGCACCAGGCGTGCATGCTGTACACAGACGTACATGCAGACAAAACACCCACATGCATAATTTAATTTAAACTTAAAAAGATGTTTCATAAAAGCTAGGTAAAATGCTAGTATTTGAAAAGTTGAGGCAGGATATTCAAAAGCTCAGTGCCTGGACTATGTATGGAGGCCCTATCTCAAAACAGGAAAAAAAAAAGAAAAAGAAAAAGGCATTGCATGCAAACAACCTCATAGTGTGTACTATAGAGCAAGTGATCACTAAAGGTTAATGGCATCATCGTGATGAATATCAATATAATCAGATATTAGTCTGTTAATCACATATAAAATAATTATATGACAATTTAAACACAATATATAATTAAATATTGCTTTTAATTACATTAAGGTGAACATTTGTCTTCCTTAATAAATATAATAAAATAAATAAAAAGTGATCTTTGGGCTGGAGAGATGGCTTGGCAGTTAAGAGCACTGACTGCTCTTCCAGAGGTCCTGAGTTCAATTCCCAGCACCCACATGGTGGGTCACGACCATGTGTAATGTGTCCGGTGCCCTCTGCTGGCCTGCAAACACACATGCAGCAGAGCACTCATATTAAATAAATAATTTTTTTTTTTTTAAAAAGCAATCCTAAGCTGGGCAGGGGGTATGCACCTTTGGTCCCACACTCAAGAGGCAGAGGCAGGCAGATCTCCATGAGTTCTAGGCCAGTTAAGGCTACATGATGAGATCCTGTCTCCAACACAAGAAGTGGTTCTTATATTACTCCTCAATCTTAAACATAATACAGAAGACATGGTTTAACTGGCTTTTAGCATAATAAAGAAAGCATGTCATACACACGGTCCAAGATTCACTTCAGATACTGATACCAAGTCATACACACAACTCAAAACCAAGTGAAAATACCAAATTCAGACACAGAATCTATCTCCTGGACAAACTCATCAAAGAAATATGTGCTGTGTCTAGGAAGTTTCCAAGAATGGGTCATGGGATAGCTACACGGGAATACAAGGCTTTGTGCATAGAAGTAGAACTCCAAAAGTGGACATTGTGCAGTACACAGTGCACTGGAGCCCCAGGCCAATACTCTGGTTCTGCCACCACCAACAGGACCTTAGACAAAGCTCTAGAGCTTAATTTTCCATCTACGCAAAGAGGACCAGCTTAGCTCTGACAGAATCTGGGGACTCTGAGGGGTCCCAGGACCCCACAGCTATATGCTCACCTCTCTGTGGCACTCATTCATTAGGCATTGGATGGTCTGTTCCATATTCGGCTGAGTCGTGAGCTGGATAAGGACTGGAGAGACGCAGCAGCATTACAACCCAGAAGACGACCGCACACCCGCAATTCAGCATCACAGCCCGCCTTCTCAAACTACGGGCATGGCAATAATTTGCTTGTTGCAAATAGTATCAGTTTTCCCCTCTCTCTCATTCAACTGCATGTGCCGTTTTCATCACTTTGTGTTAGCAGTTCCCGCCTCAGGCGGCACCCGAGAATCACCAAGGCTTAAAGAGTTTTACAAACCCACTAATACGAAACTGAGGCATAGTTATGCAGAAATAGCTGCTTACCATTCATGAGGTCCTGGATTCAAGCCCCAAGACCAAGGAGGAAGAGGAGGAAGAGGAAGACGAAGAGGAAGGAGGAGGAGGAGGAGAAAAATGTTAACATTCCAAGTCCCATTCTAGACCAATTAAATAAGAGTCTCCAAGCCTGAGTATCGTTATTTTGTATTTATATATTGTTTGCTCTGAGACAAGGTCTGATGTAGTCCAGGCTGGCCTCGAACCCATTATGTAACCGAGTTTGATCTTGAACCCTTGGTCTGCCAGCCTCTACCTCCCCACATTCTGGGATTAGAGGCATGCATTGCCACATCTGGCCACACGTACTTTATGTGAACAATTCTTACATATGAACCAATGTAAGCCTGTATATGTATATCAAAATTTATTTAAATTTTCTAATACATGTATATATATGTGTACTTATATATGTTTGCATTTTAAAACACTTTATATATTTGTGTATGTGGAGTATGTGTACATGTGCACATGTAGGTCAGCCTTTGACAGTCAGTTCTCTTCCTCCAGTATGTGAGTCCTAGGAACTGAACTCGGGTTCTTAGACTTTGAGGGCACCTGGCCTTATTCCCTGGGACATCTCACTGGCCCCCCCAAAACATTCTTCTTAATATAAAATGTGAGTATATTGCTGAAGTTTCCTTGTAAAGCTACTATGAAGACAGGGTTAAAATCTACTTTGTATTACCTGCTTTTTTCCTTCCTCAGAGTTTGCTCCTTTATGTTTGAGAAAATTTTATTAGTTTACTACATAGTTTATGTATTTATATATTCTTACTTATTTTACATTATTATATACAATAGAGCATATATTATTTATTATACATACTATTTATATAATTATAATTATCTTAAAATAATTATAAGTTGAGTTCCTGTGATTATTATTATTATTATTATTATTATTTGGTTTTTTGGATTTGGTTTTTTCAAGACAGGGTTTCTCTGTATATCCCTGGCTGGCCTCGAACTCAGAAATCCACCTGCCTCTGCCTCCCAAGTGCTGGGATCACAGGTGTGTGCCACCACCGCCCGGCTTCCTGTGCTCACTATCAACATACTATCTCTCAGCTTCAAATCTGTTTTGCTGCACAATTATTGAGATGTTTCTGCTACCATTTTTGAGAAGTACAGACTGGTTAGAAAGGCTGCCATATAGATTTCCAGCCATTGCTGGAGTGTGCGACCACTGTTGGAATAAAGGAACAGTCTAAAGCAGCTCTGCTAAGGCCAGAGAGCAGCCGGAAGCAAGCAGAAGCCAGGGAAAAGCAAGCCCGCCTTGTACCGGTTAACCTCCTCTAGTGCTCCCGAGATATTCCCGGGGCTCGGACACCATCTGGCCATTACACTGGCACCAGCTAAAAGTGAGTCAGGGCAAGGGTGGCCATGAGTGAATACTCCCAGTAAGGCTAGGAATGTGGCATGTTGGTAAAATGCTTGCCCAGTGTACGTGAAGCCCTAGGTACAGTTTTCAGGATCCCATAAAACTTGGTGTGGTGATAATCCCTGTAATCCCAGCACGGGGTGGGATCAGAAGTTCAAAGTCATCCTCAGCCATAAGAGTTCAAGGCTGGGCTAGAGAGATGGCTCAGCAGGTAAGAGTACTGACTGCTCTTCCCGAGGTCCTGAGTTCAATTCCCAGCAACTACATGGTGGCTCACAACTACCTGTAATGAGATCTGATGCCCTCTTCTGGGGTGTCTGAAGACAGCTACAGTGTACTAAAATAAATAAATCTTTTTTTAAAGAGTTCAAGGCCAGTGAGGTCTTCACAAGACCCTGTTTCAAAAAAAAAAAAAAAAGGAAGAAAGGAAAGGAGGAAACAAGAGAGAGAGAATAAAAAGGAAGGAAGGAAGAATAAAAAAGAAAGGAAGAAAGAATTAATAAGGAAGGAAGGGGAAAGGAAGGAAGGAGGAAGGAAGAAACTTCCTCCAGAAATCAGAACTTCAAGTAATGTATTTATACAGATATATAGAATGTGCCTGGACAGACATGGTCAGAAATAGACCCTGATCACATTGATTTATGGGACGTTCACAAACTTGGGAAAGATAAAGTAAGTAAGTCAGGTGAAAACCAAGCGGTGGGGGTCAGGGGAACCTTTCAGAACGGGCATGAGATTTGTGTTTCATGTGAACGCTTCCCGAGGAGCATCTGCTACAAGGAGGTTGAACACCCGAGGGGACGGAATGGTGTGCGTGCGTGGGTATCTACCCTCCCCTTTTCTGATCCCCCTGGGGTTCGTTTAATAGACACATTGGCAGCGTGGCTGTGGTGGAAGACTTGGAGGCTGTGCATGGGATGAACACGGGCTTCTCCTGAAGGTTGAACTAATTACTGTTAGGACAGAATGCCTAACCTGCCGACAGCAGGAGCATCTCCATGAGTAAAGGCCAGCCATGGCTATGTAGAGAGACCCTGTCTCAGAAAACCCACATACATACATACATGCATACACACATGCATACATACATATATACATGCATGCATACATAACCACATACATGCATGCATACATAACCACATACATGCCTGTGTGCATACATACATGCATACATGCACACATGCATGCATGCACACATACATGCATGCATGCACACACACACACATGCATGCACACATACATGCATACACACATGCATGCATACACACATACATGCATACACACATACATGCATATACACATACACATATGCATACACACATACATGCATACATACAGGGTGACGAAGCAATTAAGAGCTCTTACTACTCTTCCAGAGAACCAAAGGCTGATTAGGACCAACACTGGGGAACTCATGACCATCTATAACTCCAGCTCCTGGAAGCATATGGTACATACAAAGTTTCAAAACTAGAAAAACTTAATCTTAGAAGAAATTTATATGATATATGATATTTGAAAATAATTGTGTTGCTGAATTATTTTATTGTTGGTTTGAGTTTTTTTTAATGTATATGAGTAACTGATTGCATGTATGTAATATGTACCACATGTATGCCTAGTGCCTGCAGAGGTCAGATCTTAGAAGCCACTGGATTCTCTAGAACTGGAATTGTGGAGGGTTGTGAGTCACTAATAGGTGCTGGAGCCGAACTCAAGTTCTCTGCATGGGCAATACATGCACTTAATCCCTAAGTCATCTCTCCAGCCCAGTTTTTTGTTTGTTTGTTGGCTTGAAACTTGGTAGGTAGCCAAGACTGGCCTTAAACTGCTGGTACTTCTGCCTCCACCTCCCAAGTTCTGAGATTGTAGCCGTGAACCACCACTCATGGCTCAAAAATAAAGTGTTTGTTGACAACACCTTGTTTGTTTCTTTCTTTCTAAAGATTTATTTATTTACTTATTTTGTATATGAGTTCACTGTAGCTATCTTCAGACACACCAGGAGAGGGCATCAGATCCTATCATGGATGGTTGTGAGCCACCATGTGGATGCTGGGATTTGAACTCAGGACCTCTGGAAGAGCAGTCAGTGCTCTTAACCTCTGAGCCATCCATCTCTCCAGGCATCTTTCTTTCCTTTTTTAAAGACAGGGTCTCTCTATGTATTCCTGGCTTTCCTGGAACTCAATATGTAGACCAGACTGGCCTCAAACTCACAGGAATCCTCCTGCCTCTGCCACAGAATGCTGGGACTCATGGCCTGCACCTCTATGCCCAGCACATCACCCACTCCTCTGTAACAGCACTCATCGACCCCACCCCCAACTTACCAGCCAATCTCCTCTACAGACTGGGTCACATCCTAGCATCTGTACCCCTAACGCTTAGTCCTGAACGCATTGAGTTCCTTCCTAAGGACGTCCTTTCTAAGACGACAATTTCAGGAAAGCCTCGGTAGCCAGGGCTACAATTCAGGCCGCTAGTCCCCAGTTTGAATGGTAGGTGCATACAGCTTCCGCAGGAACAGCTTACCTTCAATGCAGAGGTCTGCCACACTCCCATCTTCCACACTGTTCAACAGTCCTTGGAGCAGAGAGAGGCAAGAAGAGGGTCTTTAACAGTGCAGTGTGAATACATACACTTATACAAAGGCAATTACCATTCTAAAACCAGCAGTTCTAAACAATGCCCTTCCTTGCTCAAGTCTACTCTCAACAACTCCTAGAGTTCTCAAATGTCCAGTCTGACTTTTAAATGATGATAGTCCGAGTTCACAGCAAACAGACTGTTTGCTCTGGCGTCAGTGACACATGTAAGGTTAAAAAGAACACATGTTGGCAATCTTGGTTTTCTCCCGAGGTCATCCTAGCTCTCATCCGTCAGCAGCTGATAAGCCTGGGGAGCCTCCACACAGGGAAGCACTCAAAGACTGTTATCCATCCTAGGACACTACACTGTGATCAAAAGAAGGAACCACCTCAGTTCATACGTGAAGAAACTAAGGAAGAAGGAAAATGACTTGACCAGCCAACTCCATTCCGGGCCTCTCATCCTGAGCCTGATCTCAACTGTCCAAGAGGAATGACCCACTTTCCACATGTATCTTTCCACTTTCACAAGCCTCTTAGATCTGATAAGGACAGTTACCATAAAATGATTCATGTAGCTTAGAAAGGGGGGGGGGGTCCATATCGCTATGATTTTAACAAAACAACTTGTTGGTAAATCACCACGGTGATACAAGACGTCTAAGTCGTCTTTCCAGGTCCTCCCAGGTTACACAGTCCGTGCCAGTCTTCCCCTTGAATCTCACCAAAAAGCACGCGTACAAAATGGATGCAGACTCTCTGGTCCCGAGCTACCAGCTGAGTGACCAAGGAGGGGTGCCTCACCAGGGCTTCTTGGAAGCAGAACACCACATGTTTCTTGCGCACCAGCTTTGAGTGAAGGAAGAGAAATATTCATTAGTAACCAAGGCATGGTCACGCTGAACCCAAACAACTCTAATTCCCAAATATAACAAGAGTACTACAGCAGTCACTTAAATGGTGAGAGAGCCGTCCTCCCTGTACGGAGGAGGGACACCATTTACACTAGGACATTTGTACACGTGTGCAGAAGAATACAGAAACTGATGTCTCTATCTTACATTACATAGCACTTTATTTACCACTCTTCTTCACCAGTACAATCGGAGGAGGGACATTCTTTTTTGTCTCATGTAGCCCAGGCTGGCCTCAAACTCACTATGTAGCTGAAGCTGGCTTTGAATTACTCACCCTGCCCCTATCTCCCTAAGTGTGTGCCACCAACACATTTCAGCCCAAGAAGCTGACAATACAATCAAAACCAGGTATTATCCCCATTTTATGGATGAGAAAAACAGAGGCTCAGAGAATTTCCCAGGGTCTCAAATCCAAGGTCTCTAAACAGGCATCGACTAAGGTCAGTGCTCCTTCCATTTCAACGGTCTGGGGAAATGCTATTGAGAACCCTTCATGAGCCTCAGCCGTAGGCAGAGAAAACACATTCTTCCATTCAGTGTAAGCATAGACCCTCACACTGGTCAGTTTCCAGTACAATTCCTGCAAAAATGTTCAAGACAAAATCAGATCAAAAAACGAGAAGGGAACACTGGGCATGGTGATGCGAGCCTCTAATCCCAGCATTTGGGGCAGAGGCAGGTGGATCTCTGTGAGGCCAAGCCTACCCTGGGATATCTAGTGAGATCTCCACACAAGCAACTCTGCTCAGGCAAAAGTAGCGCAGTCTTGCCAGGAACCTCTGCCAGTCATTCCTGACATCACAAAGATCAAAAACAACCCCTCCATTTTTTTTTTCCACTAGAGCTAAAAGGGGACTGGAGTGGAGCCGCTGAGCTTGGAGCTCAATTCCTAGAGATGGAGGAGAGAGCAAACAGAGGGGCTGGCGGGGAGCTCTTCTAGACTTTGCACCTAGGGACAGGCTCACTAGAGACTGGCAGGCTGCGAGCAGAGCCCGCTGGAGGAAGGTCACCATGGGCGAAGAGGGTAGGGCGTAGGGTGGCAGGGGAGACTGAAGATGGGGGACAGTGGGGGTGGGGGTGGGGAGCAATGGCCGCGTGGATGGGGAGAAGGGCGAGCCTGAGGAAGCGGGTCGGGTTTGGGTTTCATTTCAGGGAAAGTGTGCCTGGTTCTGAGAAGCTGGCTTGCTGAGGAGGGTGAGGGGAACGGCCGCGCCAGGTCCTTAGAGGGGGAGGGAGAGTTTGGGTCGCACCGACACGCTGGGCTCGGGCAGCAGCTCCAAGGCGCAGGCCAGGCAGACGTGAGGGGACACGGGCAGCAACCAGCGCGGATCGTGCCGGTGATGGGTCCTCTCCAGTAGCAGCACCGCTTCTTCATCTCTCCCAAACGCGAGATGGTCAGCAGCCGCCATCTGCTCGCTCCCGCTCTGCAGAGCAAGTTTTCCCGCGCCGCTTCTGCTACGCAAGCGCAGTCGGAAGAGCGCACCGAGCGCACGTGGAGGAGCTCGTGTCTCCTGCGCCCGACGCTGCAGGCA
Organism: Apodemus sylvaticus; assembly: GCF_947179515.1. NCBI lineage: Eukaryota > Metazoa > Chordata > Mammalia > Rodentia > Muridae > Apodemus > Apodemus sylvaticus. The sequence goes on along the minus strand of NC_067488.1, from coordinate 50,786,166 downwards.
GCGGGCGATCAGCCACTGCAGGGGCGGGGGTTGTAGGCTAGGACTGTGGATTGTGTGTAACTAAACCCAAAAGGACTGTGCGTAGACATCAGGAATCTGTGCTCAACACATTTATAAAGTAACTGTCAGGTTTGGTAAAGGAAGGAAAGAAAATGCACCATCATTCCTGGCTCTGTGATTGTTTTGTTTTGTTTTTAAATAACTCCTTGATTCCAGTTGATACTGCCTATATGCGGTATGGGGCCATCCACTAGAGAATGCTTGACCTATCAGGAACTATACCTTAAAACTGACTTTCCTCTCCCACAGAAGCTATCAAGTGCCTATAGCCCCTCAGGGGTAGAGGGGTCCATGAACCCCTTCCCACTCCATGCTGGCTTGATCTTTCACAGGTCTTTTTTTTTTTTTAAGATTTATTTATTATGGTCTTGTTGGAGTAGGTGTGTCAAGTGGCTGGGGGCTTTAAGACCTTCATCCTAGCTGTCTGGAAGCCAGTATTCTGCTAGCAGTCTTCAGAAGAAGATGTAGAACTCTCAGCTCCCCCTGCACGATGCCTGCCTGGATGCTGCCATGTCCTGCCTTGATGATAATGGACTGAACCTCTGAATCTGTAAGCCAGCCCCAATTAAATGTCCTCTATAAGATTTGCATTGGTCATGGTGTCTGTTCACAGCAGTAAACCCCTAATTAAGACTGTGTCATGAAGAACACTACCCCACCCTCCAAACATCTGGGATTGGGTATCCTGGTTCAATCAGAATTAGTTTGGGAATGGGGCAAGACAAGGGCATGAGAAAACAAACTGCTGTGTAACTATCACGAGGTGTTGGGAGCCCAGGGGAAGGGGACGGGAAGGGAAGACTTGGTTAGTAGATGAGACTGGAATGCCTTACGTTCTGATAATCATAACTACAGGGTAGAAGCAGCGTCTACGCAGTCCACAGAGTACCCAAATCCCCAAAGAGGACAGTCAGACAACATACCAAAGGAACCTGCAGTCCTATGGGATTCAAATAACCGATTTTATTAGAGGCTCTGAGACTAAGCAGGTCACTCTCCTGTCTTCTCTGACATGGTCTAAGGTCTCCAGGCCTGTGGCCTACTTTTTAAGGCTGTACTGTCTGAGAAAATATCTCAAGTGCCTCATAAAACCAAACTTTTGTGAGACGGCTGGATTTGGTGGCGCCCCCTTGGAACTCCCAGGTGTCTCTTGTTCCTGGTAGCGCTCTACCTCAGGAACAGTGACTCCTGTACAAGAATGCCCTGGTGGCGCAAGGTCCTTCTCCAAAGCAGTGGGGGATCTGCTGTTGTCCTCCTGCGTGTATGGAGCCCCCACTTTGTTAAGTGGGGTAGGATTCCTCAGGCTGAGAAAGGGGGTTGCGTGCTGGGGCTTAGCCAGCTGTGTCGACGACCATGACATCTTGTTCCAGATGGTCATGCTCAGCCTGGCTGCAGCAGAGTGGATTCCCCCTTTGAAGCCGGAGGTATGCGCAGAACAGGCTCGGTTTTTGTCCTCTGAGGGTCCCACGCTTTCACTTCTTCCGCATGAGGGCTGTTGACACTTGGCAGTGGGGAGCTCAGAGGCTTCCCTTGGTTTGCATTCCTTCTTCCCGTGGTCGTAGCCTTCTGGACAGGATGAGGCCCTCGCTCTGCTGGAAGTCTTCGCTTCCACATGGGAGGCCGCTCCAGACCTAACCATTTTTCTGCTTCTGCTGTCCTCAGTGGAAGACTCTGGGACTGCTCCTGGGTTATGCCAGCTCCTAGATTCCACCGGGGGCCTGGGATTCCGGGGAGCAGGGATCTTGGCCTTCGGCGCCTCTTCCTGGATCTGTGGCTCTCTTGCTCCCCCTGGTGGTCGAATTCTCCTGGGTTTCTTAGGTGGAACAGAGCTGCCCATTGGCTCCGCCTTCGTTGGTCTACGCTTCTCCAGAGCATGGACTTGGGTACAAAGTCTAGAGCACTTTTTTTCAAGAACTGGACGGCTTTGAGACCTGGCTTGAGGCTCGAGGCCTAACAGGGATGCCTGGGACTCACAAGGTTGTTCCTGCTGCCGTTGGCGTTCCTGGTCTGTGCGTAATCCAGGCAGCCTCACCCCGGCCCTCGGCAATGAGCAGGATTCTAAGAAGTGAAAAAGCAAGTAAGACTCCAGAATTCGTCGAGGGAGGCCCCACCTCAGGTGTGCAATCCTCCTCTTCATGAGGGATTCCAGGAGCAGGTGTTTGCTCTTCTTGAGGGCTGGCCATTTGTGGAGGGTGGTGAGAGCAACTGGCAGGCCCGCTAGAGCTGGGGCAGCTTGGGAGACTTGGGGACATAGGAGAGCGGGGAAGACAGAGGATGCCTGTGACTGTGGGTAGGGGCCCTCGAAGGTCGGGCTGGACGCCTTTCCTGGGTCCACCCTTTTGTCCCTTTCTTGTCTTCTTTGAGATCCAGGTTGGGCCCTCTGGGCTCTTTCACTGACGTCACGTCTGTGCTTCCGGGCAGGGGCTGTGCCCTGGCTACTTAGATGTTTTTCAGAACAGGGAGAAGAGGCTACACCATTTCCAGCCATTGGTTGCTTGTGCCTAGGGGTTCCACATCCGGAAGTGGGAGAAGCCGCCTGAGCCGAGCTGAACTTCCGGCTTGTGGGCCCCTCCCTCCCAGCAGAGTCATTTGGGGGACTGGGCCTGACAATGTCCTTCCTGCTGACCAGGCTCTTGTCTGCTCTCCTGGATGGATCAGACAGTTTAGGGTCCTTAGCTCCGCGTTTTCTCTGGACCCCAACATCCTGAATTTCTGTAGCAGTATCACTGCGCACGCTCTGGATTGGTTGCTTCTGTGTCTGAATCTTTTCATCGGTCTCACAGTCAGACTGTCTCTGGTCCTCTCCCACAGAGGCTTGGGTCTCTGAGCCATCATCTCCTGTGAAACTTACTGGGTTTCTCTTCCCTTGCTTTTGAATCTCTGCATCATTCCCATCTCTAAAATTCTCCTGGTTCTTCCGCTCTAACTGGTAGGTCTTTCCATCACCTTCACCTCGCCTCTGATCCTCTCTCCTGGGTCCCTGCATCTCTCTCAAGTTTTTCTTCTCCGATGCCCCATTTTCTGAAGTGTTCTCTCCCTCAGCCTGTTCGCAGCTCCCTCCAGCTTCAGACGACTGTCCCCGGTTCTTGCTCTCAGGTCTCTGGGTCTTTCCATCATCATCTCCAGGTTCTCGCTGGTTTCTCTGCTCTGGGACCTGAGATTCCTCTGCTCCATCCTCGCTCCCCACCTCCTTCTGGTTCTCTAACTCTGATGAGGGAGTGTTTGTACCCACATCAGCTGACCGGCTCCGGCTTGCTTCCACGGCTGCCTTGAGCTCTATCCCTTCCTCCCCTCTGCCTCCTCTCATGATTTTCATCCCTTCAGTGCCCTCCTCACCCTCACCCTCCTCAGCTTCCCCGCACCCTGACGGGTGAGTCGGATCACCTTTCTTACGTGTTAGCTCCACCCAGTTCTCCGCCTCAATTGTCTGGTTATTTATACAATCATTGCCTCTAACCTTTTTCTGAATCTTCCATTTTGGTCCGAGAATCATTTTATGGGACTCATTTTCCAACTGACCCTGATCTTCTTCCCCAGGTTTCTGGGTCTGTGCTTCGTCTGGGCCGTTAACCCCTCTCGGGTTTCTCTTCCCTTGTACCAGAGCATCCGTTCCATTTTCCTGTCCAGTCGTTTCCTCAGCCTGGCTCGGTACTGTGTAAGCCTCCATGTCAGGTTCACTGGATTGAGCCTGCTCCTCGGCCTCAGGTGTCACCTGATTTGCTGCATCAGCAACTCCACCTTCTCCTCGGTCACCTTCCAGTGATGGGATGTCGCCTCTGACCTGGCTCTGGTCTCCCCAGCATGGTATCATGAGTCTTCTGTCCGATGCAATCAGCCCGAGCCTCTCGCTGCCCCACCATGGTGCCTGGATCACCACCCAGTCCTCTTCTCTTACCTCCCTGAGGGTCTTCATCCCCAGGTCAGCTTCCTGTCTGGACGGATTCTGGTCCTCTCCCTTAGATGCTTGGGTCTCACTGCTGCTCTCCCCTCCAGGCTCCCCAGCTGGAGGCTCGACCTCATCCTTAGTTCTAATGCATCCCTGTTTCTCCCACCCCAGTGCCTGGGTCTCTTTGTTGTCCTGTTGTTTGAATTCTCCCAGCTTCTCCCTTCCAGATGTCTGGATTTTCAGACCATCCTCGCTTCCGATCTGGTCCTGGTCCCTTCCTTCCTCTGCCTCTGTTTCTGTGCCACTGTGACCTCCAATTTGGTCTTGCGTCCTCCCCTTTAACATTTGGAGATTCTCTGCAGCCATACTTCCCATCCAGTCCTGAGTTTCCAATCCTTGGGCCTTGACCTCTGCTTCTTCCTTCCCTCTGGCTTCTCCCTCCTTCTCCCCCAGTGCTGGAGTCTCCACAGCATCCTCCTGCTCAGCCCACTCTGGTGTCTGAGTTGCTATGTCAGTTTTACATCTGAACTGTTCTTGGTTCTCTTCCGTATGATCCTGGGAAGGTTTGTCATCCCCAGGCTCCCTCTGGTCTTTCCTCTCTAGTTTCTCACTTTGTTCTCTGTCTGTAACCCTCCCCTGATCTTGCCCCTCCCACTCAGGCACTGAGATCTCACTATCAGTTCCCTTTCTTTCCTGCCTCTGGTTTCTGTACCCCAGGGCTTTAGCCTCTCCATCCTCCTCTACTCCAGAGTCTATTGGGAGGAAGGCTCCAGATGCTCGCACTTCCTGGGACTCCTCCCGTCTGCTCTTTCTCTTGTTTAGATATCGCAGAGTGGCCTCCTCGCTGTATTCTCTGCCTACTGTCTCGGTTTTACAACATGGTACTAAGGGAAATTGTAGGCTCTCCAAACACTCTTTGATGGGTGTTTCCAATTGTTGGTTAAGAGGATCAGGCAGAAACTCTCTGAGGCAGAAGTTCGAACTCTGAGCAGGAGGGACGTTTGGAAGAGAGAAGGCTAAAGCTGTGGAGGTGTACCTCAGGCTGACAGGCTCCACTGGCACCAACTTATGTGAAGGAGCCAACAGCTGCTCCATTCGTTGACATATGGCCAGAGAAGGGTGGGCCTGACTATCCCTGAGGTACCAGGGTAACTGCCATGCTTCCCAAGAATCATCCTGAGGGAGAAGACAAGTGCTTGAAAAGGAAGAGGTACAAAAAATGGGCTCTGTGGAGGTGTGGACATCCCAAGGCAGGTCTTGGCATGGCTTCTGGGGAGACAGCAGGTACTGGGGGTCCCACTGTTGTCTAACACTCTTCCGGTACTCCCATCTCCGCTTCTGTAGCCACTGTTGGATGTGAACATCCAGGGCCCGGTTATTTCCATGGGTAAAGAATTCAGGACTCATCCCAAAGAAAGTGTCCTGGGTGGCAGACAGCACTCTCCGTCTCTGTGGTGGCATCTGTGAAGTAAATAAGAGCTGAAAAGCAGAGTTCTGCACACAGTCTATCTCCTACACTTCCCACAGATATGACCAAGTGTCTCACTCTCCCTTAGCACAGGTGGAGGTGCCTGTGCTAAGAAAAGGGGTCACCCCTGTCTTAGTCGGGGTTTGTATTCCTGAACAATCATCATGACCAAGAAGCAAGTAGGGGGGAGGAAAGGGTTTATTCAGCTTACACTTCCCCACTGCTATTCATCGCTAAAAGAAGTCAGGACTGGAACTCAAGCAGGTCAGGAAGCAGGAGCTGATGCAGAGGTCGTCGAGGGATGTTTCTTACTGGCTTGCTTCCCCTGGCTTGCTCAGCCTGCTCTCTTATAGAGCCCAGGACTACCAGCCCAGAGATGGCACCACCCACCAGTCGCCCCCTCCCCCATCCCTAACTGAGAAAATGCCTTACAGCTGGATCTCATGGAGGCACTTCCTCAACTGAAACTCCTTTCTCTGTGATAACTCCAGCCTGTGTCAAGTTGACACACAAAACCAGACAGTACACTGCTCCCCTAAGCAAATGTTATTCATTCCCTCCAGAAATCCTGAGGAGCTGCTCTGAGCCTGGGACTGTTCTGTGTCCTGGGTACCAATGTGAACAAGACAAAGCCCCTGCAGGGAGCTCTGTTGTAGACATACAGCAGGTAACCAAATGTATATCAACTGGGCTGAGGATGTAGCTTAATTAATAAAGTGTTTGCCTAGCATGGAAACAATCCACTCCAGTAATTTCTGCACTCAGAAAGTAGACAGAGGAGGATCAGAAGCGCAAGGTCCTCCTTGACTACACAGCAAGTTAGAGGCTAGCCTAGGCTATAGGAAACCTGATCTTAAATACTACAAAATCCTTGTAAGTACCCTCAAAAGCATTTGAATGGAAATGATTGCAAATGAAGAACTGGAGTTAACTCCACTGCACAAGAGAGTCAAGGAAAGTCAGAGGAGGTGATCTGTGTCTGGAGAAATGAATAAAGTGAGGGGCAGGCCAGGTGACAGGAGTGTCATAGGCAGAGGAGACATTCAGTATGAAGACTCTAAGAACAGACCAACCAAGACTATGTCCACAGGAACAGCAAGGATACCCAGGTAAGAGCTTGACACTGTTCAATGCATAGCATGACATCTACCTTGTGGAGGCCCAGGACTCTCTACTCCCATCCTTAAAAACAGAGAGGAGGAGGAGGAGGAGGAGGAGGAGGAGGAGTGCTCATATGATCAGAATGGAGCCAGGAACAAGAGTGGAAGACTAGGTCTGAGAGAAATACATGCTAAATCCTATCAGACCTTGGAATTGAGGCAGGAGATTTGGCAGGGAGTGGGCTCCCAGAAGCCACTACATGGGCGTATGCAGCAAAGAGCTTTAATCGGTTCTTAAAGTCTTCCTGGCTCACAAGCACAGTTTGACTTAAACTCTGTATAGAATACTTGCCAGATGATTTCACATAGGTCTACTGATTTCACATAGGTCTATTGACTTCCCGTAGGTCTACTGATTTCATGTAGGTCTACTGATTTCATGTAGGCCTGTGACTATGAAATCATCCATGAATGCACACCTTGGGGCTTTGGGGGATTGTTTTCACTGCTGGGATTTGAAAACAGAGCCTTCTAGTGCTTGGGTTTCAATCTGGGTATTTGAGGGCTGGTTCTTCGTTGGTTGGTTGGTTGGTTAGTTAGTGAATGTGGAGCTGGGGGGCAGGGTCTGGGTCTCATTCTAGTGCTTCTCCTGAGCGGGGCTCTGAGGCCCAGGTGCTGAGATTACAGATAGAAGCCACCATAGCCACCCAGGTTTCTTATTTCTTTTTCTTTCTTTTTTTTTTTTTTTAACAGGGTCTATGTAGCACTGGCTGTCCTGGAATATATTATATAGACTAAGCTGTCCTTAAACTCAGAGATCTGCCTGCCTCTGCCTCTTGGAATTAAAGGGGTGCATCCCACACACAGCCTTATGCCCAACACTGCTTACTTGATGCTCTGTGGTTCTTTAACTTTCCATTTATTTATTTATTTGTTTGTTTGTTTGTTTTTGGCTTTTTGAGACAGGGTTTCTCAGTGTCTGACTGCCCTGTAGTCAGGAACTCACTCTGTAGACCAGGCTGGCCTCGAACTCAGAAATTCGCCTCCCTCTGCCTCCCAAGTGCTGGGATTAAAGGCATTCACCACCACTGCCTGGCTCTTTTATATCTTTTGAAACAGAGTTATCTAGCCCCGGCTGGCTAGGAACTAGATATGTTGACCAGGATGGCTTCAAACAAGGGACAATCTCCCCGCCTCCGCTTCCTGAATGTTGGGATTACAAGCTTGCACCACCCGTGTCCTTCTTTTTCTGTACATAATTTGTGTGTGTGTGTGTGTGTGTGTGCATGTGCACAAAGCCTATGTGTACATTATATTCCACAAGCCTGTGTGTACATACTATGGCATAGGTATGGGGATCAAAGGACAATTTGGGAATTTTTCTTTCTACCATGTGGGTTTGGGGGATGAAAGTCAGGTCATCAGGCTTGGCAGCCATCAGTCTTACCCACTGAGCCATCTTGACAGCCTCTGGTGCTGATTCTTAATCTGGGTGCTCCACAGGGGTGTGCTTGTAAAAGTTTACTGACTTATACACTTGTAATTTGTGTGTACCTCTTATACTTTTTAAAAGGAAAAGAGCCGGGCGGTGGTGTCCCATGCCTTTAATCCCAGCACTTGGGAGGCAGAGGCAGGCAGATTTCTGAGTTTGAGGCCAGCCTGGTCTACAGAGTGAGTTCCAGGACAGCCAGGGCTTTGCAAAGAAATCCTGTCTTAAAAAAAACAAAAACAAAACAAAAACAAAACAAACAAACAAACAACCCCCCCAAAAGGAAAAGGAGGGTTATACCAGGCAAAAGCAGACAGTTGTTACCATGATCCAGAGCTACATGATGGTGGCTCTGCCCCCTGGGGCGGGGAGGGGAGTAGTAAGGTTTCCAGAAATCATCAGATAGGAGATAGGGTTCCTAAAGCTTGCAAGTGGGTTGGGTTTGTGGAGTGAGGAAGAGATGTGTCCAGAGTGAGTCCTGGGTTTAAGGCCTTGACAGTGCTTATACAGAGTAGTCCACGCTCTTCAGTTCACCTCTAATACATAAGACACAGAGCATGGTTCATGCAGCAAGTGGCGATTGATCGTGATGCTGAGGAGGTGGCCCCTTTACCTTGTTGGCATTCCTCTTCCTGCTCCTGGAGCGCTGGTACCAATACTGTTGGATCTGCCAGATCAGAAAGAGGCAGGAGACAAGCAGATTGCCACAGCACCGGGGGTCCTTGCAGCTTTGATCCTGGGACAGGAAGCCCCTCACTGGCTCCCATTCCGGGCCCTGGAAGGGACCTACCACAGCACAGGCTCCCAGAAGTGGTAGCAACATGGTAAAGCTTAGGTCACGTAGATGGTGTTTGGGGAGTGGGGAGGAAACACAGGCTGATGTGGCTGACTCAGTAAGTTTGGGGTGGGGTGCTCCTTACTTCATAATGCCTCTGTCACTGCGGCTACCTCACAAAGGAGCCTGCTGCTGCACTTTGAGCACCAGCTAGCAGGCCCTCGGTGGAGGACGTTTCTTCCAAGAGCTCCAGCCTGGTGTGTTTTGCCTCCATGTGACCAAATGGCCAGAGAGCAGGTTGGGTACAAATCAGGCCTGCTCAGCTTGCCCTGACCTTGGCTCAGACTTATCCCAGGACAGTGAGGAAGGTCTCATCCATGACTGGGGCCATAAATCTCTGCCCACATAGTGACTGATGAATGGGTTAGGATGGTCTCTTGTCCCCTCAAGAAATCCAAGAACACATAGAAGACTTTGAATCTAGAGGAGCTCAGAGGTGATAGTAGAAACCTGCCCCATTGGGGGGCAGTTGGGTGCATCTGGACAGTAAGAATAGCTTCTAATGTTCTACATCAGGACAGGAAATCTATCATTGGCAACAATTATATTAATGTTTTTGTTGTTTCCATTACTTGATTTTTGAGACAGAATCTTTTTGTTTTGTTTTGTTTTGTTTTGTTGTTTTCGAGACAGGGTTTCTCTGTGTAGCCCTGGCTGTCCTGGAACTCACTTTGTAGACCAGGCTGGCCTCGAACTCAGAAATCTACCTGCCTCTGCCTCACAAGTGCTGAGATTAAAGGTGTGTGTCCCCCCTCCCCTCCCTTTCCCTCCCCCTTCCCCCCCCCCCCCCCCCCCCCGCCCAGCAAGACAGAATCTTTTTATAAAACCAGGGCTATCTTAAAACTCACATTGATCCTCCTGTCTCAGCCTGAGTGCTGGGATTACAGGCATTCATTACCACACAGCTGTTCTGAGACAGGGTGTATCTCTGTCCTAGATTGTCTAGAACTCACTATGTACGTCATGATGGCCCGAGCTCATAACAATCTGCCTGCCTGTAGCATTGGAATAAAAGGTGTATATCTGAATGTGGTAGTAAGGGGACCATTGGAGCAAAATTACATAGGCCAGGCTCCATCACATCACATGAGGTTCTGGAAGAACTGTATCTCCAAATCACTCACTCTCCTCTCCCCTTCCCTACTTTCACGTTTCTGAGATTTCTGGAGGAATCATTATATAGTCCAGTCTGACTCAACAATCCTGCTGTCTCGGGTTTTTTGTTGTTGGTTTTGTTTGGTTTTTTTTCCTTTCTTTTTGGTTTGGTTCTTGGTTTCTGGTTGTCTGAGACAGGATTTCTCTGTGTAGCCCTGGCTATCCCTGAACTCACTCCGTAGACTAGGCTAGCCTCGAACTCATGGAACTCCACCTGCCACTGCCCCCGGAGTGCTGGGGTTAAAGGCGTGTGCTGCTGCCACCAGCAACTGGATTTTCTGCCTCACTTTAGTGCTGGGATTAGAGGCACGAGCCGCCAAGCCTTTATTAAAGAAAATTCATTTCTAGGACTAAAGACTACAGTAAGCCCTTCTGCTCTGCTTTGTGGGTTTTTCTTTTTCTACCTTCTCTGAAACAGAGACAGGTGATCTTGAAGGAGTCCAGTCTAGAGAACAGTGAGGAGGAGGATGTTATAACAGTGGAGAGAAAAAGTTGTTCGACCCTGAGAAAAGAGAACTTGGGAAGAGGAAGACAGAGTAAAACACACTGGTTGTCTCCACAAACCTTTCCAGATTTGCAATGTCTTCATTTTTAAAGATTTATTTTTTATGTATGTGACTTAGACACACCAGAAGAGGGCATCAGATCCCATTACAGATGGTTGTGAGTCACCATGTTGCTTGCTAGGATTTGAACTCAGGACCTGCAGAAGAGCAGTCAGAGCTCTTAACAGCTGAGCCATCTCTCCAGCTTTTCCGTTTTCTGGAATGTCAAGATTAAGTGTCATGCCCGTCATGAATGATGGAGTGATGGAACCTGCCCAATCATAGAAAACCCGTGTTCCTGGGAGCAAGCAATCCATAGCAACCCTAATTTCTTTCAGTGGTCCCCCAAAGTTAAAAAGGAAATCTAAGTCTTGTAGTGAGGCCTGCCTTATACCAGCACTTTTATGTAGCACTGGCTAACCTGGAATGCATTTTATAGACCAGGCTGGCCCCAAACGGAGGTCCACCTGGCTGTCTCCCATGTGCTGGATTATAGGCATGGCCCATAGTTCCCTGTGAATTTCATCCTCTCTTGAAGGGATAAGCAGTAGCATTAGCTGTGTGTTCCTAGTGCTGTTTGGCTGGAGAATGTTGACAATACAAAGAAATCTGTTCTGTTCTGTCTTGAAATAGCTCTGCCTGGGTGAGTTCTTCCAGACTTTCTGTTTTGGGGGTTTTGTGGGGTTGGTTTGTTTGTCTGTTTGTGTCTGTTTTGTGTTTTTGGGGTGTGTGTGTTTGGGTTTTAGGGTCTTTTTTTTGTTTTGTTTTCGGTTTTGCTTGCTGTTACCAAAGAACCCTAATGAGACAAGCTTCTCCTTGAGGCCAGCCAGGGCCCCAGGAGCCGTGGATTCAAGAGGGCGGGGGCAGCTCTTTAGCCTCAGCCCCTGCCTGCACCCCACTTATCGCCATCCTCATAATGTTATGTTTGCCTCTAAACAAGAAGAGAAATATGTTCAGTTTCTTACTCATCAGCAAGCTTAGAATGGCTTCATGGCTGTCCCTACCTTATCACACACAGTTGAACAACCTACTTCAAGAACTGATTTCAAGCCGGGCAGTGGTGGCACACACCTTTAATCTCAGCACTTGAGAGGCAGAGGAAACTGAATTTCTGAGTTTGAGGCCAGCCTGGTCTACAGAGTGAGTTCCAGGACAGCCAAGGCTATACAGAGAAACCCTGTCTCAAAACAAAACAAAAACATAAAAAGGGGGCTGGAGAGATGGCTCAGCAGTTAAGAGCACTGAGTGCTCTTCCAGAGGTCCTGAGTTCAATTCCCAGCAACCACATGGTGGCTCACAACCATCTGTAACAGAATCTGATGCCCTCTTCTGGTGAGTCTGAAAACAGTTACTAATATAAATATAATAAATCTTTAAGAAAACAAAAGAACTGGTTTCAAGCCAATCTTATAACCTTTATGTCTTTCTCACTGAGATAGTAGTAAATTAATTATATTACTTTGTCAAAGTTAAATTATAGATTAATATCTATATATCCTATATGACTTCTCCCTTCCAACTAGGCTTATGAGATGCTACATCGTCCATTATAGAAGAACTTATAAGTTTCCATGATCATACACTAATGACTGTATTCCTTATTAGCTCCTTAGCACTGCATGTTATCTTGCTTATACTATCTATGGAATTGCTCACACAAGTACTTTAGATGCCCAAGAAATTGAAACAATCTAAACTACTAAACCAGCTGTAATTCCTATTCTAATTGTCCGTCCTTCCCTACAAATCCTTTATATAATAGACAAGATTAAAGACTCTGAACTCACAGTAAAAACTATAGAACACCAAAAGGATATTGGGAATATGAATATACTGATTATGAAGACCTATGTTTCTATTCCTGTATAATCCCAATAGATGACTTAACACCAGGTGAACTTCACCTATTAGCAGTGGATAATTGAGTTGTATTACCAAGATACAAGACTTTTTTTTTTTTTTTTGATTTTTCGAGACCGGGTTTCTCTGTGTAGCCCTGGCTGTCCTGGAACTCACTCTGTAGACCAGGCTGGCCTCAAACTCAGAAATCCGCCTGCCTTTGGGATTACAGGCGTGCTCCACCACCACCCGGCTGTTATTTTATTTTGGTTTTTTGGATTTGGTTTTTTCAAGACATGGTTTCTCTGTATAGCCCTGGTTGTCCTGGAACTCACTCTGTAGACCAGGCTGGCTTCAAACTCAGAAATCTGCCTGCCTCTGCCTCCCAAAGTACTGGAATTACAGGCATGTGCCACCCCTGCCCGAATAAGTTACAAGATATTACTCACATCCAAAGATGTGCTTCACTCATGAGCTGTTCCCTCACTAGGTCTAAAAACAACGCAATTCCAGGATGCCTAAACCAAGCCACAGTAACATCAAATCTCCCAAGGGTATTCTATGGGCATTGCTAATAAATCTACAGATTTAATCACGGCTTCAAACCAATTGTACTTGAAATAGTACCACTGTCTTAGTGTTTCTGTTCCTGCACAAACATGACCAAGAAGCAAATTGGGAAGGAAAGGGTTTATCCAGCTTACACTTCCACATTGCTATTCAACATCAAAGGAAGTCTGAACTGGAATACAAGCAGGTCAGGAAGCAGGAGCTGATGCAGAGGCCATGGAGGGATGTTTCTTACTGGCTTGCTTCCCCCTGGCTTGCTCTGCTTGCTTTCTTACAGAACTCAAGACTACCAGCCCAGGGATGGCACCACCCACAAGGGGCCCTCCCCCCACTCCCACCCCCATCACTAATTGAGAAAATGCCTTACAGCTGGATCTCATGGAGGCATTTCCTCAACTGAGGCTCCTTCCTCTGTGATAACTCCAGTTTGTGTCAAGTTGACACATAAAAACCAACCAGGACAACCACTAAAACATTTTGAAAATTGATTTATTTCTATAATCTAAACTCATTTTAAAGCTTCGGGCATTAGGTTAAAGTTAGAGACTAATAATCTCCGCAGTGAAAGGCCACAACTAGATCCAGCCACGTGATTCTCACCATCCCATCCTCAACAATTACATTATTTATTTTATTCCAGTTGAGATTCTCCTCACAAGTTTTCCCTACATCCCCTCTTTCCAAAACCTTAAAATCGTTAAAAACCGAAAATCCTTGAGAATGAAAATGACCAAAAAATCTTCTTGCCTTTTTCATATAATAAAGGATTACCAATCCTTGTTAATGTTATGCTCCCCTCAAGTTTATTTCCTTCCTCAAAATGTTTAATTAATAACCATTTATACTAATTTCAACAGTGACTAAACTTTACTAATTCATACATCAAAAGGATACCCATGATCTCTAATAGTTGTCTCCTTTATTATATTTATTGGGTCAACAAACCTCCCAGGCTTCCCTCCTCACACATGTATACCTACTACGCCATGTTCTATAGTCTAGGTACAGCAATTCCATTATGAGCTGGAGCTGTGATGGAAGGATTCCACCACAAACTACAAAGCTCTTTAGCCCACTTCTTCCCCCAGGGAACTCTATCTCATTAATTCCTTTGCTCATTATCATAGAAAGCATCTGCCCACTTATTCATCCGGTAGCACTAGCAGCTCACCTCACAGCTAGCATCACTGCAGGGCACCTCCTAATACACGAAATCTGTGGTGCCACCTTAGTGTTAATTAATTAATTAATTAATAAGCATTAGCCTACCAACTGCTACAATTACATTCTTTATTCTAGTACTACTTACAATTCTAAAATTCGCTGTAGCCCTAATTCAAGCCTATTTACTGTCTTTTACATGACAGTAAATATGTCTGTTTACATGATAACACGCAATGACCCACCAAACACTCAGCACATCACATAGTCAACCCAAATCCATGAACACTAAACAGGAGCCTTTTCAACCCTTCTAACCTCTGGCTAAATAATATAATTTCACTATATCTCTACAACACTTCTCTCCATAGGCTTATTAGCATATGTCCTAACCATATACCAATGATGAGATATTATTCATGAAGGGACATACAGAGGCGACTCCATCCCCATTGTACAAAAGTGACATGCACTCATCTTAGCCTTATAAAAGGGAAATGAAACCATATGACTCTTATATGGTAAGCTTATATCCATAGGTTTATTAGAAATATTTTTGTATGAAACCCTATTTATTACAATCATACCAGGACTCTATTTTACCATCCTTCAAGCCTCAGAATATTTCAAAGCACCATTCTCTATTTCAGATAGAGTTTATAGATCAACACTCTTCATAGCAACCGGATTCCACAACCTTCCTGTAATCATCAGATCTATAGTCCTCAGTGTTTGCCTTCTTCAACAGC